>NC_056053.1:10058363-10658363 GCF_004379255.2 Salvia splendens | reverse complement strand
ATCTTTTTGGAAGATTTGTCTAGATTTTACGAATATTTTTATTATTTTCTATATCTATGGAAATGAATAATATTATTTTATTCCTAGATGATATAGATGAGAATAATTTAATAGTTTCATAATATTTATCTAGACTTTAGGAATATTTTTATTATTTTCTATATCTATGGAAATAAATAATATTATTTTGATTTCTAGATGATATAGATGAGAATAATTTATAGTTTCCTAATATTCATATATCTAAGATCCTAAAAAGGATAGATATGTATGAATACATTAAATAATAAAATATCTTTTCCTAATCTTGAACAATGGAATTAATTTGAATTTAATTTTTCATGTCTTATTAAGAATTAAATAATTTATTTTAGACATATCTTATAGTAGACATGAATAAGAATTATATTCTAGAACAATAATTTCCTAAAGGGAGATACCAATTAATAAAAGATTTAATTATCCAGCAAATTAAATACCAACAGAATTTAATCAAGCATTTCTCTGCCCTAAGGCTAAAGATAATTAAAGAAAAACCATAACCCAAATATCTAAGCTATAACTACGAACTCAACGTTTGTATATGGTCTCCACCAATTGGTCTGCAATTTATGAAGCCTTTTTCTAATATTATCGCCACCTGCACTGTGGGGACAATAATCCTAAGAAATAGCAAGTTCATATGGCGGACTTCTCAAATATAAATGGTATGAACTAGAAATTGGTTTCCAATATTATCGCCACCTGCTCTGTGGGGACAATAATCCTAAGAAACTACGAGATTCAGAAGTTCACACAGGATTTATAAGATAGCTTGATCTTGTTAGCAGCACATAAGCATTGTTATGGGAGTGTGTTGTAGAAATGAGATTCTGTAATGCTAAATTCGGTGGTCTTGCTTAGGCAACATTAGGCGGCCATGCCACTCTGTGGTCTCTGGACTATTCGTCGGTGTTGTGACCCGTAATATTGTAAAATTTTAATGCGTATGGACTTCCTCTGGAGGGTACAAAATTTTAATTTTACAGTTGTAAGATTTTGAAAAGTTTTATGGTTAATCTAATCAAATTTCTTACATAAGTTTATGACAAATAGTAAAATACTCTGTTTTGCAGTGCAATTCGAATCGTCACAATGTCGTTCAATCCTCTTTCTGCAATTCTCAAAGAAAACAAACTCGAGGGCCAAAATTACATAGAATGGAAACAAAATTTGGACATCGTTCTTACAGTTGAAGAGTACAACTTTGTGCTCACAACCCCGCGACCTCCAGTACCGGCGGCTAACACTGCGGTAGAACTCAGAGATGCACACAGAAAGTGGCATAAGGCGAATGAGATGGCATCTATGTCTTCAGTACTCAAGCATCAGCATTCTACCATGGAAACTGCCACTGAAATTATGCAGAATCTCAAGAATCTTTTTGGTACTCAGAATCGAACGGCTAAGTCTCAAGCCTTTCGGAGTATCATGTCGAAGACAATGAAGGAAGGCTCGTCTGTGAGGGACCATGTCCTGGAGATGATGGGCCACCTCAACCAGATTGTGGTGTTGGGAGGGACAATCGATCCCGAGTCCCAGGTAACAATCATCCTTCAAAGTCTTCCCCCTAGCTTCCAGCAGTTCAAGCTCAACTTTGAGATGAACAAAAGGAATTACACCTTGGCAGAACTATTGACTGAACTTCAGTCAGCAGAGGACCTTATGGTCCAGGCTAAGGCTGCCATGATGACTTCGGCACCTCGTTCCTCTTGCTTCAAGCCTAGCAAAGGAAAAAGGAAGGCACCGAGCTCAGAATTGGGCAAAGAGGCTAAGGAAAAGAAGAAGAAAAGGGCAAACAAGAAGCCCTCGGGGAAGTGTTTCAAGTGCGGAGAAAAGGGGCATTGAAAGCCAGACTGTCCTAAAAGGGGCAAGGCTACAGGTATGCACCAAGCTTTAGTAGTGGAGTCATGTTTGACTTTGACATCTACTTGCATTTGGGTTATTGACACAGGAGCCACTGATCATATTTGTTTTGATCCTAACTTAATGCAGGTGAGAAGACGGCTACATGATCGTGAGATCGAAGTCCAGCTGGGCGACGCTACCAAAGTGGCGGCCGTTGCAGTGGGAGACATTTATTTGTGTTTTAGTAGTGATAGATTTTTTATTTTGAAGAATGTTTTGTTGATACCTTCTTTTAGAAGAAATTTAATTCCAGTTTCTAAATTGGTTTTTGATGGATATTCGATTTCTTTAAATGACAATTGCGTTATTAAGAAAGATGGTTCCTATATCTGTCGTGGTATCATGGAAAACAATCTGTACACAATCACTTCTACACAATATAATAATCGCAAATCAGAACTCAATACAACATCGAAAATTTCAAAGAAACGAAAGGAACCTTCAAGTTCAATGAACGAAACGTACTTATGACACCTTAGACTTCGTCATGCAAATGAAAGGAGGATCCATTCTCTTGTTCAACAAGATCTTATTAAAGGTCTAGAGGAGGAACCTTTTCATAAGTGTGAATCATGCTTAGAAGGCAAGATGACCAAGAGGCCTTTTAAGGCTAAGGGAAATAAAGCCAAGGAAGTACTTGAGCTCGTTCATTCCGATGTATGTGGACCAATGTCTACAGAGGCAAGAGGTAGTTTTCGATACTTCATCACATTTATTGATGACTATTCGAAAATTGGATATGTCCATTTGATGCGTCACAAGTCAGAGTCTTTTGACAAGTTTAAAGACTTAAAGACTCTTGTGGAGAAGTATCATGGAAAGAATATCAAAAGCCTACGATCTGATCGTGGAGGCGAATACCTCAGTGCCGAATTTTTGGACTACTTATCGGAGTCAGGTATTGAATCCCAACTGAATGCGCCGGGCACGCCCCAGCAGAACGGCGTGGCTGAAAGAAGGAATAGGACCTTGTTAAATATGGTTCGATCGATGATGAGTTATGCACGTCTGCCTATTTCTTTTTGGGGACATGCCTTGCTTTCTGCAAGCCATATTTTAGAAAATTTACCATCAAAATCCGTACCTACTACTCCTTATGAGTTGTGGACTGGGCGCAAGCCCAATCTAGGACATCTCAAGATTTGGAGTTGCCCGGCTCATGTATTGGAAAAGGATCCAACTAAGCTAGGATCAAGGACGGAGGTATGTTTGTTTATAGGATACCTCAAAGGGACGAAAGGTTGTGAATTCTTTAGTCTCCGAGACAAGAAAGTCATTGTGAGTACTCACGCGACATTCTTAGAGGAAGACTATGTAATGAATCATAAACCCAGCAGTGAAGTGGCTCTTGATGAGCAAACTTCTGTCACAAGTTCCATTAACCAAGAACAAGTACCAAGTGTACATACAATTCCCGAAACTTCAACTTCTACTCAAAATATTGTAGTGTCGTGCCGTAATGGGAGGGTCTCGCATGAGCCCGACAGATACATTGGTTTGGGAGAATCTATGGATCACTCCTCGGACAGCAATGTATTAGATCCCTGGAACTTTGCGGAGGCGCAGACAGATGTCGATTATTGCGAATGGGTGAAAGCAATGGATTCAGAACTACAATCTATGATAGAAAAAGATGGTCTATGATTGTCCGTCCTACCCGAAGGCTGTAATGCCATTGGGAGCAAGTGGATATATAAGCGTAAACGTGGACCCGATGGACGAGTTAAAGTCTTTAAGGCAAGACTAGTGGCCAAGGGGTATACCTAAAAGGGAGGCGTCGATTATGACGAGACCTTCTCCCCAGTGGCCATGCTCAAATCGATCCGGATACTAATGTCTATTGTAGCTTATATGGATTGGGATGTATGACAGATGGACGTTAAGACTACGTTTCTAAACGGTGGTCTTGAGGAGACCATCTACATGGAACAACCCGAAGGATATGCCATAAAGGGCAAAGAACATATGTTTTGGAAGCTTAAGAAGGCCATTTATGGCCTCAAGCAAGCATCTAAATCGTGGAACCAATGTTTCGATCAAACTGTTCGCAAGTTTGGATTCGAAAAGTGCCCAAGTGAAAGCTGCGTGTATAAGAAAGATGATAAGGGGAATGTGGTGTTCTTAGTTTTATATGTAGACGACATTCTTCTAATTGGAAACAATAAAAAGATGTTGTCATCAGTACGAACATGGTTGTCGAACCAGTTCGAGATGAAGGATTTGGGAGACGCGGGACACATCCTCGGGATCAAGGTTCTTCGGAATCGAGAAAAGAAGATGTTGTGCTTATCTCAAGAACCTTACATCAACACAGTACTTAGTCGTTTTAGCAAGTAGGACGCCAAGAAAGGTTTCTTACCTTTTAGACACGGCATCCATTTATCTCAAGAGATGTGCCCTAAAACGCCGTCTGAGATACAAGCAATGAGAAGGATTCCATACGCTTCGGCAGTTGGAAGTCTCATGTATGCTATGCTTTATACTAGACCTGATATTTGCTTTGCTGTTGGCATGGTGGCAAGATATCAGTCCAATCCTGGCCAAGGATATTGGACTGCCGTAAAGAACATACTCAAGTACCTTAAACGGACTAAGGACTATGCTCTAGTTTACAATGCAGTCGAGCTCTGTCCTTTGGGATATACTGACTCAGACTTTCAAGCTGATCAGGACTCGAGAAAATCTACTTCAGGATATGTGTTCACCTTAGGAGGTGGAGCCGTAATTTGGAAGAGTGTGAAGCAGAAATGCATCGCGGACTCGACCATGAACTTCCTTATGTATTTAGGTGTGGTTTCGGAGGCTGCAAAAGAGGCTGTATGGTTCAGGAACTTCCTTATGGATTTAGGTGTGGTTTCGAATCTGCCTAAGAGCATCACCATTTATTGTGACAATTCTGGTGCTGTGGCAAACTCGAAAGAACCAAGAGCTCACAAAGCGAGCAAGCACATAGAGCGGAAGTTTCATATCATCAGGGATATAGTGCAGAGAGGAGACATACAAGTGGTCAAGATTGCGTCAAAGAACAACCTGGCAGATCCTTTTACAAAGGCTTTGGCGGTGAAACCGTTCAAGTGCCACGTTGAAGGGATGGGAGTTTGACTCATTCAAGACCTCAACTCGCTTTCAGTATACGTGGAAGAAATTTTAGACGTGTGCACTACCATTTTGTATACTCGAAAGCTGTTTTGAGTATAAGTGGGAGATTGTTAGGGTTTTGTATATTGTAAAACTCTAATTGTTATTTTCCAATAAATTCAAAAGATTATTTTTTGTCATAATGTTGTTATGTTTTACATTTAATGGTTGTTTATTGCATATTTAAATGTATAAGCAAACGTAACAAAGTCTAAGTCTTTGTTTTAGTAGACCGGTTGTGGGCGTCGTCCAATTTAAGGTAACACGGTCAGTTCTAAACAAAGAAAAAATAAGAATATCACAACCTAGATAGGCCTAGACTACCTATCGCGAAAGGTTGCAATGTCAGTCCGATTATTTCTAAGCCTTATTGAAATAAGATGACGTTGGTGTGGTATAGCACTGAATGGATCTAACAGCAAGACGGGTCTTTATGTTATCTACTGAAAGACGAGGTCATGATAATTAATTTCTTAATCAATGTACGTTAGCATTGAGCATACGATATTGAGTATCTACTACTTTGACTTACCAAAGGTGCGGGTTTTTCGTCACCCAACGATCCAGGTATATTGGGTAGTGGCGATCATTATCTAGCGGTGCTAGGAGTGCTATTGCGTTGAATCATGCGCGAGGAGAGTCTCGTATGATAACATCCACAAGAGGAACTCGAAACAAAGTTTTATTATTCGGAACCTAGCTAGTTGGAGTTTAATTACTCTATGAATAATAAATAAGAGTTTCTTGCTAAGTCTACTCTCGGAGATTAAAATATGTTAATTAATTAAGTCCATAGCAGACAATAATTATTTAATGGATGTTTCTATCTTAAGCGCGGGAAATAAATTAAATGCAATTAAAGGAAACCCAGAATACTTGTAATTTCGGATTTGGAATGCAGTGCAATATTACTTCTGTAGTGGCTGCTTGTAATATTCCAATATAAGCTTATATTAAATTGTGGGTTCAATTTAATTGGTAAAAAGCTAATTGGGTGACGCCTGTTCCAAATTCTTCCTTAGATCCCTGACTGGGCCCAATATGTGACTTAATATAAATAGGAGAATAAAGGAGATTGAAAAGACACATTATTACTCTATCAAATTTTCGTCCCCCTCGAAGAAAGAGAGAGCTCGAAATTTTGCCTCCTCCGTGAGCTTAGTTCTGTGTTCGTTATTCAAGTCCTAGTACGTTGGTGAGATTTGCCCACACAAATATCAGCGTATAGTCCGGGACACCAGTCAGAAGATCCAAGGTCGAGTATTGAAGATCTTCAAGTGGAGACGGAGCAAGCCATCATCGATTCTTGGTTGAATCAACGAGGTAAATTGGCTAATTCTGTAGTAAGCATGTTTTAGGGATTTTATATGCTAAAGCATGTTTTAATTCAAGTTATGAGCATGATACATGTGATAATTACGCGAATAGAATTTGTCTAAATAATCTGCTAAATAGATCAAATTTATGTGATCATTAAATGTTGTACGCTTCCGCTGCTAACCCTTTCAGATGTTATATGAAGAGACCTTGATCCACCATTGTCGTCATCATCATCTGATGTTATTTTCAGTGATGATTCTCCAGGTGATGTTTCTAGTGATGAAGAGATATTGTGTAAACCCGTTGTGCAAGGTGAGCAACCACTTCCAGAATACGTTCACAGTGGGTTGAAATATTTTCGCAGATTACCGAGTGGTCCTTCTGGGGTACCTGATGTTGGTAATGAACACAGTACTATGTACTGGGATGAAGCAAACCCGTATCGGATTAATGTGGGAACAAAATTTGATAGCAAGTTGCATGTGAAGACTGTTATTACTATGTGGAGTCTGAGTCAACACCAGCAATTTAGGGTGGTTGAGAGCAAATTAAGAAGGTGGCATGCCGTATGCAAATACCCAGCAGGGAGGACAGAAGATCGGGTAGCTATTATCAGCGAGACCGACGCTGAAAAAGTGAATAGTATCTTGCTTGTATACTGAATGTTCGTGGGAAGTTTCTATTATACAAAGGGCCCTTGATGATATTGTTAGGTTTAGTATACTGAAAAGCATGTTTCGAGCAATTTCGCGCAAGTACGCGCTAATAGTATCTTGCTTGTATACAGAAAAACTCTACAATCCACTTTTAACCCGATTCAGCGTTATTCGAGCAGTTTGCACGAATAGAATCAATATATTATTACATTGTGTTTACTTGTGCGTTTAGAAGATGTTTTATAAACATTTAAATGCATAAGAAGTGAACAAAGCCTAAGTCTTTTTTGCTTGGTAGACTGGTTGTGGGCGTCGTCCACTTTAAGGTAACTACAGTCGGTTCTATGCAATGCTTTGCAAAAGAAAAAAAAAGAATTTCAAAACCTAGATAGGCTTTGGCTACCTATCGCTAAAGGTTGCAATGTCAGTCCGATTATTTCTAAGCCTTATTGAAATAAGATCACGTTGGTGTGGTATAGCACTGAATGGATCTAACAGCAAGACGTGTCTTTATGCTATCTACTGAAAGACTGGATCTTGATAAAATACTATTTCTTAATATACATGCGTTAGCATTGAGCATACGATATTGATTATGCACTACTTTGACTTATCAAAAGGTGCGGGTTTTTCGCAACCTAATAATCCTGATATATTGGGTAGTGGTGATTAATATCTAGTGGTGCTAGGATTGCTAATATGTTAAATCGTGCGCGAGGTGAGTCTCGTTTGATAATGTCCTCAAGAGTAGGTTGAACAAGATTTTATTATTCGAAAACTGACTAGTTGGAATTTAATTATTCCATAAATAATAAATAAGTGTTTCTTGCTAAGTCTACTCTTGGAATTAATAAGATGTTAATTAATTAAGTCCATAGCAGACTTTAATTAATTAATGGACATTTATATCTTAAGCGAGGGAAATAAATAATAAATAAAATGGAAACCCGGATTACTTGTAATTTCGGAATTGGATTGGGAGGTCAATTATACTTCTGTAGTGGCTTCTCGTTATATTCCAATATAAGCTTGTATTAAATTATGCGCTCAATTTTATTAGAAAAAAGCTAATTTTGAGAGCCCATATCCAAAACCTTCCATAGATCATTGACTAGGCCCAATACTATTATAAATAGGAGATTAAAGGACACAGAATAGACAATTAATAGTGAGAGAAAAAATTTCATCCCTCTCCTCTCTGCAGTAGGGGATGAAAATTTCAGCTCCTCCTCGTGAGAAAACTCTGTCTTCTTTATTCGAGTCCTAGTATTTCGATAAGATCAGCCCACACTGATATCGGAATATAGTTCGGGAACCAGTTAGAAGATCCGTGGTCTAGTATTGAAGATCATCGTGGAGAAGGCGCGAGCAATCGATGATTCTTTCGAGAATCAAATCGGTAACTCTAAACCGTAGAATTCAAGTTTTAGGATTTATATTCTTTAAGCATGAATTACTTGCATTCTAGCATGTAATTCTGTGTTAACATGTGAATAGATTAATCTCATAATCTGTCAAATAGATCCTACGTCTGATTTATTTGTTTTGTACATGTCTTCCGCTGTGCAAGGGGCCCCAAACCCAACAATTGCTTGATTATGTGGATTAATTTTCATGTTATGTGAATTGCTTGAACACACGAAGTTTTTTTGTTTGGTTCATGTTTTATTTGTTATCAAATGTGCGAACATGAAAAACAATGAAAACTGAACGATGGCGTCGTGAGAAGATCAATTTAGCTCTATTGTTCGGGAGAATCAATTCTGTCGATTTAATGAATCAATACATGAATTAGTGTTTGGATTAACAAATTTGTTTTAGTTAGAGTTTAACACACTTTTCGAGCTGAGAGAGAATAGATTTTCATCTGAGAGAGCTCAAGTTAGAATCGATTGGAGCAAGATCATACAAGAACATACAACAAGAATTTGCAACCGGCAATTTGAGATGATAATAACTTCAAGAACACAAAGATATAAGTGGTTCGGCGTAAGCCTACGTCCACTGACAGAATGAGAAGGAATTCATTGATGATCAACTATGGTTACAATGAAGAAGAACACTCTCATATCGAATACAAACTGGAACTATTTATGGGAAGAGTAATTCGAGCTCAATGCTTCAAGATCAATGCTTCAAGATCAGTTTCAAGTAACTGCATCTTGATAACCACTCTTTACTAATCGTTGCAACTGACTTTTCTGTTGCAAACTTCCAACCGCCACCCTTGATCAAGTTACTTTATCACTGAATCCCCTTGATCAAGTTTCTTGAATTGTTGGAGTGTATTATCAGCTCAAAATATCCTAACAATCCTCCACCTTTTGAGATGACTCAAACACTTTCCTTCTATCTTCTATGACCTCTGTCTGGCCACTCCATCCTTGATCATCTTCCCTTCAAATTTACTAAGTTCATATAACCTTTGAACTTGTTGATCTCATTGTCTGCAACATTATTACTCAACGCCAATCTTGACTATTCTTGTCAGTATACAATTATTCTGACTCTGAGAATCATCCCCAGATTCTCCTCCACCACTTCCTTGATCAGCTACAACGCCTCCACCGGACGATCACCCCCACCGGACGATAAAACCTCCACCTCATCTGAATCTTCCCTATTCAGAATTGGAGTTGCTGATCCCTAGAGACACACATCTCTCATAAGTGATTTTGAATTTCTGTCAAGATTTATGCCACCTTCAACGCTTAGGATCGCTGCTTGGACCGTAGCGCCATATACCACGGTCTCATCGGTTTGACACTCTTGCATAGCTGCTGCACCCTCGGGGTCCTCCTCGAACCGCTAACGAGCACGACGTCGTCGACGCTGCTCTTATGCTTCTTCGCATCCCTCAAACACTTCTCCATTGGCTTTCTCGGGATTAGTGTCGTCATCACGCCTTCGGCCTTCTTGAACCCCATTATGTGGACTCCCATGATCTTGTCACTCTCCTTCACAGTGACTATTTCTACCAATTGCATATATTCCTTGGTACGTTACTGGCAAACTTCTTGTTCACCAAGATGCGCATGACATTCAGACATCTTTGAAGCCTCTAGATCAACATTGAGTTGCTCAATCGCAGCATCTTTTCCGGTAAATTTTTTCTCAACAAACTTAAGAATGAGCTTTCATGATACACAGCGGGAGTGTTATAAAATGACACTTTCTTGATCATCAAATGATATACCTCTTGCCAAGAAACTGCCCGATCCAAGCCTCCCACCGTTAGGTTCCTAAATAGCCTTTCACTTGATTGAGCTCGATTGAGCTCCTAGGCCGCAGCTTGATCAATCCATGCACCTAGCAACTTGATCAATCCATCTTACAACTTGATCAATTCATGCACCTCATAGTCATCTGCGCCTGCTTCCGCACGTTATGACCCCTCAAGAGAACATGCAGCCGCACAAATCCCTTGAGCGCGCGCAAAACCCGCCTTGCCAGATATCCTCTGTAGTGGCTTGTATGTGCGTTGCGGCCCTGTCTTCCTTAGACTGGTGGGTGTGCCCGGCCAGCCTAACCACTTTGGCGGCTGCCTGAGCGGTTGCCACTGCTGCCTCACTGCCACGCCTTCCTCTGCGGCAGATTATCATCACCTTCGCATTTTGCGACGCTATTTGCAGCATATCCTCTATTCCTCCGTCAGAAACTCTTCGCGGCTTCCGAATTGAATTTCTTCATCTCCTTTCTTGTTGTAGCCATGATCCTGTGTCATTCGTTCTTGGAAACTCCATTCCCATAGACGTCGCCATTTGTTAGAACCGATTGGAGCAAGATCACACAAGAACATACAACAAGAATTTGCAACCGGCAATTTGAGATGAGAATAACTTCAAGAACACAAAGATATAAGTGGTTCGCCGTAAGTCTACGTCCACTTACAGAATGAGAATGAATTAATTGATGATCAACTATGGTTACAATGAAGAAGAACACTCTCATATCGAATACAAACGGGAACTATGAACACTCATTTTCTCTCCCTCAATCTCACTCGAAACACGACCTGGTTTCGAGAGCACATAGCACAGATTGCAATTTGTATTCTCTTTGATGAAGTTGTTCTCTCTTACTTATCTCTTATGCTTGTAGCACTATTTATAGGAAGAGTAATTCGAGCTCAATGCTTTAAGATAAGTTTCAAGTAACCGCATCTTGATAACCACTCTTTACTAATCGCTGCAATTGACTTTTCTATTGCAAACTTCCAACCGCCACCCTTGATCAAGTTACTTCATCACTGAATCCCCTTGATCAAGTTTCTTGAATTGTTTGAGTGTTTTATCAGCTCAAAATATCCTAACAGTTTTGTTGGTAATCATTACACATAATTAAGTTTTAATTGACAATTCTCCACAACATGTACATGAATCATTTTGTATTCATAAAACCGTAATGATTACATTAAATCAATGATTGTGCATGAATTAAATCGCGGTGATTGTTCGTTGCTGTTTCGACGACATGGATTTGCGGGATGTCCTCAAGGCTTTGTGCGAGTGTCACTGATAAGTCGTATTCTAGGCCTCGGTTACTGGTCAGTATGACAGGTTTAAATGATTATATTTGCAAAGCAGTTGCTCAAAGTGTGCAGGATAAGTGTTCTGGCCAGTAGGGAAGTTCCGGAGTGTTCGGGTAGAAAAGGCGCCAGCATGGTCTCATACTGATCCGTATACGTGCTAAAACGGCTTGAGATGAAGAAGACGGATAGCTGGGACGGATTACCCACAATTAAGGGCAAAGAAGTCAAATTGCAGCGAGGATTTACCCTAAAATCAAGGGTAGCCTCCCTATAAAAGGTAGCCAAGTTGGAGAGAGAAAGAGACAAAAATTCACCATCATCCTTAGGTAGAGAGTTCTCTCGGTAATTTCAGTCTTTCAGCCGTGTCCACTTCTTGCCTCGCCGAGCCATGATCACCTGACGTTCAGAATGTTCCCGAGTTCCAGTCATCGTCCGTTCCAGTTAGCTAGATCGTAGTTCCAGTCAGAGATTTTATCGCCCGGAGTGGCAAACAATCTTTAAATTGCTTTCGTAGTTTAATTAGTTCTCCGTCTTTACGTTGGATTTCTGTTACATTTTGGGATTTTGTTGTTCTGAAATGCTTGCTTGGATATCCGAACGTGTTAATGCTATGAAGTTGATTTCCGTTTCGTTCATTGTAGTGTTCTTTTCTTTCCTTGTCTAGTTAGCTTAGATCTAAGATTTCTCGGTGTTTTAAGTGCTAAATCTCTAAATTCTGTTTCGTAACAAATTTCTTTAGGATAGGTAAACATGTACTATTTGATCTGGAAGTAGATCGTTGCATGCAAGGCTTCGTTTTATTTTCTGAATCGATCTTTCATGTTGACCAGCATGCAGAAGTCCAGTTTCAGCGTTTGATTTCAGATTTGATTTCTTAGTTTTAGATCTGTGTTCGCGAGTTGTTAATCTGCGTTTGCCGGGTTGGATCTGGAATTGTTATCTGAGTTTAAGTTGTGTTGTTGGAGAAGACGATGTCTACATCCAGATTGGGGACCACCTTACTTTTATTTACTTTTGCTTTCTTTTGTCCTTCACCTCTGGTTGTACCTGCAGATCTGTCAGCCTAGTCACCACTACCTCCACTACACTCTGAATATTCTGTTTAGCCAAAAATAGAAATACCGTCCTTTCCAAACAATTTCTGTTACACCATGTCCCCTCATTTCCACGTACACAGTTGCATTCCATGATCTGCTCCCCCATCCTAGTCAGTAGGACGCCACCCTTTAATTACTCGCCTAGGTAGAAACTCAACCCGAGCGTGGTAGCTAACCAACCCTCCAAAACATCACCGCAGTAGTTTAAACGCACCATCTCTGTGGGATTCGACCCTTACCTCCACTATACTGATCAGTAGAAGTGGGTTGAGGAATCTTTGAAGACGAGGTCTGGGCTTAGTTAGGATCTTTATCCTGCCAGTAGGATATATCCTCACTTGAACGACACCTACGCACCTCGTAACCTCTTCAAATGGCGCCGTTGCCGGGGATGTATGGCGTTTTATATACTATTGTGTGTGATACTTTGGCGTAAATATTGTGTATAATTTTTTTCTCTTTTTCTTTTGTTTCAGTTTATGAGAAGCAGTTCGGATCCTAATCCGTGGAAACCGAAGATACTTCAGCGAGGATCCATACTTGTGACCACTCGTTCTGGCCTGTCAACAACTCTGTCTGACCTAGACACGAGTAGCGACGAAGAACAGGACACCATAGAAGGACCAATTCCCGTGGAGTTACCACTGTTGGAAGGCAATCCAGGAATGGCTGCCAACATGGACGAAGATCCAGAGATCGGTACGCTGAATGCGCATACCGAAGGAGAACCACCGCAAGCTATCGTGGTCACCCCGGGACAGACTGCTTGTGACGTGAAGCCTCATGTCATAGCGATTCTACCTACATACTGCGGGAAAAGCTATGAAGGGCCGTATGAGTTCCTTCACGAATTTTGTAAGATTTGTAGAGCGCAGAGAAGACCAGCAGGAGCGACTGAAGATGATTATAGGCTGAAAGCTCTGCCATTTGTGCTCAAGGGGGAAGCGAACACCTGGTTCATGCGCTTGCCCCCTGACTCTATTAAGACTTGGGCCGACTTCAAGTCAGCATTCCTGGGCGAGTTTTTTCCGTCATCTAAGACAAGCGCACTGAAGAGAGAAATAACGAATGTGAAGCAAGGATATGACGAGCCTTTGAGCGACTATTGGGCAAGATACATGGGTCTTTTGGAATCGTGTCCCAACCATCGCATGGCGGACATTGAAGTACATCATACTTTCTACGAGGGCATGAACGCGGTAACCAAAGACCTGGCCAATTCATCTTCGGGAGGAAGCTTCACGCAATTACGGGTCAGCGAAGCAAAGAGAGTCCTAAGGAAGCTACTGAATGCAAAGAAAGAGTATGACCATTCAAGGGAAGGATACAACCGAGAGCGGGCTGCGGTTGCATCGACTACTGATCAGGAGAACAAGCTGGAGCAGAAAATGGACTTGAAGATGGATGAACTGAAGAAGTCACTTTTGAGTGCCATCGAGAAGAGCACTCCACCACCTCTCCCAACTGGGAACTACAAGGGTGCAGAGCAGGGGAATCAAGGGGCCCAATACGAGCATCCGAATGACTTGATCAGTACGGAGCAAGCTAATGCTGCTGGGTATTTTAACCAGAATGGGAATTGGATCCAGGGGAGACAACGGGACGCACCATGGAGGGACCACCCGAATTTTCGATGGGGAGAAGGGAACCAAAACCAGAACCAAGGTCAAGGCCAGAACAAATATAACCCTCACCCGAACCAAAACCCTAACCGTGGACCAGCAAACCCAGACTTCCAGCCCAACTGGTCAGGAAGAAACCAACAAGCCCAAAACTATAACCCACAAAGCTCAAACTCGAACCCTGTTTACGTGCCACCCCATCAGAGAAATTTCCAAAACTACCAAAATCAACCAAACCAAGCATCCCAACACCATCAGAACCAGAATCAATTCCAAGCCCAGCACCAGAATCAATATCCTCAAGATCAGTACACTCCTCCTGCCCAATATAACCAATACCCGCCTAATCAAGGACAGCAAACCTCCCAGAACTATCAACACCAAGGGCCGGGTCATTTCCAAAACTCGAACAGGCCGAGGAGATCCGTTGAGGACATGATGAGTGAAATGCTAGCATCACAACAGAACATCAAAGGAGAATTGCAAGCCCATAATGAGGTCGTGCAGGGGATGCAAAATGCCCAGAAAGAACATAAGGCGAACATGGATATGATGAATAGGCAGTTAGCTCAACTGGCCAGTTCGATGGGTGATTTGAAGGGAAATGCAGGAAAACTCCCATCTACAGTCCAAATGCCCGAGAAGGCAAATGTGAGTAAGGTCACGTTGAGGTCAGGAACTACTTATGATGCACCTCAACCGAAACAGCCGAGTGAAGGATCGAATGGAACGAAGATAGGAGGCGAGACAATTTCAGCTGAGGAAATAGGGAATTTCATGCCTCGAATGCAGGATCCATTCTTCCTGGATGATACACCAAGTATAAGAGGTGAACCCGATGCCTTACTGACCAGGAAGGAACCTCCTCAAGAGAAAAATCCCAGAATGGAGGCTCGGACCCAAGAGCTACCAAAGAAAGTTGCTGAGGAACCCGTAGAAGAGAAAAAAGGGGAGAAACCATTCCCATTCCGATTTGTTACAAAGAGGAAGAAAGAGAACCCGGTCGACTACTTGTCGATTTTTGGAAGGTTGGACGTCACCATACCATTCCTCCAAGCCGTGAAACTACCCCCGCTCGGAAAATTCATTAAGGATTTCATAGCCGGGAAAGCTCAAAAAGATGGACAAATCATGGTGGAAGGGATCGCATCCGCAATTGTGCAAGAGAAACTGCCGCCCAAAAGGGCCGATCCAGGTATGTTCACGTTACCCATAACTATAGGGGATGTGAAGGTTGAACATGCGATGTGTGATCTTGGAGCTTCCATTAATGTCATGCCATTATCAATCTATAACCGACTGAAAGGAGTGAGGCTGTCAAACACTAGGGTGTTGATCCAGCTGGCTGATAGGTCGTGCATAAGCCCTGAGGGAGTTTTAGAGAATGTGTTGGTTAGAGTACAGGAGTTCACATACCCTGCTGATTTTTATGTGATCAAAATGAGTGAGCATGAAGCGAGAGAGTCTAGTGGAGTCTTGTTAGGGAGACCTTTTTTGAGAACGGCTAAGACAATAGTGGATATGGCCGAGGGGACTATTTGCATTGATTTTAATGGTGAGAAGTTTACTTTTGATATAAATGATGCCATGAAGAAACCCATTGATTCTGAAAATCTATGCTTTGTTGATGTGATTGACCCTCTAGTCCAAGATTTTCTTGAGACCGAACTATTACAGGAAAAACTCCAGGCTTTAGATGCTTGTGATCAGGCCGACGAAGAAGCTGCTGCGTGGTGTGAGTTGATCAGTAGCCAGGGGCTGACCGACGAAGAAATAGAAGGAGCAATCAAGGAATTCTGTCAAAAGTCGGCGTTCATTGGAGCCGCAGGGGCCAAGCTTCCAGTCAGTACGGAAGAACCTTCAGGGGAAGACTTAAAGAAAGACGGGGAGGCCCAGAAAAACCCTCTACCCGAAGACACACTTCCACCCCAAGTCGAGCTAAAAAAGTTACCATCGAACTTGAAGTATGCCTACCTCGGGGAGGAGAACTCATATCCCGTAATCATCAACAGCAGTCTCACAAAAGAACAAGAAGCGCGGCTACTGACTGTGTTGAATAGGAATAAGAAGGCAATCGGATGGAGCCTTACAGATCTAGTAGGGATAAGCCCCGACGTTTGCATGCACCACATCAGGCTAGAAGAGGGAGCGAAGGCTCATCGAGATGCTCAAAGGAAGGTAAACCCTAACATGCGAGAGGAAATTTTAAAGGAAATCTTGAAGTTGTTGTCGCTAGGGATTATCTATTCAGTGCCGGACAGTGAGTGGGTCAGCCCGATCCACATGGTTCCAAAGAAATCCGGGATCCAAGTTGTCAAGAATGAGAGGAACGAGCTGATTCCAACAAGGCTGGTCACGGGTTGGCGAATGTGCATCGACTACCGGAAGCTGAACAACGCAACAAGGAAGGACCATTTTCCTTTGCCTTTCATCGACCAGATATTAGAGAGATTAGCTGAGAAAAAATTTTTCTGCTTCCTAGATGGGTACAGCGGGTACTTCCAAATTCACGTGGATCCTGAGGACCAGGACAAAACCACTTTTACTTGCCCGTTTGGAACCTATGCATACCGTCGCATGCCTTTCGGTTTATGCAACGCTCCAGGTACGTTTCAACGATGCATGATGAGCATATTTTCCGATTTGATTGAGGAGTGCATAGAAATATTTATGGATGACTTCACGGTTTACGGAGACTCGTTCGACTCTTGCCTTCATCATTTGGACATAGTTTTGGAAAGGTGTCAAGCAAAGAGTCTGGTTTTGAACTTCGAGAAGTGCCATTTTATGGTCACCGAAGGGATAGTCCTAGGACACGTAGTCTCAGAAAGAGGTATCCAGGTGGATCGAGCCAAGGTGGATGTCATATCCAAATTACCATTCCCTACTGATCAGAAGGGAATAAGGGGTTTCCTGGGACATGCTGGATTTTATCGAAGATTTATAAAGGATTTCTCCAAAATCGCCCAACCCCTTACCAGACTGCTTCAAAATGATGTGGAGTTCGTTTTTGATGAGCAATGCAAGGCAGCTTTCGATCTTCTCAAAGAAAAATTAGTATCCGCACCTATCATACGAGCTCCTGATTGGAACCATCCTTTCGAAGTAATGTGCGACGCCAGCGACTTTGCGGTAGGGGCCGTGCTGGGTCAGAAGATCGATGGGAGGAGGCACGTAATTTTTTATGCGTCCAAGACTCTAAATCAAGCCCAGCGGAATTACGATACCACCGAAAAGGAGATGCTGGCAGTGGTGTTTTCTTTCGAGAAGTTCCGGCCATATTTGCTGGGATCTAAGGTCGTAGTATACACTGACCATGCAGCCCTTAAGTATCTAGTTACCAAGAGAGAATCAAAACCACGCTTGATCCGATGGGTACTCTTATTGCAAGAATTTGATTGGGAGGTGGAAGATAAGAGAGGAGTCGAAAACAAGGTGGCAGACCATTTGAGCAGAATAGTGCAAGAAGGAAACAGCGAGGAGGTGCACGACCAGTTTCCAGAGGAACACTTATGTGAGGTGATTTTTGCACCCAGAAAAATTGATTGGGAAGAAGTGTACAAACTTACTGGTCAGAATGATGCAGCAAAAGGAAAAGAGAAGGTAGGGCAGGAGCCATGGTATGCGGACCTGGCCAACTACCTAGTAACTGGAGAACTTCCAGAGGTACCAAGTGTTACCAAAGCCCAACGAATGAAGATCAAGAGTGAGGCAAAATATTATTTTTGGGACGACCCTTACCTATGGAGGGTAGGATCCGATCAAGTGATAAGAAGGTGCATTCCTGACTGGGAACAGCGGGATGTGTTGACCCACTGCCATTCGTTAGCATGTGGAGGGCACTTCGGATCCAAGAAGACGGCAAGGAAGATTCTGGATAGCGGCTTTTACTGGCCAACTCTCAACAAAGATGCATACGAATTCTGCCGGAGCTGTGAGCGTTGCCAACTGACCGGTGGAATATCTGCCAAAGATGAGATGCCGCAAGTACCGATTATTGTTTGTGAATTATTCGACATATGGGGAATGGATTTCATGGGGCCTTTTCCCTCGTCCTATGGCAATCTGTATATCCTAGTCGCGGTGGATTACGTCTCCAAATGGGTAGAAGCGACGGCCACAAGTACGTGTGAAGCAAAGGAGGTGGCCAAATTCTTAAAGAGTCACATTTTCAGCCGTTTCGGAGTCCCAAGGGCGATCATCTCTGATCAAGGTACACACTTTTGTAATCGTACAATTGAAGCTTTAATGAAAAGGTACGGTGTGTACCATAGACTTTCAAGCCCCTACCACCCGCAAGCTAACGGCCAAGCCGAGATCTCTAATCGAGAGATAAAGAAGATTTTGGAGAAAACTGTAAATCCTTCTCGGAAGGATTGGAGCGTGAGATTAGAGGATGCTCTCTGGGCATATCGAACAGCCTACAAGACCCCCATTGGTATGTCCCCTTACCGAATAGTTTTTGGAAAAATGTGCCACTTACCTGTAGGGATCGAGCACCGAGCATACTGGGCAGTACAGAAAGTGAATATGGATGCTACAGCCTGTGAGGAGGAAAGGAAGCTGCAATTACAGGAGCTTGAAGAACTTAGATTGGAATCTTTCGACTCGGCCATGTGGTACAAGGAGCGAACGAAATTATGGCATGATAGAAATCTGAGAACCAAGGAGCTCCATGTTGGCCAGAAAGTACTACTCTTCCAGTCGAGATTGAAGTTAATGCCCGGGAAACTCAAATCTAAGTGGACAGGACCGTACATCGTAACAGCCCTCCGAGCTAATGGAGCGGTGGAGATTTCAGGGAGTCTTTCTAACTCTGAGCCTTTTGTTGTGAATGGACATAGGTTGAAAATCTTTAGGGATAATAGTGAGGTGGGGGTAGTGGATGAAATTCCACTACTACCACATACTAAGGTCACATACTGATTAGTAAGATAGGAATTTGGAATTCCACGTGGCTAGTTTCATTTTGATAATATTCTGCATATACTGGCCAGGTAGGATTCCAAATTACCTAAGGAGAATGTAAATACTGTATATACGTAATTAATTTTTGCATGCTTGAAAATTTTCTAAAAAAATCCAAAAATATATTTTCGGGCCTTAAATTTAGGTAGGGGTGCACTTTGACCAAGAGATTACCTATTTAGTGTCACTCCAATTTGTATTTAAGTGCCATTTTGAATTATTTTCCGTAATAGGTAAGTATAGAGGGAAATTGTGGATAGGACGTAAATTTGAATTAAGCGTGTGCAGCTTTTGCAGGGTGGCAGTGCTGGAATGGTGTGGAGCAGAGAGAGTACACACGCTAGCCAATCAGGAACCAACACCTGTCGCCCAACCACTTTTCACATGAAGCGGCATGACCGGTAACCACTGATAGCCGGTTGAAACCACCTGCAACTGCCATTTCTAATCCGAACTAAACCAACCGACCCTCCCTTTCTCCCTCAAAAACCCTCATTTCCAAAATACCTTTCAAGAAATTCTCCTCTATCCCTCTCACAGAACCATCGTTCTCAAACCAAACCCTAATTTCTACCGTCAAATCACAAATTACAGTCATGGGTAAGAAAGCTATCGCGAGGAAAATCAAGCCCCGTCGTGCGAACACCCAAGATACGCAGCCGCTGCGAGAAGATACCCCGGAGGCCCAACCACAGTCGAACCAACCACCCGCACCGACTGCTCAACCGCCGGCCACTATTTCTTTGGATGCCGTAATGGTATTCCTTCGCCAACAAGACCCGACTAGGGACTGGACGGCGGCATTGACCAATTTCGGCCACACGGGGGGCATAGGAACCGCACCCAGTGAAATTCCTCATGCACAGGTCAGACACGCAGAACTACAGTCGGAGGAAGGATCTCTCTCAGCCGCCGCGGCATCGGAACCCTCGGTACCAGATTCGGCAGACCTGGAAGCTATCGCCGCGTTTTACAGCTCCGACTCTGAGGAGCGAAAGAAAAGGTCCAGCCAAGTAAGGGAAACCCAGGGAGAGAGTGGCGGAGCAAAAATGACGCCCGAGAAGGACCCAGTATTTCAAGAAGTAAGACGGCCAGAGATAGATCTGAACGAATCAGCCAGGAAACAGGGCCTCATGACGGACGAGGAGTTTGACTCGATAATGAACAGGGTAAACCGAAGAGAGGAGACAACTGACTTGGTGGCTGAGGGTCTGGACCTCGCACCAAGATCAGTAGGAGAGAATGAACAAGCTTTTAGAGAACCCATACCGAAGGATAATACATCCCAGTCTGAAGGAGAAGAGGAGAGGGAAAAGCAGAGTGAAGCCAAGGAAGCAGGAACAGAGACAACAGAACCAGAGGTAGAGGCATCCACCCCAGGGGCACCTCCGGTAGTTAAACCGATCCCCGTCAGAAGGAAACTGGTAGTGAAGACAGGCTCCAAGGCAGAGCCACCCAAACCGCAGAGGAAATCGCAACGTTGTTTGGGTAAGTGGGCACCCAACAGGGCGGAACCGAACACGGCGGAGGATCCCCTAGAGATCGTGAGTGACGACGAACCCTGTCCGGCGCAAGAGGATCAGGGTGTGGAAGCCGAGCGGGTGGCTGAGGGACTGGACCTCGCACCCGAGTCAGTGAGCCCCGAACAATTGGAGAAGGAAGATGCCAAGAAAGAGGCGGAAGAGGAAGCTAGATACCAAGTAGAAAGGAAAAGAAAGGGCAAGACCGTTGTGGAGAAAAAATCAAAAACCAAAAGAATGCGTACCCCGAACACAGGCATAGTGATCACTGAGACTGCCCGGAGGACCCCATCAAACCGGCAGACACAGAGCGATAGTGAGTACGAGGCCAGTGAAGAATCTGAATCAGATAGCGACACAACCATGGAAGAGGAGGAATACAAGGAGCGGGAACTCCCCAACGATCATCGAGAACTGTTGCATCCACCTGCCGAACCACTCCGGTATAAGCGTTGGACGGTGGAACTCACGGATGACGTTGTGGAGGAGATGAAGTTGTTTGACGACAAGAAGCTCCAGTCAGTTTACCGCACAAAGAACGCAAAAGGCAAGAAGGTTAAGTGTGGAAAGGTAATTCATCTCCCATCCTTAGATGAGATGCAAATTAGTGAATCGTTTCTAGCCCTTTTGCATGAGTTGGGTTTTGAATGGTTGTTGAGGAATGAGAAGTTAAGTGTCCCGGTCGATTTGGCCAAGGAGTTTTTCGCAACTTTTCGATTCCAAGTCACAACTGATTTGGATATAGAGTGTGTTAGCTTCAGGGTATTTGGAGGAGAAATTAGGATGAATCTGATTGAGTGGACTGTGAGGTTGGGTATATGCAGTTTGGAGGAGGCAATAGGACTTGAATGGAGAAACAGGGAGCGGGGGATTCCCCGCCGGCATGTGGAATTTGAGCCCCAGTCGGCTTGGGAGGAACTTACTCACCCCGGAGCAGGGCAGTTCCAATCCACGATCTCCCGATCGATCCACCTTAGCGACCCCGTTTTACGCCTGGTTCAACTTTTTTTAGACTACAATCTTTTGGGGCAGTCTAATTCGGCAGTCCGGACATCAATGACGGAGTTGTACCTTATATGGTGTGCAAAACAGGGCAAGAAGCTGCACTTAGGGTTCTGGACTGCATACACATGTCACCTCGTCGCAACTCACCCAGCACGGAATATTTCCCTCTGCCATATATTGGGAATCTTCATGAGGAACAACATCACCGTTTCGGAGGACGAAGACCTAACCCCACTAACGATGGTGAGCGCCCCAGGATTGTTCGACATCCCTCTGTTCGTCCGAACGAACACGGTGTACATGAGGCAGGGCGTGCCCTACTTTTATGCGATGGGAGAAGAGGCAATACCCACTGCTCGGATAACAACAGCTCAGGAAGCACCAGGACATGACCAGAGGCGAGACAGAATTGAACAATCTGTGGAAAAGATGGCTGAGGAAAATAGACAGATGAGGGAAGAGATGATTCGTTTAGCGTCAGAAATGGAACAGGTATTGAAGGAGTCTGCGGAGCAGAGAATACTGACTCAGAAGCAAGCCGCTCTAGAAAGGACAGTCACTGAAATGGCAGAGGAGAATCAGCAATTGAAGGCAGAGGTGATCAAGCTGGCAGGAGTTGTGGAAAGGATGTTGAAGGGCTCTGCAGAGCAGGATATGATGCATCAGAGGCAGGCGGCCATGGAAGCTATAGTATCAGATCTCGGGGAGGAAAACTCCAAGATGCAAAAAGCAATGAACAGAATGTTAACCAGTATGGATAACATCTTAGAAGAAATGACCTACCTGAGGAAGGAGCAAGCTGCAGGACCGAGTGGCCATGGTGGCCGGACTGATGAACCACATATCCAAGAGACCGGAGTAGCAGATGAGCAAGAGACAGCGGACGCCGAGGTGCCGGCAAGAGCCGAGGAGCCGGCGAAGGAAAATGAAACTGGAACGGAAGAGGACAACCCGAAGGAACAATCTGCACCACCTGCCCCACGAAGGAGCAGGCGACTTCGATAGACCCCCCCTACTGACCAAGTTAGTTTTTTTTTAAGCTTTTTTAACTTTTCGTATTTTTGTTATATTGTGGTATTCGGTTAGGTAGTATAATCTGTGTTTGCGAGCAAACCCCACTTCATAACACTTAGCCTATTCCATAGTCTAAGTGTGAGAAGTTAGGGTTTGTTTCTTGGTAGCATGTTTTCTGTGTTTCTTTTGTATATACGTGTTTCTTTGTTTAGTGGATTTTGTCCGGTGTTCAAACCTCTCCCACTTAGCCTATTCCATAGCCTAAGTGTGAGAAGTTTCTGTTTGAGTTGTTATTTTTGTTTGTTATTTTGTTGTCTGTGTGTCTACCATACTGGCCAGTACTTTTTTTTCCACTTCACAGCCTTATCTGGGGCAGACACTTGTGAAGTAGGAGGGGGGACGTAATGGCCAGTATGATGTATATATGTGTGTTCTGTGTTTGTGCTCGTTTTGTGTTTTTTAGGTCTAGTTTTTTTTTATGTTGTGTGCTGATTTGGGCTTAAAACTCAACCGTCCTGAGCTGGAGGTGAAGGGAATTGAGGGAGATAAGACAAGCTGGAAAACCGAAACCACTCTCCTTAGTACCTCCTGACCAGTATGGATGATGTGAGTATGAGAGAAAAGCCCACACTTAGAGCCAAACACGAAAGCCCTCTAAAATGTGAGTTATAAGCCTTAAAGTGGAACCACTTTCCACATACACTTAAAGAAAAGAGAGGCTGCCACAATTTGCCTAGGGTGAAGTGATCACGGGTAGCAAATACTGAAGGCAGTAGGAACCCCCCCTTAAAAAAAAAAAAAAAAAAAAAAAAAAAAAAAAAAAAAAAAAAGAAAACCACCACCTTTAGAACCCTTTTTTCTTAACCTTTTATACCCAGATAAACACCCCTAGCCCCTGGGACTGTGTGTAAGGCATGAAACAAATGGAGCTTACTGGCTAGGAAGAAGTGTGAAAAAAGCAGAAACCAGCTGGGCAGGAAAGTTAGAAGAAAATCGACCAGGGAGACATTCCAGGTCCAAAAAAAAGGAAGGGATAAGGGTGGCAAAGCCACGAAAAAAAAAGAGAGGAAGAAAGAAAGAAAAGAAGAAAATGGTCAGAGATTTGACCACACAAAAAAATGAAGGAATAAGGGTGGCGAAGCCACAAGAAGCCTACTAACCAGTTGGAAACTCAAGCCAGAAGCACCAGCTAAGAAAAGCAACTGATCAGAAGCCTGATGCACACAATCCCCCTTCATAAATTAAATAGAAGTTTTTGAACCTTAGAGCCTTAGGAACATCTACCCAAAACACTACAACCCAACAGCCCCGTTACAAGCCTTAAAGTCCTTCAGTAGCTGCACGTGAGATCTAAGTCCAAAGCAATTGTGGTTGAGCATGATGAGAGAATTCAGTCCTAACGTTCCTGGTGAGGTGCGAGTGACTGAGTGAACCTAGTGGTTGACCGAGAGTGTGGGCGATCTTGACAAGCAGATGTACTGACTGGGAGAGAAAGAGGGGGGCGGCAGAAGTTCAAGGCTGTCTAAGGCCGGATTGCACCTGATCCCGAGGGGAGGGATGGTTGAAAATGTAGCCCAATCTGTTAGTGTTTTATGTATTTCTGTGTTTGTGTTTGTGTTTTCTTTCTTCTTCGTCGTTGTAGTCTAGAGTCCAGTTTTAGGTAGAGTCGGGCAGGGAAGTAACCAGGCTAGAATGCGACTTATTGTTTTTTGTTTGTTCTTCACGCTTGAGGGCAAGCATGTGGTAAGTGTGAGCAGTTTGATAAGTCGTATTCTAGGCCTCGGTTACTGGTCAGTATGACAGGTTTAAATGATTATATTTGCAAAGCAGTTGCTCAAAGTGTGCAGGATAAGTGTTCTGGCCAGTAGGGAAGTTCCGGAGTGTTCGGGTAGAAAAGGCGCCAGCATGGTCTCATACTGATCCGTATACGTGCTAAAACGGCTTGAGATGAAGAAGACGGATAGCTGGGACGGATTACCCACAATTAAGGGCAAAGAAGTCAAATTGCAGCGAGGATTTACCCTAAAATCAAGGGTAGCCTCCCTATAAAAGGTAGCCAAGTTGGAGAGAGAAAGAGACGAAAATTCACCATCATCCTTAGGTAGAGAGTTCTATCGGTAATTTCAGTCTTTCAGCCGTGTCCACTTCTTGCCTCGCCGAGCCATGATCACCTGACGTTCAGAATGTTCCCGAGTTCCAGTCATCGTCCGTTCCAGTTAGCTAGATCGTAGTTCCAGTCAGAGATTTTATCGCCCGGAGTGGCAAACAATCTTTAAATTGCTTTCGTAGTTTAATTAGTTCTCCGTCTTTACGTTGGATTTTTGTTACATTTTGGGATTTTGTTGTTCTGAAATGCTTGCTTGGATATCCGAACGTGTTAATGCTATGAAGTTGATTTCCGTTTCGTTCATTGTAGTGTTCTTTTCTTTCCTTGTCTAGTTAGCTTAGATCTAAGATTTCTCGGTGTTTTAAGTGCTAAATCTCTAAATTCTGTTTCGTAACAAATTTCTTTAGGATAGGTAAACATGTACTATTTGATCTGGAAGTAGATCGTTGCATGCAAGGCTTCGTTTTATTTTCTGAATCGATCTTTCATGTTGACCAGCATGCAGAAGTCCAGTTTCAGCGTTTGATTTCAGATTTGATTTCTTAGTTTTAGATCTGTGTTCGCGAGTTGTTAATCTGCGTTTGCCGGGTTGGATCTGGAATTGTTATCTGAGTTTAAGTTGTGTTGTTGGAGAAGACGATGTCTACATCCAGATTGGGGACCACCTTACTTTTATTTACTTTTGCTTTCTTTTGTCCTTCACCTCTGGTTGTACCTGCAGATCTGTCAGCCTAGTCACCACTACCTCCACTACACTCTGAATATTCTGTTTAGCCAAAAATAGAAATACCGTCCTTTCCAAACAATTTCTGTTACACCATGTCCCCTCATTTCCACGTACACAGTTGCATTCCATGATCTGCTCCCCCATCCTAGTCAGTAGGACGCCACCCTTTAATTACTCGCCTAGGTAGAAACTCAACCCGAGCGTGGTAGCTAACCAACCCTCCAAAACATCACCGCAGTAGTTTAAACGCACCATCTCTGTGGGATTCGACCCTTACCTCCACTATACTGATCAGTAGAAGTGGGTTGAGGAATCTTTGAAGACGAGGTCTGGGCTTAGTTAGGATCTTTATCCTGCCAGTAGGATATATCCTCACTTGAACGACACCTACGCACCTCGTAACCTCTTCAGTCACGACCGCCCAAACTAGGGGTACTACAAACGAGGCGATCGTGACCACGGGATAACATTAAAGACAACATTTAAGGATAACATTTTATATGAAAACTTAATTAGCTTAAAGGAATAATATTTTAGTTCATTAAAAGTTTAGACAACAAATTTTTAGTTTAAAGAAACTTAATGTTATAAATTTATTATTAATTAGCAACTACTTATGGCAAAGGATTTTTCAAAAGAAGCAGCGGAGAAAATAAATATTAAAAATCCAATTAACTACCAAAAGAAAACATTTGGTTTAGTTCACGAAAAACCATTTCAGAGTAACAGGGTAAACATCCGATTAACGCCTAACACAATCAAACATGCTCAAACACAGTACGAAACAGAATAAAGTCTTGATGAATAGTTCAAAAATATAGCAGCGGAAATAAGGTTTAAAGAGAGTCAGGGATGACGTCTATGTATGAAGACACAACACATCCAAAGTTCCTAGGCCAACTCAACATCCACCGCAACATCCCGCTCAACTTGCACATAGGGAAAAACATATGCAGGGCTGAGTACTTGTTGTACTCAATGGGCTCATGCCGAAACATTTATACAGTTATGTCATCCATACCAGTGATTTCGAGTTTTATACGTAGTAAAGAAATACCATCGAGAACACAAAAACGTTTCATAGACTGGCCGGTCAAATAATCTCCCCATTTTCTCAACAATCCATCAATCACAATCATCAATCCACAGTGCGACGAAAGTGTGGCCACACTATTCGCCCACGAGACCGGCCGACTAGCAAGGACGGCTCCCGATCTCACCAGTGTACACAGCCTGATAGGGTTTGCGGCTCTACTCAGACCTGAATTCATTTCACAACACAGCCATATAGCCTAACGGAGTAAACTCGGACGAACTAGGCATCAGGCACACAATCTCAATCAAAACAATCCATGGCATGACATAACAAGTTAAACCACCCTTATAACACCACATCATATTTTCGGAAAATAAAATGATTTGTAAAGAAAGCCCACCTCGTTGGTTTAATCAATTCAATATCCACTTAAGGCAACCCTCGTTCCTTGTGCTCACGTACACACAATAACCCTTGTCAATCATCACAACACAAATCAGCCTTCCATAAAGTCACATTACCATGCATGTCCTATCGTTCCTTTTATCATTCCCTTAATTTACCCATCCCAACATTCATCAACCTAAGGAACAACATGTCATAATATTTCTCAACGTGTCACACATAATCACGTCATAGGATACCTTCCCAAATCATACATGCATCATAATCACGTCACAGGATACCTTCCCAAATCTGGCAGAACTGCGCGGTTTGTTTGTAAAAATCACCAAAAATCCATCCGACCTCATATGAAGCTAAAATTTGGTCACAACACAGAAGACATATTCAAGTTCATCCAGTTAAAATTTCTCACTGAAATCATGTTGATTGGTCAGTCAAAACATTAATGCAACTCTCTGGTCGGAACATAAAAATTTTGGCAGTACTGCGCAGTTCATTTGAAAAATTCACCAGAAATTCATCCGATACCCAATGAGGCTGAAATTTTCAGAAAACACAGAAGACACATTGAATATCATCCAGTTCAGAATTCACATCAAAATGAGGCCATTTGGTCGGTCAAATAGAAAACGAAACTTTCTGGGCGAGAATATAAGTTTATGGTAGAATGGCGCAGTCGACTTCAAAAATTTATTAAACATTCATTTTTCGTCAAAAGGGGCTGAAATTTACACACCACAAAGAAAACACCTTGAATTTTACTCAGGTAAAAATTCGAACCAAAATAAGATCCTTTGGTCAGTCAAACACACGTCGGAATCCACTGTCCGAACACCGCAGTTTTCAGGTCTCAAAATTTCAAAAATAGGGTTTCTTCCTCATTCAACCAAACGCAATTTTTCATGCTTCCCACACACAAACATGCTTCAAAAGGTTCTCACAATCATGTTCTCATATAACCACACATCATTCACCAATGAATCATTCAAACTTTACACATATTCATTCACAATCGCATATTCACAGTTTTTCTCATACAAACACAAATTTCCACCGATTAGTTTTGCGATCTATGACTCCTACACTCACTATATGCATGAAGGAATCAAGAACAAGGTTTCAATGGAGAAGATATAGAAAATATTTAGTTATACCTTCTTGAATCGAAAACCAAACGGTAGAAGCAAAGATTGATGCGATTCGTCGGGAACTCTTGAAAATCAAACTTCAACGGATGCAAGAACAATGATGGAAGACATTTTGGAGAGGATGAAGAGAGGGAGGAGAGGTGAGGCGCGAAAATTATGAGGGAGAATGGGGGCTAGGGTTTAGTTTAGGTGATTATATAGTCCTAGGTTTAATCCCATAAATTAATTAATTAATTAATTGTGGAGGAATAAAATAGAGGCTAATAAATATAATCCCACAATTAATAAAGAAGGCAAAATTTTGAAAATTAGGTTAATAAATTCAATAAGGAATTTATTTGGTATTTACTTGGAGAGCAATAGATTCACAATTTAGGAAATAAGTCAATGAATATTCCATAAATAAGGGAACAAAATAAATTAAATCTCCAAGTAGGAAATAATGAGGGAAGGGGCGAAAATCTTGATGGTGTGCACAAGGAAATTATTTAAATCCTCAATTAAATAGAATAGGATTTAAATTTGATAATTTCTTTATAGGAAAAGACTCCCATAAAATAGGCAGCAATAAAATAGATTTCCCCCAAGGAAATTAAGCTAAAAAAAGTGTGGGATGGAGACACAATAGAAGGAAAATATTCACATCCCCAATTAATTTGGCTTAGGTATTAATTTGGTATTGAATAAAGGGAATTCCACAAAATAGGAAACAAATATATTCTCCTCTACAAATAGGGGGGCCAAAAATTGGCTTAATTAGCCACAAGGAAATAATGCAACTCTTAATTTAATTGGGGTGAGGGAATAAAATGTGGAAAGATTTAATTGGATTTAAAATAAATGAAGGAATCAACAAGGTACCAATTTTAACAAAAAAACTAATTCATCCTCTTAATTCAAGTAGAGGATATCCGAAACTCACAAAAATAATAGGTTAGAGTTCGAGTTTCATGTAGCACAATTTAGGGATAATTTGATTTGGATTTAATTTGGATGAATATCCCAAAACAATTAATTAAATCCAAGAAAATTTCCAATAATTGGAGGGGCCGACAATAGCCACTTTATTTGGCTAGAACAAGATGCATGATCTTTATTTAAATTGATTTCCCACATTAAATATAACTAGCACTTCATTCCAATTTTCCCATTACGATTTATTCCACATAATCAGACTCAATCACGTAGCAACAATTTAAATTTCATAAATGAAATTTCCAATCGACATATCTTAAATAAATGTCGCAAAATTTGGGATGTTACAGCGAGAGCGATTTGGATCAGACTGTAGCGACGCTGGACAGGCCGAGAAACTGGACAAGTTGCGGTGCCGGGCAGATTACTACAGCCTACAACAGCGACGTTCCGATAGGCGACGTCGGGCACTCCAGCAGCAGTTGCGGTCCGAGTGGGAGCTCGTTGGTGGCGTCTCCCGGGTGTGGGCAGCGCAACTTACTGAAATTAGTTAGGGTTTCCATAACCTAGATATTAGTTTAGAATATATTTCAAGATATAATTTGGAATAAGATTTGAATATATCTAAGGGGATTATCTAACATTTAATTATGAATTAAGTTATGAATTAATTAGATTTTTTCCTTATATTATGGATTTGTAAGGATTTTAATTCCTAGATAAATCCTTGTTAAATTTCGATAATGACAATCTAATTTTTTATCTATATCCTACGAATTAATGTGGATTTATCCCTAGACAAATCCTAGTTGGATTTAGATAATGATTATATTATTTTATTCTTATCCTATGAGTTTATATGAATTTATTCATAGATAAATTCTTGATGGATTTGGATAGTAATAATATAATATTTTATTCTTATCCTATGAATTTATATGAATTTATTCATATATGAGTTCTAAATGGATTTGAAGAATGATAATATAATATTATCTAATTCTTTGGATTTATATGTATTTACTCCAAGAATAAATCCTAGATGGATTAGGATTAATATTAATATTAATTTATTTTTATCCTATGGATTTGAATAGATTTAATTCTATTAAGACAAACCCTAGATGGGTTAGAATAAACATTAATCCAAGTTATCCTTATCTTTTGGATTTATATCCTAGATAGATTAGGATAAAGATAATATATAAGAAAATCCTTATTTAATTGGATTTAGATAAATTAATTTATCGAGGAATTCCTAAGTAATGTTTGATATATTCTGGATGTCTATTCTAAATAGAATTAAGATTTGTATAAATCTTGGTTCAAAGGATTTTATTTTATCTCATGGATTATGATGGAAATGTTTCTATCTAGTAACATCCTAGTACGATTTAAATATTGATAATCCTAGAGCAACGTTATCTTAAATCGAAGGATTTGATTTTATCAAAATAAAATCTAGAATAATCCTAAATGGATTTAGATAGTTAACACTATCTTGATAAATCCTAAATGAATTTGGATAATCATCATCCATGATAAAACTTAATTATTTAATTGATTCTCCCTTGACTACATTAAATAATTATCTTTAATTATCCAGTGTGTTTAAATGTCATGCATTAAATGGATTTATCTGTTTATTTGGTGTTTATCTTTTTAACTGGATTATTTGCCTTATCTGCTTATGTAATAATTATGCAAAAACCATATAAAATATCTAAGCGATAAATACAACAAGTGCGTTGTATATGGTCTCCATCGATTGGTTTGCAAATTTTAAGAAGCATGTTTCTAATATTATCTCCACCCATTATGTGGGGACAATAATCCTACGAAATAGCAAGTTCATATGGGCAGACTTTTCAAATATAAATAGTGGGAACTAGAAAGTAGTTCCTAATATTATCGCCACCCATTATGTGGGGACAATAATCCTAAGAAATTACAAGTTTCAGAAGTTCATAAAGAATTTATGAGATAGTTTGATTTTGTTATCTGCACATGAGCATTGTTATGGGAATGTGTTGTAGAAACAAAATTCTGTAATGCTAAATCTGATGGTCGTGCTTAGGCAACATTAGGCGGTCATGCCATTATGTGGTCTCTGGACTATTCGTCGGTGTTGTGACCAGTAAAAATGTTAAAGTTGTGAATGAGTATTGACCTCTTATAGAGGGTACCTGTTTTCGATTTTATTGTGGTTATTTTTTTTTAATCAAACACCTTCACGGTGGAGGGTTCGTGGGCCCCTCATCCCTATATATCAACAAAAGACCATTATAAGCGAATGATTACAATTGGACCAATCTTTCTAATGCTAGGGGAACAAAAAACAATTTACATCACACCCTATTACAATTACACCACAAGAGTAGATAGGGGTCAAGCCGAGGAAGGACCGACACCCACATACTCTACGGCGTCCGGTACGAAGCAAGATCGGTGGGCCACATTCCGAGCCTCGAGCTACTCACGGTCATCATCTCTCACCCGAAGATTGGAGACTCCCAATTCATCCATTCGGATGATGGCTCTGATCATTCTTGGAACATTCTGTGGAGACATATGCTGGAAAGTATCTTGTTCCACTCCCATTTTGGCGAGCATATCGGCCGCTTTGTTGCCCTCCCTATGTATGAAGGTGGCACGGAATATATGTCTACGTTTGAAGCCATGCAGACGGGCCATGACGCGGTGAACTTGTGCTGGCCCCCAAGTAGTACCATTGAGCAACTTAATAGCTTGTTCCGCATCCGATTCGATCCATATAGGTTGGTTGAAGGCCTTCGCTACCTCCAACCCATGGTGTATGGCCATGAGCTCGGCCTCTAGAGCAGATTGGGCGACGAGGGGGGTTGAGAAGGCTACTAGTAGCTTCTCATCGTGTCCCGAACTAAACCCCCCTCCTCCTTTGTTTGTTGCCTCAAAAAACGCACCGTCCGTGTTAAGCATAATCCACGTGCGTTCCGGGGGTGCCACTTAACCGGCATGACTAGCGGTCTCGGTCCCCTTGTCTCGGGGTGATTCGGGGGATTCACTCCGAGTTTCACTCCCTTCCAATGCTTCGGCTTGATGTGTTCATTGGCCATGTTGTTGTGGATTAACTTTTGAACCTGCCAAACAACGTTGTACGGTTTGAACTGAGTTTTCTCATGTCGGCTCCTGTTCCTCTCCGCCCAAAGAAACCACAGAATGAGGTATGGCATGACTCGACTAAGGTGTCTCCTATCGTGCTGTTGGATCCTTAACGACCACACTTGCAACCTTTCCGGAATGGTGTCGTTCGCCCTAAGGGATGGGGCTGAACCATCGAACCAACCATCGAAATCCCTCCATACACATGCTGCTCCCCACCCCCGGATGAAGAGATGTTGGAGGGACTCGGTGTTAGGCCTCCGTGGGCAGCATTGACATTTCGACGCAAGCTCTATCTTCCTCCATTGGAGCTTGGAATCGACCGGGATCCTATTTGACAAGAGTCGCCAGTTAAAGATTGCAATGGATTTTGTGAGGCCAACCCTCCAAATGTCGTCGAGACCTTGGATTCTCGGCCTCTGCGTGCGTATAGTCTCCCAAGTAGTAGCCAGCGAGAACTCCCCGAGCCGAGAGAGCTTCCATCGAGGGACGTCCGGTTCTCCCGCAACGATTGGAGTATCAAGGATTTGTGTGATAACCTCTTGTGGCATTCCGGCCTGGTTGTGAAGTTGGAGTAGCTTAGCCTCGTCCCAAGTTCCATCCCTAATATAGTCCGAGACCTTGGCTGTTGGGGCACCCCTATCGTCAAGACAGATTTCGCGAAGGGGGGAGTCAGCAAGCCAAATGTCATCCCAAAAGTAGGCCTCACCCTGACCGATCACCCATCTAATGTGCGGATTTGCTTGATTTCTCACTTTCATTAACCGTTTCCATGTCGGGCTGTGTCTCCCCGAAGGGGAGGCCGCAAGGTGGGAGTTGTTATGACAATACTTGGCCTTCATGTACCTAGCCCATAGGGAGTTTTGCTCTCGGAACCTCCACCATAGTTTGATACTGAAGGCTCGTAGGACTTCTTTGGACTTACGAATGCCGAAACCCCCTTCAGGAGTGGGGAGGCAGATCTGATCCCACCCAATCTAATGTGTCTTTTTACTCTCGGTTGACGATCCCCAGAAAAATCGAGCCTTCTGCTGATCCAATTGTTTAAGGGCCCCGGACGTTGGTTCGATGGCCTGGAAAATGTGCAGCGGCACCGCTTCAAGTGTGCTTTGGAGTAGGGTAAGCCTACCTCCAAAGGAGAGGTGTCGATGAGCCCACCCTGAGATTCGTGCAGCAATCTTTTCCCGAAGGAGCATAAACATATCTGTACGTTTGACACCACGATAAATAGGAACTCCAAGGTACAAAAAAGGGAAGGTACCTCGTGCGAAGCCTCCTTCATTTTGTATTAGGTTGGCGCACCCTTCATGTTGTTCGGCAATGTAGAAATTGCTTTTTGCCAGGTTAATCTGCTGTCCGGAAACCCCCGCGTATGCCTCCAAGCATGTCCGAAGCAGCCGAAGAGGTCCCTCCGCTGCTTGTGTGAATATCACAATGTCATCGGCGTAGGCGAGGTGACTTATTTCCATGCAGTGGCGAGTAGCTCTAAAAGTCATCTCTTTCTTTCCCAAAATGAGCTTGTCTAATTCCCTTGAGAGGTAGTCAGCTGCAATCACGTAAAGTGTCGGGGATATTGGATCTCCTTGTCTGAGGCCACGGGTGGACTTAAAAAACCCGGAGGGGGCGCCATTGACCAGCACCGAGAACCAACACGAGCCCACACATCTCTCAATCATAGAAACCCACGGGGCGGGGAAACCCATCCGGTGTAGCACTTTCAAAAGGATGGGCCATTGTACTCGGTCGTAGGCCTTAGCCATATCAATTTTGACCGCGACATTAGGGGTCGGCGCACATCTCGAGAGCTCATGGAACATCTCCTGTGCCAAAAGGACATTGTCATTGAGGAGCCGTCCCATCACAAATCCACTCTGGTTTGGTGAGATAACCATAGGGATGAGTGAAGTTCCCAGTTGGGGCCTGCCTCTCGACTCTAATGTCGAATGACTAGACTCAGGAGTAAGCAAGTGTGCACATTTGAGAATTAATGCAAAGCTCGGTCCAGACACAACGCTCTTTAAATCCACTGGATCACTGGGTCCAGGAACTCAAGAGAACTACAGTTTTTTTGTCGTTGGACACACTCGACTCCCCTTCAAAAATAAATCCCTCAACCCGAATACTATGAATTAGTATAGGGAAGTGGGGTCGATCCCACAGAGATGGATTCGCAGGGTAGTGCTAAGAGACTATGGAAACAAACGGCTGCTGCCACGCAAAGGGGTTGAGATTTTAACTACCACTAGATCTAGGCAAGAAATGTAAACGCTAGACCTAGGACACAGAAAACTTACTGGAATCAGACATCAAATCCGAAAGACACAATCACTTCCTTGACTGAGTAAATAACTAACTGATTGAGACTAGACAGAAAGAATAAAACAGCGGGGAACATGATTCCAAATATAGCAAGTACGGTAAAAAGCTGCAGATAACAGATCAGCTCCAGCTAGCTTCGCATGCAAAGTTCCTAACAGATTCAGAAACGCAAATGCAGAAAACAGAGCATACTCCCAGATTCGATCAGAATATAGAAATTGAGATGCCGGAAACTTGCTACGAATCGGAAATAAACCAGATCTACGTAAACTAGGCGGAATGAAATGAAAACACGTAAGCTAGGCATGAAATTTAAACACTCCTGCTCAGAATCACGTCGGACGCTTAATCCACTCCGGATCCAAGCAATCCAAACTCAACAATCAACTAAATCAACTCCATAACTCCGATTCTAACAGATCTGCTCCGATCACCGCCAAATTCAATCAATCAAGAACAATCTGCAAACAAATCACAAACTCCAGCAAAACCCAACCTCTGATTCATCCAAAAACAGAACCATTCTTCAGATCCAAACGAAAAATATCAGCAAATAATCAGAAACCAACTGCAAAAAAAATAAACAACTCCGACAATCCAACTCGACATCAAGCGAACTCAACCAGCAAACCAGAAATGAACACAATAGACATAAGCGAAAGTAAAAATCCGGAATAAAACAGGAAATATTGGTTAACAAAAGAAAACCGAGCTTCGAACAGCGAAGCTCGGCGGAATCAGTGTAAATAGCAACGGAAATGTAAATTGTTTCTTCGCCCTTGAACTAGGACGATGTTACAACCCTCGAACCACTCTTGGAAAGCTAAAACATGAACCCCAGCCAAGTGCTAACTGGAATCTCTCGCGAATTTGGAGTCAAGTGTGTGGAAAGGTGAATCGAGCAAGGGGCTGTTAGTGAGGCCTCCACCCGAGAAGGTCCCTCCAGCCTGCATGCTTCTCCTTTTTATAGATGCGGACATAGCCTTCTAGAGTTTTCGTAGAAATCCCTATTCTACCCTTCAACTCCGAGGCTTCCTCCGTCTAGCAATTTTCTTCCAATTGTTCACCCTTTCGCCAGTTTCCTAGGACCATGCAAGCGTCCTCTTCTTTTCCTGGATCTGGCGAAAAACTTCACATACCTGACTTAATTCAATGCGTTAGACCCTGTAATTTCATGAAATGAACCCCTAGACCGATGCATGAAATTAGCCTTATCAAACTGCTCACACTTAAACCATGCTTGTCCTTAAGTATAAAAGACAAGAAAATAGGAATAAGGCGAATTTCAATGCATGGTTACCAAGTAAAACTTTAAAAAAAATGAAAACAAAACAAACTCCTAGACCTAAGCAACTACGGACTTAGAAAAGAAAATAACACAAAGAACAGAAACACAACAAAACAAACAAGCATGAACTAGTTTCGAATTTTTAAGCTACTATCCCCACAAGTTTAAGTTCAATCTGATCGATTACAGTCTTCAAATCTTCCCCCTTCCTTCGTCTGCCTAAACGGCTGTCAGTTAGTCAAGATAGCCTATTGATTTCCCATCTGTTAGGTTCGCTCGATCACTCATTCCTCACCAGGGATGTTAGGATCAAAAACGCTCCAAAGTTAGAGTTATACCACTGATGCGTCGGGTTATGAGAGTTTTCTCCCTATTCTTCCTCCTTTCCTATGAATTTCCCTGGGCCAGGCTTACGATTTTTTTTTATTTTATTTTTTTTTCTTCATTTTTCTGTATTACAACCCCTTTCCCCTGGACTTCGTACAGCTCATTCCTCCTATATATTTTTTTTTCCCCTAGACTTCGTCAAGCTTATTCCTCCTTAACCCATTTTTTTTCTCCTTCATACTCTACTCCCTAAGCATCAAGTGATAGCCCATTGTTTCATGTTAGCTCTAAAAGTGTTTAGGCTTATAACTCTCTTTATAGTAGGGCTGTACAACTAGGTTATCTAAGGCGTTTTCCATCGTCCTAACTTCATTCAGATCGCATTCGGCTTATTAAGGAAGAAAGTGTCAAAGTTGATCTGCTTTCTCTATTCAATCACTCTTACTAAGGGGATCTTGCCTTATTATCTAGCTAGCTCATGCGAAGCACACATCCTAAGACACAAAAACGATACTTACTCCCCCCCCCTCCCGCTTCACTCAAGCTTGTCCCCAAGCCATCGTAGTGAAGGGGGGAAAAGGGAAGTACTAACAGCAGACTGATAAAGCAAACAATAACAAACACAAATACAGAGCAAAACTTCTCACACTTAGACCGAGCATCGGGCTAAGTGGGAGAAGGCGCAACAAACAAACTAAGGCATGCAAAAAAAACAAAACACCCCCTTCTCACACTTAGACCAAAAGTTGGGCTAAGTGTAAGAAAGGCAACACATATGTACAATTACAGAGCATGCTGGCATATAAGAACACAAACAAAACGGAAATTAAAATAAAAAAAATAAGGGTTACTTGGCTCCGTGGGGGGTTCAATTCGGGGTCTGGCCCCCGCGAGGGCCAGACTTTGGTGGCGCTGTCTGGTGGGTCACCTTAGCTTTCTTTCTGGCTGGCAACTCCGGCTTCTCTTGTCGTTCTTCTGTTGGGCGGGGTACGGCTGTCTTCAATATCACGGGCCGAGAGGGAGATGGAGTAGTCTGGGGCCTCGGGGCATGCGGTGGCTTCTGCGCAGTCAGACTTCCTTGACCTGGCGTTGTAGAATCGCCGCTAGGCTTCGGAAGTTCCTTCGGTGTCTCTGGGAACCTTGCTCTAAGCCACTTTGTCATTGCCATCATCAACTCAACACCTTCCGTTATCTTTTCAGTACATCTGGTCGATGTCGCCACAAGATCAGACATGCACCCCTTGAGGGTCACCATTTCCTCCCTAACCTTCCAAACTTCTACTCTTATTTCTTCCATCTCCGTTCGTACTCCGGCGACTTCCTTCCTCACTTTCTCAGCCTCACTACTATCCTTCCCTTTACCCCGCAGGGACACAATTTCATTCCGAACCATCTTCATTTCTGACCTCATCCAACCAACCTCCTTTCGCACTTCCTCTACTTCTATCCTGGCTCCTGCTTCCAAACCAGTAGTATTCTTCACTTCCACCACATCGGATTCCTGTTTCACCTGAGTCTCTGACTGCCCAACCTCGTAAAATCATACTTCCCTTCCGCGTGCGATCAGCAACCCTTTATTGAAAAAATAATCCATGTTAAAAACCTCAGGGGGCGAACACATCTTTACCTCTCGGCATGCCTTATGGATCTTCATGATCACATTCCTCTGCAGATAAGCTCCGAGCAAGTGGCACGTGTATAGGTGCCGGGAAGGATTTGCAGTCACTTGATGGCAGGCTTGGGCTATCCAGTAGCCCAAGTGAACTCTTACCCCCGTAGCCATGCACCATGTGAAGTACAGATCGGCGGTAGTCAGAGCGTTGTTGGCTGTGCCCATTAAATTGTAACTAATAAAAGTCTGGGCAAACCTCAGGACCCTATTTTCGATGTGGTGTGCCTTCGAAAGCTTGTTTTAAACTGACCCACCCTCGGGTGAGTCAAGAACTCCCATGCGCTTTGCGCTTTGAATCCCGGCGTCATTTTCGGGGGACCAATCATCCTCTCGCTCCACAGGCCTTCATCGTCCTCCGTTCGCGTCTGCAAACCCATCCGCAAGGTCCATTCCCGGATGCTCATCGTATGTTCCACACTGAAATGTCTGAAATGAATGGAGTCGGCATCCAAATCGGTAGTGGACTTAAATCGGAAGGTGGAAAAGAATTCTCGGGCCAGGTCAATCGGAACCTCGGTAGTACTGTGCTTGAGCAACCAATCGAAGCCTATTGCGTCGATATAAGTCCGGAATTCATCGTTGCAAGCAATCGTTTTGAGCTCCGATGAGCTATACATCTTTCCGGACTTAGCGACCTTCCCCTCAGTACTCTTCTCCTTATAAATGGCCGTGCGCTTTGGGTCGTCAAACGTCCTCATTTCATCTAGCAAGCTGTTTGTTATCCACACTTCGGTTGGCTCAAAGTTGAATTCCTCTTCTTGTTCCTCTTCCGAGTTGCTGGACTCAGAAGGGCTCTCGGTTTCTGCGGCATATGGCACCTTAGCTGCCGGCAGAAGTGTGGATTCAGTAGAGTTCCCTCTCACCTTCTTGGTCGAGGAAGGAGCAATTTGTTTCCCCTTCCTTTTCTTCTCAGCCGCTTGGCGACGTTTCTCCTCATCACTCTCCCCCCTGCCAGGTCTGGGAGAGTTCACCTGTTCAGAAGCTGCGGTCTCTGGACCCAGCAATTCTTCCTCCGTCGGCTCCACAGTTTCATCAATCTCATCAATGAGGCTCCGGCGAGCCCGCCTCCTAGCATCTCTGGGGTTGACCGGCGAGTCGGTCTCCTCTGGGATCTCGGTCAGATCCACAATCAACTTCACCCCGGCGTCAGCGGGTTCCTGGCTAATTTCAGAATCGAGGGCTTCTCCCTCCTTGGACAACAATGGGGTTGCCCCCGAGATATAAACAGGGGTCTCTACCCCCTCAAATCCTTCTCCGACGTGGGCCTCAGCACCCACCGGTTTCTCAGGGGTATCCCCCTCCACATCTTGTTCAGAATTTAGGGCCTCGTCGCCCCCACCTTCACCAACTATAGGGGCTTCCCCCCCCACAGATTCTTCCAAAACAGGGGTTTCCCCCTCTGTTGCAGAGTCTAATCTTGGTTCGCACATAGCCAACAATTCCAACCCTGTGACCAAATCTGAGTCGTCTTCACGATTCCCTGCGGTGGTTGGTTCCGGGCTAGGGGTCGTGCATTCTTGAATGTCCTCCGATTGTGTGGTGGTCTCCGGAGCAACTGTCTTCTCTGGTACGGCAGTGGGTTCCGGAATGGCGATGGCTTCTTGAACGGTTTCAGGTTCGGCGACGGGTTCTGAGATGGTCTCCGGTTGTGGTACACTAGAAGACGGAGCAGCTTGTACGAATTTACCCATTGCGGTTGCAAACATGGCGAATGCCTCCATCGCCTTCTCCGCACCCCCAAATTTCTGGAATAGCTCGGCCATAAACGCCGCCGCCCCAGAGTCGGCGGACCCTGAGGTGCTTCCGGTTCCTTGTTTGTTTTCCATGGATGTTGTTTTGGGGAATTTTTGTAAAGAATTTGGGGCAGAATTAGCAAATTAGGGTTAGAGAGAGTAAAAGGGGAGAGGAAATTGGGGATTTTTGTGTTTGTGAATATTGGAGAGAGAATAGGTAACGAGAAATAAAAAGGCAAAACGATTATATTGTAGGCATGAGAGAGGACGTTTTGGCAGGCGGTTGCAGGTGATGACGCTTGCGACCGTACGCCTCCCCATAAAGTGCCTTTTGAAATCCGAACCGGTGCCAACTCCCTCCAAAATTTTTACTCCACAACTCCTTACCCTTGTGAATTCCTTCTGCAAAATCACACTTAGAGAAAAAACATTAAACTAAAAATTGAAACGCCAGACTCCCCGGGTCTAGGGTATGACAGTATCAAAAACATTCCTTAAGGAGTCTGGTATTTTGAAAATATTTTTGGAAGATTATTTTTTTCTGATTTGTTTGGGTTTTTCTTGATTTAAAGAAAGCGATTGAATATTTACAATTTATGTTCAAGTGTTCCCAAGATTCCCTAGGTCAGGTCATGCTAAAACTTCTTAGATGCTGGACCTAGGAAATTTCTAAGAACACTCACTTCCCAAATCTATTAGGCGATATCATGGAGTGTGCGTAGTGGCATTTCATCCACTACACACATCTCCGAGCTATCCCTAAATACCTTCTATGACCGTTAACAAGAAAAGGAGTAGAGTTTGAAGAACTTCTCTGGATTTCTACAGCTCCATTTGCACGCAGACTCACAACAGTGTATGGCCCAATCCATTTGGACTTTAACTTACCAGGCATTAGCTTGAGCCGGGATTGGAATAGAAGAACCTTCTGCCCGACTTGCAATTCCTTGACCCGGAGGTTCTTGTCATGCCAGAGTCTCGTTTTCTCTTTGTACCACATCGCCGATTCATATGACTCCAGCCTTAGCTCCTCCAACTCCTGCAGCTGCAATTTCCTCTCTTCCTCGCAGGATTCGGGTCTCATGTTTATCTCCTTGACCGCCCAATAAGCTCGGTGTATTTACTCCCACGGGCAAGTGACACATTTTGCCGAACACAAGCCTATATGGTGACATCCCAATAGGCGTCTTGTATGCCGTCCGGTAAGCCCATAGTGCGTCTCCAAGCCTCTTACTCCAGTCTTTCCTGGACGGATTAACCGTCTTTTCCAGTATCGCCTTTATTTCTCTGTTGGATATTTCCGCCTGGCCGTTGGATTGAGGATGATAAGGTGTAGACAGTCTGTGGCGGACACCATATTTTCTCATCAGAGCTTCAATAGTCCGGTTGCGGAAGTGCGTCCCATTGTCAGATATTATAGCTCTAGGCACTCCGTACCTGTTGAAAATGTAAGAAACTTTGCTACCTCCTTAGCTTCACACGAGGTGGTTGCTTTTGCCTCTATCCACTTTGACACATAATCCACTGCCACAAGTATGTAAGTGTTCCCGTATGAAGATGGAAATGGACCCATGAAGTCCATCCCCCAAACATCGAAGATCTCACACACAATCACTGGAACTTGCGGCATCTCATCTCTCCTGGATATTCCCCCGGTCTGTTGACACCTCTCACAATTCTGACAAAACTCGAACGCATCCCTATGCAATGTAGGCCAGTAAAAACCACTGTCTAACACCTTCCTTGCGGTCTTCCTAGGCCCAAAGTGACCTCCACAAGCTAGGGCATGGCAATGATTCAGCACATCCCTCTGTTCCCACTCCGGGATACACCTCCGGATTACTTGGTCGGCTCCCATTCGCCACAAGTACGGGACATCCCAGAAATAGTACTTGGCTTCGCTCTTCAATTTCATCTTCTGGGCCCGGGAGATTACTTGCGAACTGGGCACTTCTCCAGTGACTAAGTAATTCGCCAGGTCTGCGAACCATGGCTCAGCGTTTTGATGGCATTTCCCTTTTTCGACATCCCCTGGACCTGTTAACTCCATAACCTCCTCCCAGCTGATAGGTCGAGGAATTTTTTTCACGTAGTACAAATGTTCCTCAGGGAATGCGTCCGGTATTGCTTCCTCGGTCTCCCCTTGAAATATCCTGCTCAGATGATCGGCTACTTTATTTTCAGTTCCCTTTTTATCTCTAACTTCCTAATCGAATTCTTGCAAAAGCAACACCCAACGGATTAATCTCGGCTTGGATTCTTTCTTCGCCAGCAAGTACTTTATTGCAGCTGATCAGTGAAGACTATCACCCTCGACCCAAGCAAATATGGTCGGAATTTTTCAAAAGAGTACACGACTGCCAACATTTCCTTCTCCGTGGTGTCATAGTTTTTCTGGGCCTGGTTGAGCGTTTTTGATGCATAGAAAATTACGTAACTTTTTCCGTCAACTCTTTGACCTAGCACCGCCCCTACTGCATAGTCACTCGCGTCGCACATTATTTCAAATGGCAAACTCCAATCGGGTGCTCGGATAATGGGAGCCGATACTAGTCTATCTTTTAGTAGTTGAAAAGCCTTTATGCACTCCTCATTGAAAACAAACTCAACATCATTGTGCAGCAAATGAGTGAGTGGCTGAGCAATCTTCGCAAAATACTTTATGAATCTTCTATAAAATCCTGCGTGCCCTAGGAATCCTCTTACCTCCTTCTGGTTCGTCGGGTAAGGCAGTTTTGATATCACCTCAATCTTTGCCTGGTCTACCTGTATACCTTTTTCCGAGACTACGTGCCCTAGGACAATTCCCTCAGGGACCATAAAGTGGCATTTCTCGAAGTTCAAAACCAAATGTTTTTCCTGGCACCTTCTCAATACTCTATCCAAACTAGCCAAACATGAGTCAAATGAATTCCCGTACACAGTGAAGTCGTCCATAAAAATCTCGATGCAGTCCTCCAAAAGATCCGAGAAGATACTCATCATACACCGCTGAAAAGTGCCTGGCGCATTGCACAGGCCAAACGGCATCCTCCTGTAAGCATACGTGCCGAAAGGACACGTGAAAGTTGTCTTCTCCTGGTCCTCGGGATCCACATAGATTTGAAAATACTCACTATACCCGTCTAGGAAACAGAAATATTGCTTGCCCGCCAGCCTTTCCAGCATCTGGTCAATGAAAGGTAGAGGGAAATGGTCTTTCTTGGTCGCTTCATTTAACTTCCTATAATCGATGCACATCCTCCACCCAGTGACTAGTCTGGTGGGCACTAATTCATTCTTGTCGTTCTTGACCACCTGTATTCCTGACTTCTTGGGTACCATATGGACTGGACTCACCCATTCACTGTCTGGTATGGAATAAATGATTCCTTGGGAGAGTAGTTTCAATACTTCCTTCAGCACTTCCTCCCTCATGTTAGGATTCAATTTGCGTTGAGGATCTCTGCAGGCTTTTGCTCCTTCCTCCAAACGAATGTGATGCATGCACAAATCTGGACTAATTCCTACTAGGTCAGAGAGTGTCCACCCAATAGCCTTCTTGTTTCTTCGGATTACCTTCAGCAGTTCCTCTTCTTGTCCTTCGGTCAAGCTGTTGTTGATAATAACAGGGAAAGTTTCATTCTCCTCTATATAAGCATACTTTAGGCCTGGTGGAAGTGTTTTAAGCTCTTTCTTGGGAACATCTTTTTCCTGGGGCAAGGGATTTTTCTCTGATTCTTCCGTAGTCATTCCCTTCCTCGACCCAGTAGAACCATCCACACTCGCCACATACGGTGTCTTTCTTGACCTAACTAGTTCCGGATTTGCACAGAATTCCAGAATTGCTTCAGCTAACTCCTCATCAGATAACTCACTTGTGTTCATTGCTTGACACCAACTGGCTACCTCTCTATCAATGGCATGACTCATCTCGGAGTTCTCAATCTGTTCCTGCATTAATTCTGTCTCAAGGTATTCCTGGACCAAAGGGTTAATAACATCTATAGCATGCAGGTTTTCAACATCAAGAGGTTTCTTCATTGCCTCATCTATACTGAATGTATATTTCTCCCCATTATAATCAAGGCAAATGGTTCCATCAAAAACATCAATGATAGTTTTAGCGGTACGTAGGAAAGGTCTCCCTAAAAGTACTCCGCCCGACTCAGTAGACTCATTATCACTCATCTTAATCACATGGAAATCAGCAGGGTACAAGAAGTCATGTACCCTGACTATCACATTCTCAAGCACCCCTTCAGGACAGATGCATGACCTATCCGCCAATTGAATCACAACTTTCGTATCTACCATGCCTACCCCAAGTAACTTCTTATATATGGAAAGTGGTAACACGTTTATCGACGCACCTAAATCACACATAGCATGCTCGATTTTCACGTCACCAATAGAGATGGGTAAGGTGAACATACCTGGGTCATTGCATTTTGAAGGCATCTTCCTCTTCTGAATTACTGCGGAGACATTCTCGCCTATCAGAATTTTCCCACTGGGCCTAGCCTTCCCAGCTATAAATTCCTTGATGAACTTGCTAAAGACTGGCATCTTCAGGGCCTGTAAAAATGGCAGATTGATTTCCAACTTCCCAAAAATGTCCATGAAGTCTACCGGTTCTTCCTTCTGTTTCTTGGCTTCCCCCCGACTTGGAAAAGGTTTCAGTCGCTTCCCTGCTCCGGTTGAACTTTCAGCTGATAACTCTCCAGTTTCTTTTCCCACTACCTCATCTTCCAACTCCGGCTCTGGGTCGAGGAAGAATGGTTCGGTCGGTCTAGGCAATTGTTTCTCCAAATCTTTTTCCTCAAGATCATCCTTGACCAAGGGACTTCCTCCCTCCAAGTGTCTGGGTCTGGGAGTTGTATCCTCTTTCTTCTTGCCTTCCTTAGGATCTGTCCCCTCCTTTGTTCTCACCACCGGTCCCTCATATCCTTTCCCGGACCTCAAGGTAATCTGACTTATATTAGCTCTATCAGGTGGCCTTACTGAGGCCGGAATTTTTCCTTCGTTTCCCCGCATGTCACTCAAAGAAGTGGCTATTTGGGACAGTTGCTTAGCCAACATATCCATGGCTGCTTTCTGTTCTTGCTGAGCGTCTTGAAGCTTGTGCACTACGTCATTGTTCGATTGCAGGTTGTTTTGCATATGTTGCTGAGAACTGACGAGGTCGTGCACCATATCATCGATACTTTTTGGTGGTTTCGGGGGCTGACTGGGCCCTGGCCCTATACTCAGAGTTGGTCCACTCACTTGATTCTGACGAGCGTTTTCTTGACCGCCTGAAGAGTTATTGTATTGATTTCCTTGGCCCTGGTAATTGTTCTGAAAATTCCTTTGGTGTGGTGGTACATAAGAGTTCCCCTGATTGCTCTGATTTCTGTTTCCCCAGTTTGGGTGGTCTCCTTGGTTACGATTGATCCAGTTGCCCTGCCCTTCTTGATTCCTTCCTGACCAGTTACCTTGTCTTTCGGGCTGAGGTGCAAACTGCTGACTTTGTTGTGGTGCCAGCTGATTCTGTTCATTGTCAGTCCATCTGAAATTTGGATGGTTTCTCCAAGGCGCATCTCTCTGTCTCCCTGGATTCCAGCTCCCATCGGGATTCCAACTTCCCATTGCATTGACCTGGGCCTGATAATCTCCTTCCTGGGTCCCGTAATATTGTTGCATTTGATTATCTCCTGGACCAGGAGATTTCTCCTTCCCTTGTGAAGCCAGTGGAATCGTCTTTTCAATCGCGTTCAAAAGAGCCTTCTCCAGCCTATCAATCCTTGCTTCGACTTTGTCATCTTCTTGTTCTCTCACAGCATGCACCGATCCTCTTTTCACTGCATTCCTAGGGTTATCGTACGCCTTCTTAGCGTCAATCAACTTCCCTAGGATCTCTCTTGCCTCACTTCCCCTTTTTCTTGTGAAATTTCCCCCACTCGAGGAGTTCATTAAGTCCTTTGACTCGGGAGTTGCTCCTTCGTAAAACAGAAGTAGGTCTCTGCCTCTATCATTCGGTGATTCGGGCATGCATCCAACAACCCCATAAATCTCGACCAATACTGACTCAACGATTCATCGTAATCTTGCTTACACTCTAGTATTTCTTTCTTAAGTGCATTCGTCTTGTTGGATGGGAAGAAATAATCTAAGAATTCTAACTTGAAGTCCCTCCACGTGCGGATAGAATCCGGAGGCAACCTCAATAGCCACGTATTAGCTTCCCCCTTCAAGGTAAACGGAATCGCTCGTAGGCGATAATCCTCCTCTGTTGCATCATTCGGCCTCTTCTGAATACCACATAACTTACTGAATTCATTTAAGAACTCATACGAGCACTCATTTCTACGCCCAGAGAACGTCGGCAAGATGCCGAGTACGTTTGTCTTGATCTCGATAGTCCTCTGGCGTGGATTCATCACTATAGCTTGAGCTGGTTCTCCATCTAAATGGGCAGTGAGAGAGCTGATTTCTGGATCTGGGTCTACCACCTGCGCCATGACTACTTCCTCTTCTTCCCCTGTTTCTGACTCTGTTTCTGATTCGGGTGGTGATTCTGGATCTTCGCGTCCTGATGATGTCCAAGATTCGTCGCTAGTAAATTCACTCCGAAACGGGCCTCCCGTGGTGAACCCTGATCTGGTGGTCACAGTAGAGACTGTATCCTTAACTTGCCAATCAAACTGACCGTGTTTCCACCCAGATGAGTTGCTCCAGTAGGTAGACCTTGAGCCTCTGCTCATAAACTGCAAACAAAAGAGAAAGAAAACAAATCAAAACTATTTACACCACAGACTCTGAACACTAACACTAAGCACGCCATCCATCCCCGGCAACGGCGCCATTTGAAGTTCCCAGTTGGGGCCTGCCTCTCGACTCTAATGTCGAATGACTAGACTCAGGAGTAAGCAAGTGTGCACATTTGAGAATTAATGCAAGGCTCGGTCCAGACACAACGCTCCTTAAATCCACTAGATCACTGGGTCTAGGAACTCAAGAGAACTACAGTGTTTTTGTCGTTGGACATACTCGACTCCCCTTCAAAAATAAATCCCTCAACCCGAATACTATGAATTAGTATAGGGAAGTGGGGTCGATCCCACAGAGATGGATTCGCAGGGTAGTGCTAAGAGACTATGGAAACAAACGGCTGCTGCCACGCAAAGGGGTTGAGATTTTAACTACCACTAGATCTAGGCAAGAAATGTAAACGCTAGACCTAGGACACAGAAAACTTACTGGAATCAGACATCAAATCCGAAAGACACAATCACTTCCTTGACTGAGTAAATAACTAACTGATTGAGACTAGACATAAAGAATAAAACAGCGGGGAACATGATTCCAAATATAGCAAGTACGGTAAAAAGCTGCAGATAACAGATCAGCTCCAGCTAGCTTCGCATGCAAAGTTCCTAACAGATTCAGAAACGCAAATGCAGAAAACAGAGCATACTCCCAGATTCGATCAGAATATAGAAATTGAGATGCCGGAAACTTGCTACGAATCGGAAATAAACCAGATCTACGTAAACTAGGCGGAATGAAATGAAAATACGTAAGCTAGGCATGAAATTTAAACACTCCTGCTCAGAATCACGTCGGACGCTTAATCCACTCCGGATCCAAGCAATCCAAACTCAACAATCAACTAAATCAACTCCATAACTCCGATTCTAACAGATCTGCTCCAGCAAAACCCAACCTCCGATTCATCCAAAAACAGAACCATTCTTCAGATCCAAACGAAAAATATCAGCAAATAATCAGAAACCAACTGCAAAAAAAATAAACAACTCCGACAATCCAACTCGACATCAAGCGAACTCAACCAGCAAACCAGAAATGAACACAATAGACATAAGCGAAAGTAAAAATCCGGAATAAAACAGGAAATATTGGTTAACAAAAGAAAACCGAGCTTCGAACAGCGAAGCTCGGCGGAATCAGTGTAAATAGCAACGGAAATGTAAATTGTTTCTTCGCCCTTGAACTAGGACGGTGTTACAACCCTCGAACCACTCTTGGAAAGCTAAAACGTGAACCCCAGCCAAGTGCTAACTGGAATCTCTCGCGAATTTGGAGTCAAGTGTGTGGAAAGGTGAATCGAGCAAGGGGCTGTTAGTGAGGCCTCCACCCGAGAAGGTCCCTCCAGCCTGCATGCTTCTCCTTTTTATAGATGCGGACATAGCCTTCTAGAGTTTTCGTAGAAATCCCTATTCTACCCTTCAACTCCGAGGCTTCCTCCGTCTAGCAATTTTCTTCCAATTGTTCACCCTTTCGCCAGTTTCCTAGGACCATGCAAGCGTCCTCTTCTTTTCCTGGATCTGGCGAAAAACTTCACATACCTGACTTAATTCAATGCGTTAGACCCAGTAATTTCATGAAATGAACCCCTAGACCGATGCATGAAATTAGCCTTATCAATGAGCAAAGTCATTCTCTTCGACATTATCTTTGTGATAATCTTGTTGACGACATTGCAAAGGCTAATGGGGCGGTAGTCGCTCCACGACTCCGGCACTAGCTTTTTTGGGATGAGGACTATGCTTGTGGGCGTGACGCTACGTGGGAGGTAGGCACCTCCGAAGAATTGACCAATTGCCGCCACCATGTCCGACCCAACCATCGCCCAACAGGCCTGGTAGAATAAGGCCGTGAATCCATCCGGCCCTGGGGCACTATCCTCGGAGATGTCAAAAACAGCTTTTCTAACTTCATCTGCGGACAGGGGCTCGGGTAGTGCAGCCACTTCATCCGAGGGTGGGAGTTGGTGAATCAAACCATGGTCTGGCTCGGAAAGTGTGAGGGGACCCGGGGCCAGGAGGTCTTGGAAGAACTCCACCGCCGAGTTTCTGATCTCCATTTCATCCGAGATCTCCCGGCCGCCCACATTGATCTTGTGGATGCGCATGCGAATCCTTTTTTGCTTGACCCAACTTTGGTAGAATTTAGTATTCTTGTCGCCCTTCCCTAGCCATCTTAGGGTAGCCTTTTGGCACCAGAAATCCTCCTCCATTTTAAGGAGTCGAATGTACTCGGCGATGCATCTATTGATCTCTGTCCTGTTCTCCGGGGTTGGCCTTCCTTCGAAATCACTTTGGGCCATTGCGATTTTCACCTCCATATCCTTGAGGTTGTTATGAATGTTCCCGAAAGTCTCTTTGTTCCACACCTTTAGGGTTCTCTTTAATCGAGCAAGTTTGATTTGGAAATTGAGGAGGCCTTCGGACTTCGTCGGTTGGATCCAATCTCCCCGTACAAGGTCCTCAAATCCTTCGTGCCTAATCCACATGTTTTGGAACTTGAATGGCCTTCCCCCGATGTTGTTGCTTGTCACTTTGCATCTTACCAACACAGGCCTGTGGTCCGAGGCAATCCGGGGCAGGTTCGTCACCCGAGTACCTTCCAAACTTTGTGCCCACCGTTCATTCACAAGGATTCTATCCAATCTTTCGAAGAGGCCATTCTTGGCCCACGTGAACTCCGACCCATCAAAGCCCGGGTCTAGTATCCTGCAGTCGTCAATGGCCTCCGCAAAGTACACCATTTCAGCTTGGCGGTTTGTGTCACTCCCTACTCTGTCTCGCCGATGAAGAATGGTGTTGAAGTCCCCTCCGATCATCCAAGGTATGCCCTCCATGTGTATAGAGCACTCCCTCAATTCATCCCATAAATGGATTCGTTCGGACCTAGTGCATTTTGCGTAAATTGCCGAGACACACAAGTGGCTAGCTAGGCGAGGGGATCCAAAACGGCCGAATAAGGCCTGATCCGTACCTCTCTTGGCCACGAAGCTGGCCCCCTCCTAAACGAACACCCAAATCTTCCCATTTCTATTCGAGCCTTGAAAAGCACGCCCCAAAGCCTTTGAGAACTTCTCGAGTTTTAATTAATCTTTTAAGAACATTTTGGGTAGGCGCATTAGCAACTCCCCTAACGTTCCAAAACATAAAGTTGACAGACACGATTAATGGGGATGTATCTTACCCGGTGACCGTGAGAGGTCCCCCTGAAATTCCACCGTTTGTAGTTGTTCCTCTCCTAGGTACTCCTCCTCATTCATGAGCATAGGATCTTCCCCATCGGCTGCATGATTGGTTCGGGGTATCCCCTTTGCATCTCCCTCCCCCTTCAATCCATCATCATCTTCTAAGAAATCTTCATTCTCCATGAGAGAGTAATATTGGTTGGAGCTTAGGACATTTCGGGATGCTTGGGACCCTCGGCCACTTGCCGAGGATAACCTCATCGCCCCCCCATCCGCGGGAGTTCTCGCCGCGCCCCGTCCACCACCCCTCCAACTAGTGAACGCCCCCCGTCTTGAGGGCGTGTATCCATTCGTTGCTCCATGAAATTCACCTCCAAGAGGGGTGGAACAAGCGAGCACTCCCATGGTTTTATCGAAGCTTTCTCAACCATAGGAGCTCTCACCACCCTCATGAACGCATGCGTCCGGGACCACCTCCAAGTTACCGTGCACTTCGCCCATGATATCCGGACCTGACCACTCCCTCGGCTCGGATTCATTAGCCGAGGTTCCGGCCTTTGGCTGCCCTTTCGGCCCTTTGTTTCTCTTTCGATGTTTCCACTCGTTGGTACTAGCCATTTGCTTTTGTTGTTCCGTTTTGTCCCTTCCACCTTGACTTTCATGGTGTGGCTGTCTCGGTGTTACATTATTGTAGTTCCTCTTCGGGGGACGCTCAACCTTGCCCGCCGCATAACACACCTCACTTTTATGCCCAACATGCCTACATTCCATGCAATAGGCCGGGATCTTGTCCCATTTCACTTTTTTCACCATCTCACGTCCACAAATATCTAGAATAAACTCCTCGGGAGATGGCTTCGTGATGTCAATCTCAATACAAATACGAGCAAACGAGAGTCTCGACTTGTTGGTCGTAGCACGATCCACTTGTATCGGGGTTCCAAGCAATTTACCGATGGCAAAAAGGGCGGAGTGATCAAAAAGGTGGATTGGATGGCCAATGAGATTGCACCAAATTGCCGCGATCGGTGACTCATAATACGCATCAAAATCCGGGGACCATTTGAAAACCCTCATGGGATGACGATCACTAAACCACACCGGAGTTCCTTTCGGTCCACTAAGCAATCAGGCATAATCCGCCATATCCTCAAATTGAACAAGTATATGATTAGCATTAATATATTTCCATGTAAAACCTCGAGTGAACAATGGCATGCCCAAGGCTCGTGGCCAGCTTTTGGACTTCCGCTCCGAAGAAGTAAATTGCTGGGATGCCATTGGCAGTGGTCGCAAAGCCAATATTTGGAATGTTCTCCGGCTCAAACACTTTCGGCCCTTCGGGGTTCGGCGACACCCGAACCATATCCGCCATGTTCTTGGGTGAGCTTGTGTGCCACACGCCATCCTCATTTCCTTCGGGTCAGAAGTTACTCAATGGGGCCTTGTGCCGTGCCACCCAAGCGTTGCCTACTGGCTCGCAACCAGCCAAAGCTTGGGGCCGACGGTGATCGAGCACTTCGGACATCGACGTGTCATCATCGGCCGGCCTCCCGTCCGCATCCGAGGCCTTGTTATCGGTCGCCGCGGAAGCCTTGTTGGGGGCTGAGAAACCTGCCGTGACTCGATGTGGTGGAGCATCCGACTTTGGAGTCTAATATCTCCGGCGTGTCAAGAGTGACAAGACGCAAGATGGGGTCTTTTTTTGGCTGCACATGGGCTGTAACGGCTATGTGCTCACGTGATGTCTCGGCTTGGCAAGCCACCAAACAACTTTCGGAAAGTGATTTTGTTGTTGTATCCATTTCAGGCAATTTTACTTTCACATCCACCAAGGATACTTGTACCTCCTTTGGACTATCCACCATGCACCTTGGTACTAGGGGAAGTGTGTCCCTATCATCGCCGGTGAACTCCACATCGCCGACGGGGTTCTGATCGGGGTCCGGCACCGCCGCGACTGTTTCGTCACCGGTGGAGGTTCCGTCCACCAAGGTGACTTCCTCGTCAATATTTGTGGTCGCGGTACCCTTAGGGGAAGAGTTCCCCATTTCATCCATGTGGTGGCTCGCCGGAAAAAAGGACACCTTGCATTTTGGTGACCCGGTGGTGGGACTATCTTCTTTACCAAACACAAGCTTCTTACGGAGCTGCTTGTCCTCCGGGAGTGGTGAAGGGACAAATCGCTTCCGTCCATTGCCCTTGGTAGAAGCATCCGGAGTGCTCTTTCGGATTTTGAGCCGGGAGTTGACGGCCTTCAATTTCATGCCCTTGGCCGTCGGTTTGGGAGAGGTATTATCAATGGACCGAAAAACCATGAGCTGGTCCGGGATGGTCTTCGCTTCCTCGGGGCTGGTCGCAGGGTCCAGCGAAGGTTCCGCCATGGCCGAGCTGAGAGCACCTTCACCGAGCAAGGGGAAAGGTTCGGGGGGGGGTGGAAAACAAGGGTGGCGACGGGTTTTGGGGTGGATGATGGTGGAGATAAGCACGGAGTAGTAAGGGCGCACGACAAGAATGGAACCGTGTGGTTCAATGTTCGGCGATTGGGGAGGGAGGGGGTGGTGTGGTGGCCGGCGTGGTGAGAACCGTGGGGGAGAAGTGGTGGGAGGCGGCGGGGGTTAGGGTGAGTGGATTGTTAGAGAGAAGGAAGAGCGTCTCTCTCTAAAATTTTTAAAATCTCGTGTCACTCACAATTGATCTAGTGTTTTGTGGTTATTTGCGATTATGTATTGAGCATAAGTATGTGATAATAAGTTAATTTGCCAAATTTTCATTATGTCATTCAATATTTTGTCTGCGATCTTTAAAGAAATAAACTCGAATGCCAAAATTATGTAGACTGGAAACGTAAATGGATAAGATTCTCATCGCTAAAACTTGGAGTTTATACTCAATGATTCATGTCCTCCATATCCTCGACATAATTCCATGAACATTGTTTGAGAATGCTTTTTGCATGTACTTGACAAGTTCTATGAGGAATAAGGTCAAGCTATTTTCTTTTAAGTAGCATGACAAGTCTTGTTTAATGATGATGAAAGATGGATATCAATAGAATCTATCAAGATGGTTCGATTGGAATATCCTAGAGGGACAGAATGTTTTGAGGAATCTATTGATCACTCAAATAGTTTTCTGACTCAAGTCATCGCCTAAATTAATAATAAATTGCTAGAAGAAGGTTTAACTGAAAAGTAGAAAACCTTCATAATATTAGTCGTTATATTACTGTTAGAGGAAAGTAACATGATAGACGAAGAATTCATCAAGGTTGTAGTTTTCCTAAGTCCTAGTTCATTTGAACAAAAGACTAGATATGGAAATGGAAGAGCCTGAATTGTCAACAATGTTTGTCTAAGGCGAGTGAAGATGCTTTGTAAATTGGATTGACCTTTTTTAAAGAAGGACAATGATTTACATGACAATGCAACTTCTAAGTAAGAGATCTTGATCCAGTTAGGTTTTTGTTGCAGTGGAAGCTATTAATGCTCAATTATTGTTTTATGGTTGATGTTTAAGGCATCATAGTATTGAAACAATATAAATGCAACAAGATTGAGTATGAAACAACACATCAACTTAGTTATTGTTCATACTCAACAAGATTGAGTATGAAACAACACATCAACTTCTTAAACAATGAATGATAAAGTATTTATGGCTCTTGGACTTAACGCCAAGAAAATACTTAGTTATTGTTCAAACTGATCTAGACTATCAAGATTTTAACAATATGTTTGTTAAATAGCTTGAAAGTCGAGAATGTCTGTTTGATGCACTATAAGTTAGAATCATTTGATTCAGATCGCTTACAGAAGTGCAGCATAGAAAGACTAGCAAGTCTCAATGGTTTACACCAATAAGGAGACGAGCAATGGGTTATGATCAGTAGTGGGAGTCTAATCTCCATTGACGAATCCAAGCATTCTTGTAAAGAATAGGATAGTAATATCAGAAGGAATCGAAGTCTTTCTAAGACAAGTTTGATTAAGTGATGAGTTGTACTCATGAAAATCTTATCATTGATGGGATAAGCGTTAGATACAACGAGATACACCTTAAAGAAACTACCAACATCAGTATCTTTTTACAAAACACGAGTTGTGGACTAGAGCGACTCTAGTCTAGCACATCTCAAGGTGTAATGTTGTTCCAACACATGTTGGAAAGGTATCCAAGTAATTGGAGTTGAGTACTGATCATGCATGTTTTAAGGTTGTCCCAATTGATGTAAGATTATAAGTTCGGTAATCTTCAAAGATAAAATTCTTGTATGAAGATCAAGAGATGAACTACAAGCCTAACAACGTGATAACTCTCAAGATAGAGAGAGAGATATCGGATTTTCCACATTACCAAGGAGTCATACCATTAGAAACTTTTGCAATAATAAAATCAACTTCTGTACCTAAGATTGTAAGAACTATGTCGTAGTGGGAGCGTTCCTAAGAACATAACAAGTTCATGGGTCTAACAGTATCGCAAGACTCGGTCTTAGATTAACTTGAACATAATCCCATTAACTACAATCTTAGATAGACAACATGTTTTACAAGACTTGCAACACTACCTACAGGCTGTGTCAGTCAGTGGGAGCTAGTATATTTGCAAGTGTAGATGTGGATCTCAAATGGCTAGACAATGACAATGGGTTATGCCCAAAGAGAAACATCATCTTATCATATGTCGTTGTGCCAAGATTTTTTCGATCCTACTGTTAATAGAAGTCTTGAGGAAATCATCTACATGAAACATCCTAATGGGTGTGTAATAAAGGGCAAGAAACACATGATTTGTCACGACCGCCCATACTAGGGGTACCACAAACGCGGCGATCGTGAACGACATGCATGGATAACGTTTTTAAAAGAAAATCCTAATTAACTTAAAGGAAGAAAGACATTTTAGTTTAAAGAAGTTTAAGGTTAAAATTTTACTATCAATTAGAAAAGGCTTATAATAAATACTTTTTAAAAGAAAAAAAAAACGGAGAAAATAAACTTTAAAACAAACCCAATTAACTTCTAAAGTAGACCATTTAATTTAATTCACGAGAACACCATTTTCAAAAGATAACGTAATTACTTGGTTAAAACCTAACACAACCATACATGTTCAAACACAGTACGAAAAGATTAAAGTCTTGAGACATAGTTTAAAATATAGCAGCGGAAAATAAGGTTTAAAGAGAGTCAAGGATCACGCCTATGTATGAAGACACAACGCGTCCTAAGGCTAGCTCAACATCCTTCGCCACATCTTGCACAACCTGCAAAATTTTAAAAGAAAATGCAGGGCTGAGTACTTGTTGTACTCAATGGGCTCATGCCGAAAACATTTTATATAGTTATGTCATCCATACCAGTGATCTCGAGTTTTTATATGAGATTAAGAAATTACCACGAGAACACAAAAACATTTCATAGACTGGCCAGTCAAATAATCTCCCCATTTTCTCAACAATCCATCAATCACAATCATCATTCCATGTGCGACGAAAGTGTGGCCACACTATTCGCCCACGAGACCGGCCGACTAGCAAGGACGGCTCACGATCCCACCAGTGTACACAGCCTGATAGGGTTTGCGGCCCTACTCAGACCCGAATTCGTTTCATAACACAGCCATATAGCCTAACGGAGTAAACTCAGACGAACTAGGCATCAAGCACACAATCTCAATCAAAACAAACCATGGTATGACATAACAAGTTAAACCACCCTTATAACGCCACATAGTATTTTCGGAAAAATAAAGAGATTTGAAAAGAAAGCCCACCTCGTTCGCTTAACAATTCACAATCCAACTTATGGCAACTCTCGTTCCTCGAGTTCACGAATACACAATCACCCTTGTCAACGATAACACAAGTCAGCCTTCCACAAAAATCATACTACTATGCATGTCCTATCGTTTCTCTCTCATCGTTTTTCTCAATTAACCCAACCCAACGTTCGTCACAAAGATGGAAAAACACACCGTAATATATTTCAACTTATCACACGTGATCACATCATTAGGCACGTTCCTTGGACATACATACATCATATAATACTTTTAAACTTGAAAATAAGTGTCATTTTATCAAGGCAGAAAACTGGCAGAACTGCGCGACCGTTTTGTAAAAATCACCATAAATTCACCCGACCTCAAAAGATGCTAAATTTTGGTCACAATACATAGGACACATTCAAGTTCATCCATAAAAATTTTCACACTGAAATCACGTCATTTAGTCAGTCATATCATATATTGAACTCTCTGGTCGGAACATACAATTTCTGACAGTATTGCGCAGTTCATTTGAAAAATTCACCATAAATTCATACGATGCCCAAAAAGGCTGAAAATTTAACAAAACACAGAAGCCACTTCAAATTTTCATATAGTTCAAGAATCACATCGATCGGAGGTCATTTGGTCAGTCAAACAGAAAACGAAACATTCATGGCGAGAACTCACGTTTCTGGCAGATTTGCGCAGTCAACTTCAAAAATTTATTAAAAATTCATTTTTCGATAAAACGGACTGGAATTCACATGAGACACAGAAAACACCTTGAAGTTTACTCAGTAAAAGTTTCGTAGCAAAATTCGTTCGTTTGATGGGTCGAATACAGATCACAAGTCACTGGTCGTGCATCACAGATTTCTGGTTCAAATTCGAAAATAGGGTTTTTAAAACTTCCACAACACAACCACCGATTTTCCATGCTCGAAAACACCAGATCATGCTTACACATTCCTCATACACATATTTGCATACAACTCATATTATTCACCAATTAATTCAATCCAACAAACATGATTTCAATCAACAACGCAAAACCAAACAAGTTCTTACGAAACACACTTTCCCTCCCGTTAAAACTTGCGATCTATTGGACCTAAACCCTCTACATGCATGTAGGACTCAAGAACATGGTCAAAACGGATAGGATGAGAAAAAGTGAGCAATATACCTTCTTTGACACAAAACGAATCGGTAGAAACGATAAACGAAGCGATTCGTCGGAGGCTCTCGAAAATAACTTCAACGGATTGCAAGAACAAGAGTTGGATGGAGGATTTTTGGAGAGAAGATGAGTGGGAGAGAAAAATCGTGTGGGAGTGAGGGAGAAGGGAGGGAGGCGTTTTTTTTTTTTGTGCTAGGGTTAGAGTTTCTCTAGCATTTAATTAATAATTATTCTCACACTTAATTAAAATAATTGTGGAGGAATAAAATAGAGGTCAATAAATAAATCCCGCAATTAAAATGAGAAATAGGCGTGTATGAGGGAATGAGATTTTTCAAAAATTAGGCATTATTTAGAGAGAGATATATTCACAAATTTGATAAAAAGATATTGGGTATTTCATAAATAAGGTAACAAGCTAAATTAAAAGGAATCTCCAAGAATGAAATAAAGTGGGCGTGTGTTTTAAGGGGGTAGCAAGGAAATATTTAAATCCTCCAATAAAATAGAAATAGGATTTAAATTTGGTAATTTTGTTTGTAGGAAAAGACCCCACAAAATAGGTAACAAATAAATTAATTCCCCAAGGAAAATCATGTAGGGTAAATTAGAGATAATTTGGTTTGGATTTAATTTGGATAAATATCCCAAAACAATTTATTAAATCCAATAAAGAAAATACTATTTCCAATAATTTGAAGAGGCCGAAAATTCCAACTAGCATGGCTAGAACAAAATGCATAATCCCATTTAATTAATTTCCCCACATTGGAAAAATATAAAATATCAAGCACTTCATTCCACATCACTCACGACAATTATTTCACGCAATTCACTTAATCACATAGAAACAAAAGTTTCACAATCCAAATTTCAAATAACCATATAAAAAGAGTCACAGATTTTTGGGATGTTACATGATTAGAAGCTTATGAAGACCTTGTGGTCTTAGGCATGCATCTAAATTAGAGTATATGTGTTTTTATCAAGATTGTCAAATGTTTTGAATTTGACTTGTGCCCTTAACAATGCTGTAAGCACAAAGAAGTTGAAAGTGCATTAAATATGGTATTATTGGTATACTACGATTATGAAATCTACAAAAGTTGCATACCATTAAGATTGACATTTGGCGTAGGAAACTGGTTGTCTACCCAGTTTAAGATAAAGAATTTAAGAGAAACTAATTACATTCTAAGCATGTAATTCTTTAAGATTTCTAGAAAGGATGTTGAGATTCTCTTAGGAATCCTATAACTATACATTGCTTGGAACATTTTAGCATTAGAATTTCCATGCAAATGCTTTTACCTTTCAAAATGGAATTGTCTTGTCTCTAGTAAGTGTCGTTTGACACTTAGTGAGACAAGAATGATGAGACTACTTTCGGAGATAGATGTCTCATATATGCTATGATGTGTACTAAGTTTTATATTAGTTGTGCTTATGTATAGCAAGTGTATATCATATTAACCATGACTGATGACTTTGATTGAGGTAATGAATATACCATAATACTTGAGAAAGACTAATCGCTATATTCTAGTTTACCAGGCACTCATGTAATGTCCTTAGGGTTACACTAACTAAGTCTTATGACTAATCAGTGATCGAGTAAGTCATCCTCATTATATGTGTTTACCTTAGGAATATATTCCTAGTAGCTTTGTTCGTAAGTTTGAGTACGGCTATGAGTATTTTTTTTTAATTATTCTAGCCATGGCTAACTCAAGGGACATACGAGATCATAAGCTAAGCAATCACATAGAGAGATGAAATTAATTAAAGATCAAGTACGCAGCAAAGACATAGTGGCGGAAAAGATATTTTCGCAGATTACCGAGTGGTCCTTCTGGATTACCTGATGTTGGTAATGAACACAGTATTATGTACTGGGATGAAGCAAACCCGCATCGGATTAATGTGGGAACAAAATTTGATAGCAAGTTGCATGTGAAGACTGCTATTACTATGTGAAGTCTGAATCAACACCGGCAATTTAGGGTGGTTGAGAGCAAATTAAGAAGGTGGCATGCCGTATGCAAATACCCAACAGGGAGGACAGAAGATGGGGTAGCTATTATCAGCGAGACCGACGCTGAAAAAGTGAATGAATGTTCGTGGGAAGTTTCTGTTACACAAAGGGCCCATGATGATATTGTTAGTTTAGTATACTGAAAAGCATGTTTCGAGCAAGTTCGCTCGAATAGTATCTTGCTTGTATACTGAAAAAATCTAAAATCCACTTTTAACCCGATTCAGTATTATTCGAGCACTTTGCACGAATAGAATCAGTATATTATTACATTGTGTTTACTTGCCCGTTTATAAGATGCTTTATAAATATTTAAATGCATAAGAAGTAAACAAAGCCTAAGTCTTTTGCTCAGTAGACTGGTTGTGGGTGTCGTCCACTTTAAGGTAACTACAATCGGTTCTATGCAATGCTGTGCAAAAGAAAAAGAAGAATTTCACAACCTAGATAGGCTTTGGCTACCTATCGCGAAAGGTTGCAATGTCAGTCCGATTATTTCTAAGCCTTATTAAAATAAGATGACGTTGGTGTGGTATAGCACTTAATGGATCTAACAGCAAGACGTGTCTTTATGCTATTGATAAGGCTAATTTCATGCATAGGTCTAGGGGATAAATTTATGAATTTGCTCGGTCTAACACATGTTTTAAGCCAGGTGTATAGAAGAAATTCGCCAGGTCCAGGAAAAGAAGGAGGCAATCACACGCCCGAGGAAACTGGCGAATAAGTGAACATTGTGAAAGAAATTGCAAGACGGAGTAAATCTCAGAACTGAAGGGTAGAATGGAGATTTCTACGAAGGTTCTAGAAGATTATGTCCGTGTCTATAAAAGGAAGGTTGCATGCATTCTGCAGGGATCTTCTCGGGGGAGACCTCGCTAACAGTCGGCAGCTAGTTCACTTTTCTATACACTTGAGTTTTTAGAGGGAAATTCAGGGGGTTCCGCGCTGGGGTTCACTTTCGGCTTTCTCGTTTCAAGTTGGGTTGTAACACCGTCCTGTTGAGGGCGAAGAAACAAGTTCCCGTTTACTTTTCTCGCATTTTGTGGTTTCCACCGAGCTTCGTTGATCGAAGCTCGGCATTCGGTTTTATCGACTATTTCTGTGTTTTATGCAAGTTTAATTTTCTGTTATGTCGATGTCTGATTTTGCTGTTGTGATTTTCTGGAGTTTTGAGCTAGCTTGCTTGTTTTGGATGCGTTTCGCAATTGCTTATTGAATCTGTGCAGAGTAATGGCTGAATCAGAGTGATCGGAGTTTGTGGGTGAATGAATCGGAGATCTGAATTTGGCTTTGTAGTTTTGATTGTGGAAACGTTTAAATTTGATGTTGATCGGAGTAGATCTGTTAGATCGGAAGTTCTGGAGTGGAATCTAGTTGTTGTTGGTTTCGGATTGTTTGGATCCGGAGTAGATTAAGCGTTCGACGTGAGATCTGAGCAGAGTTGGTTTATTTTAATGCCTAGTCTTCGTGTTTTCATTTCGCTTCGTCTAGTATATGTAGATCTGAGTTATTTCCGGTTAGTCGTAAGTTTCCGACGACCAAACTTTTACATTCTGTTCGAATCTGGGTATGTGCTCTGTTTCCTTCATTTTCGTGTTTAATCCCGTTGAAGAAATGCATGTTGTGTTAGTTAAATGCTCAGTTAGTTATTTGCAGCTTTTCTGCCGTTCTTGCTATTTCTGGGTCATGGTCCCCACTGTTAGTTGTTTCCTGTCTAACTAAATTAGGTAGTCGTTTACACGGTCTAGTTAGTGAATTTAATATACCGAAGTCTTGATGATGTTTGATCTCAGCATGTTTACAGTTTTCTAGGTCTAGTGTTTACATTTTCTGTCTAGGTCTAGCAGTAGTAATACCTCAACCCTGTTTGCGTGGCAGCAGCCGCTTTTGTCAAGAGTCTCTAAATGCTTTCTTACGTGTCCATCTTCGTGGGATCGACCCTTGCTTCTCTATACTAAATCATAGTATTCGGGTTGAGGGATCTTTGAAGGGGAATTAGTGTGTCCAACGACAGAGCATTCCGTGTTCTATTGAGTTCCTAGACCAAGTGATCTAGTGGATTCATAGGACCTGGCATCTCGACCTAGCACATCGCATTTTCACCACACACGCAAACCACGCACTTCAAATGGCGTCGTTGTCGGGGATGGATGGCGTATTTTGTGATTATTTTTAGAGGTTTTTGGCGTACAAAGTTTTGATTTATTTTTCTTTTATTTTCGGTTTATGAGCAGAGGCTCACGGTCTACCTACTAGAGTAACTCGTCTGGGTGGGAGCAAGGTCAATTCATTTGGCAGGTCAAGGAAACCGCCTCCACAGTAACCACCAGATTAGGTTTTACCACGGGAGAGCCGTTTCCGAGTGGATTTACTAGCGACGAATCTTGGGCGTCGTCAGGACGTGAAGATCCAAAGTCACCACCAGAGTCAGAGACAGAGTCAGAAACAAGGGAAACAGAGGAAGTAGTCATGGCGCAAGTAGTAGATCCAGATCCAGAGATCGGTTCGTTAACCGCTCATTTAGATGGAGAACCAGCTCAGGCTATAGTGATGAATCCACGCCAGAGGACTATTGAGATCAAGACAAACGTACTTGGCATCTTGCCAACATTTTCTGGGCAAAGAAGTGAGTGCCCGTACGAATTTTTAAATGAATTCAGTAAGTTGTGTGGTATTCAGAAGAGGTCGAATGATGCAACAGAGGGGGATTATCGCCTACGCGCGATTCCTTTCACTCTGAAGGGAGAGGCCAACACATGGTTATTAAGATTGCCCCAGGATTCTATCCGCACATGGAGGGATTTCAAGTTGGAATTCTTAGATTATTTCTTCCCGTCCAACAAGACGAATGCGCTGAAAAAAGAAATATTAGAGTGTAAGCAGGATTACGACGAATCCTTGAGTCAGTATTGGTCAAGATTCAAGGGGTTGTTGGATGCGTGCCCGAATCACCGAATGATAGAGGCAGAGACCTACTCTCTGTTTTACGAAGGGGCGACTCCTGAGTCGAAGGATTTAATTAATTCCTCGAGCGGGGGAATTTCACCAGAAAAAGGGGAAGTGAAGCAAGAGAAATCCTGGGGAAGTTGATCGACGCTAAGAAGGCGTACGATAACCCTAGGAATGCAGTGAGGAGAGGATCGGTGAATGCCATAAGAGAGCAAGAAGATGATAAAGTAGAGGCAAGGATTGACAGGCTCGAGAAGGCTCTTTTGAACGCGATTGAAAAGACAAATCCACTAGCTTCACAAGGGAAGGAGAAATCTCCTGGTCCAGGAGATAATCAAATTCAGCAATATTACGAGACCCAAGAAGGAGATTATCAGGCCCAAGTCAATGCAATGGGAAGTTGGAATCCCGATGGGAGCTGGAATCCTGGGAGACAGAGAGATGCACCCTGGAGGAACCATCCAAATTTCAGATGGACTGACAACGAACAGAACCAGTCAGCACCACAACCGAATCAGCAGTTTGCACCTCAACCCGAGAGACAAGGTAACTGGACAGGAAGGAACCAAGAGGGGCAGGGCAACTGGATCAATCGGAACCAAGGAGACCACTCGAGCTGGGGAAACAGAAATCAGAACAACCAAGGAGACCACTCGAGCTGGGGAAACAGAAATAAGAACAATCAAGGGAACTCTTATGTACCACCGCACCAAAGGAATTTTCAAAACAATTACCATGGTCCAGGAAATCAGTACAACAACTCTTCAGGAGGTTAAGGAAACGTTCGTCAGAATCAAGTGAGTGGGCCGACCCTGAGTATGGGGCCAGGGTCTAGTCAGCCACCAAAGCCACCAAAAAGTATCGATGATATGGTGCACGGCCTCGTCAGTTCTCAGCAACATATGCAAAACAACCTGCAATCGAACAATGACGTAGTGCACAAGCTTCAAGACGCTCAGCAGGAGCAAAAGGCAGCAATGGATATGTTGGCAAAGCAATTATCCCAGATAGCCACTTCTTTGAGTGATATGAGGGGGAATGAAGGAAAGATTCCCGCCTCAGTAAGACCACCTGATAGAGCGAATATAAGTCAGATTACCTTGATATCCGGGAAAGGATATGAGGGGCCAGTGGTAAGAACGAGGGAAGCAACTGAAACCTTTCCCAAGCCGGGGGGAGGCCAAGAAGAAGAAGGAAGAACCGGTAGACTTCATAGATATTTTTGGGAAATTGGAGATCAATCTACCATTCTTACAGGCTTTGAAATTTCCGGTGTTTAGCAAGTTCATCAAGGAATTTATAGCTGGGAAGGCTAGACCCAGTGGAAAAATTTTGATAAGCGAGAACGTCTCCGCAGTGATTCAAAAGCGGAGGATGCCTTCAAATTGCCATGATCCAGGTATGTTTACTTTGCCCATCTCTATTGGTGAAATAAAAATTGAGCATGCCATGTGTGATTTAGGGGCTTCGATAAATGTGTTACCACTGTCTATATACAAGAAATTAGTAGGAGTGAGCATGGTGAATACGAAAGTAGTGATCCAGCTAGCGGATAGGTCGTGTATCTTTCCTGAAGGAGTGCTTGAGAATGTGATAGTAAGAGTACATGATTTGTTGTACCCAACTGATTTTCATGTGATAAAGATGAGCGATACTGAGTCTGGCGGAGTACTTTTAGGGAGACCTTTCTTACGTACTGCCAAGACCATGATTGATGTCTTTGATGGCACCATTTGACTTGATTACAATGGGGAAAAATATACATTCAGCATAGATGAGGCAATGAAGAAACCTCTTGACGTTGAAAATTTGCATGCTGTAGATGTTATTAACCCCCTGGTCCAGGAATATCTTGAGACAGAATTAATGCAGGTACAGATCGAGAAATCCGAGATGGGTCATACTATTGATAGAGAAGTAGCCAGTTGGTATGAAGCCATGAAAATGAGTGAGTTATCAGATGATGAACTAGCTGAAGCGATTATGGAATTCTGCACGAACCTGGAGCTAGCTAGATCAAGGAGGACACCTTATGTGGCGAGCATGGAAAATTCTACTAAGTCTACGAAGGGAATAACGACTGAGTCGACAGAGAAAAATCCCTTACCTCAAGAAAAAGACGTTCCTAAGAAAGAGCTGAAGACACTTCCACCTGTGTTCAAGTATGCGTATCTAGAAGAGAATGAAAATTTCCCGGTGATTATTAACAGCAGCTTGACCAAGGAACAAGAAGAGGAATTGTTGAAAGTGATTCAAAGGAACAAGAAAGCTATTGGGTGGACACTCACTGACTTGGTAGGAATCTGCCAAGATCTGTGCATGTATCACATTCGATTAGAAGAAGGAGCAAAACCTTACAGAGATCCGCAAAGCAAGTTGAATCCGAACATGAGGGAAGAAGTGCTGAAGAAAGTATTGACGCTGCTATCCCTAGGAATCATTTATTCCATACCCGACCGTGAATGGGTTAGTCCGGTGCATATGGTACCAAAGAAGTTGGGAATGCAGGTGGTCAAGAACGATAAAAATGAGTTGGTCCCCACTCGACTTGCTACTGGGTGGAGGATGTGTATTGACTACCGTAAGCTGAACGAGGCTACTTAGGAGGATCACTTCCCATTACCTTTCATTGACCAGATGTTGGAGAGGTTGGCGGGCAAGCAATATTTATGTTTCCTGGACGGATATAGTGGGTATTTTCAAATCTATGTGGATCGCGAGGACCAGGAGAAGACAACTTTCACGTGTCCCTTTGGAACGTATGCTTACAGAAGGATGCCGTTCGGTCTGTGCAATGCGCCAGGAACTTTTCAGCAGTGTATGATGAGTATCTTCTCGGACCTACTGGAGGATTGCATCGAGATTTTTATGGACGACTTCACTGTGTATGGGAACTCATTTGACTCATGTTTGGCAAGTTTGGTTATAGTGCTGAGGAGGTGTCAGGAAAAGCATTTGGTTTTGAATTTTGAAAAATGCCACTTTATGTTCCCTGAGGGAATTGTCCTAGGGCATGTGGTATCAGAAAGAGGAATACAGGTAGATCGAGCAAAGGTTGAGGTGATCTCAAAACTGCCTTACCTGACGAATTAGAAAGAAGTGAGAGGATTCCTAGGGCACGCAGGATTTTATAGAAGGTTTATAAAGGATTTCGCAAGGATTGCTCAACCACCCACTCACTTGTTACATAACGATGTTGATTTTTTTTCGATGAGGAGTGCAAGAAAGCTTTTCAGTTGTTGAAGGATAGATTAGTTTCTGCTCCCATTATCAGAGCACCAGATTGGAGTTTGCCATTTGAAATAATGTGCGACGCAAGTCACTACGCAGTGGGAGCGGTGCTGGGTCAAAGAGTGGATGGGAAAAGCTACGTGATTTTTTCTGCGTAAAAAATGCTCAATCAGACCCAGAAAAACTATGATACCACGGAAAAGGAAATGTTGGCAGTCGTGTATTCCTTTGAAAAATTCCGACCATATTTGCTTGGGTCGAGGGTGATAGTCTTCACTGATCACGCTGCAATAAAGTACTTACTGGCGAAGAAGGAGTCTAAGCCAAGGTTAATCCGTTCGGTGTTACTTTTACAGGAATTTAACTGGGAAGTTAGAGACAAGAAGGGAACAGAGAACAAGGTAGCCGACCACTTGAGTCATATTTTTCAAGGTGAGACCGACGAAGCTATATCTGATGCATTTCCAGAAGAGCATCTGTACTATGTAGGGATATTTCCTAGACCTATCAGTTGGGAAAAGATCATGGCGTTAACAGGTCCAGGAGATTCTGAGAAGGGAAAATGTCATCTGAACGATGAGCCATGGTTCGCAGACCTGGCAAATTACTTGGTCACTGGAGAGGTGCCCAGTTCGCAGGAAATCTCCCGGGCCCAGAGGATGAACCTCAAAAGCGAAGCCAAGTATTATTTCTGGGACGACCCATATTTGTGGAGAATGGGAGCTGACCAAGTGATCCGGAGGTGTATCCCGGAGTGGGAACAGAGGGATGTGCTGAATCATTGCCATGCCCTAGCTTGTGGAGGTCACTTTGGACCTAGGAAAACTGCAAGGAAGGTGTTAGATAGAGGGTTTTACTGGCCTACATTGCACAAGGATGCTTTTGAGTTTTGTTAGAACTGTGAGAGGTATCAACAGACAGGGGGAATCTCCAGGAAAGACGAAATGCCGCAAGTTCCAGGGATTGTTTGTGAGATCTTCGATGTCTGGGGAATGGACTTCATGGGTCCATTTCTGTCTTCATACGGAAATACGTACATACTTGTGGCAGTTGATTATGTTTCGAAATGGATAGAGGCCAAGGCGACCACATCTTGTGAAGCTAATGAGGTAGCGAAATTTCTTAGAGCCAACATCTTTAACAGGTACGGAGTGCCCAGAGCGATAATATCTGATAATGGGATGCATTTCCGTAACCGGACTATTGAAGCTCTAATGAGAAAGTACGGAGTGCACCTCAGCCTTTCCACACCGTACCATCCTCAATCAAATGGGCAAGCGGAGATCTCCAACAGGGAGATAAAGGCGATATTGGAAAAAACGGTTAATCCGTCTAGGAAGGACTGGAGTAAGAGGCTTGGAGATGCAGTATGGGCTTACAGGACAGCATACAAGACGCCTATTGGGATGTCGCCCTACAGGCTAGTGTTTGGCAAAATGTGCCACTTTCCCGTGGGAGTAGAACACCGAGCATATTGGGCGGTCAAGGAGATAAACATGCGACCCCAGTCCTGCGAAGAAGAACGAAAATTGCAGCTACAGGAGTTGGAGGAGCTGAGGCTGGAGTCATATGAATAGGCAATGTGGTACAAAGAAAAGACGATACTCTGGCATGACAAGAATCTCCGGACCAAGGAACTACAAGTTGGGCAGAAAGTTCTCCTGTTCCAATCCCGGCTCAAGTTAATGCCCGGTAAGCTGAAGTCTAAATGGATTGGACCATATACTATTGTGAGTCTTCGTGCAAATGGAGCAGTAGAGATCCAGGGAAGTGCTTCAAACTCTACTCCTTTTCTTGTCAATGGTCATAGGGTGAAGGTATTTAGGGATAACTCGGAGATGTGTGTAGTGGACGAAGTGCCGCTACGCGCACTCCCTGATATCGCCTAACTGGCCTAGGAAGGAAGTGTTCTCAGTGAATTCCTCGGTCAGGTGACTAGGAAGTTTTTTTATAAATATATCTTGACCTAGGGAATCTTGAGAGCACTTGAAAACAAATTTTGTAAATATTTAATCGCTTTCTTTAAATCAAGAAAACCCAAAAAAAAAAAATTTTGAATACCAGACTCCTTAAGGGAAATTTTATACTGTCATATCCTTGACCTGGGAGGCTGGCGTTTCATTTTTAGTTTGATGTTTTTTCTAAGTATGGTATTGCAGAGATATTCACATGGGGCAGGGAATTGAGGATTAAAATTTTGGAGGGAGTCAGCGCCGGTTCGAATTTCAAAAGGTAACTTTATGGGGAGGCGTACGGTTGCTAGCGTCACGCCTGCAACAGCCTGCAAACCGTCCTCTCCCATACCCACACGCTATAACCGTGTTGTAGCCTTTATTTTCCATATCATAACCCACTCTCTCTCTACAAAAATTCCCCAAATTTCTCTCTCAAATCCTATCTTTTCTCTAACCCTAATCGGAGCAATTTTCTTCCGAGTTCTTGTAACAATTATACAGAATCTGCCATGGAGAACACAAAGAACACAGGAAGCATTTCAGGATCCGACAATTCTAACGCAACGGCGTTCATGGCCGACCTATTTCAAAAGCTTGGGGGCCGGAAGAAGCGATGAAATCATTCGCTATGTTCACCACCATGATGGAACAGACCGCACAGGCCGCTTCAACATCTGCCGCACCACCACCGCTAAAAATTTCAGGGGCTTCACCACCCCAACCAGAGGTCGTTCATACCGTCGCAGAAACAACCACCGCAGACATACGAGGAGAGGAGGCAGATCTGGCAGCGGGGTTGGAACTTTTGGCTGTAAGCAAACCAAGGTTAGATTCGTTCGTTGAGGGGGAAAGAAACCCTAGGAACATCTGTGAGTGTGGATCCGTCTGCTGTTTTGCCTGTTAGTATTACTAAGGGGGGAACCCCTGTTGCTGAGAAATTCGAAGAGGGGAAACCCCTGGTGTTTGTGTGAGTGTTTCGGAGGGCGACGAAGCCCTAATTTCTGAGAAAGCTGTGGAGAGGGAAACCCTGGAAGTTTTTGGGGGCAGTAAGGCCCATGTTTCTGAGAATGTAAGTGAGGGGAAGACCCCTGAAAAAGCTGTGGGAACTAAGGCCCAGGATGAGGAAGAGTTGGTTGGGGTAGAAACCCATATCTACATCACGGGGGCAACCCCTTTGTTGAATGAGGAGGGAGAAGCCCCCATTTCTGAAAATGTACAGGAGCCCGCCGACGACGGGATGAATTTGTTGGTAGATCTGATCGATGTTCCAGAGGGGACTGTTTCGCCGATAAGTGCAAGAGAAGTAAGGAGACAAGCTCGTCGGAGCTTGATTGATGAGATTGACGAATCCATCCAGCAAACGGAGGAAGGATCGCTGGGTCTAGCAACCGCCGCCCCTAAGCAGGCAAACTCTCCCAGACCTAGCAGTGGAGAGAAAAAAGAGGAGGAAAGCAGCCACGCGACCGAGAGAAAGAGGAAGGGAAAACAGATTGCTCCTTCCTCGACCAAGAAAGAAAAAGGGAAGTCCGTTGAACCCTCTCTTCCTCCACCTGCTAAGCTACCATACGCTGCTGGATCCGAAAGCCCTGCTAGGTCCAGTGATTCCGACGAGGAACAAGAAGAGGAGCTCAATTTCGAGCCTATGGAAATCTGGATCACCAAGGAATTGCTGGACGCTGTGAGGAAGTTCACTGACCCAAAACGTGTCGCGACGTACAAAGAGAAGAGCGCCGTGGGAAAGTATGCTAAGTCCGGGAAGATGTATGACCCAGAGGAGCTCAAGGAGATTGCGTCCAACAACGAATTTTGGGAGTACATAGAGGCAATCGGATTTGACTGGCTGCTCAAGCACAGCACCTTTGAGGTTCCGATCGCCTTGGCACGAGAATTCTTTTTGACCTTCCGGTTTAAGTCCACCACTGACTTGGATGCTGACTCCATTAACTTTCGCCTCTTCAATGAAGAGCACGTGATGAGCATCAGAGAGTGGACTCTCCGGATGGGTTTGCTGACACGTACACAGGACGACGAAGGTTTATGGAATGAGAGAATGGTAGGACCGCCTAAGTCCACACCCGGTTTCAAGCCACAGAGTGCTTGGGAGTTTGTTACCCACCCAAGGGTGGGTCAGTTTAAGACCAGTTTTTCGAAAGCCCACCACATCGAGAACAGAATCCTGCGATTTGCCCAGACATTTATTAGCTATAATCTGATGGCCACCGCCAACAACGCCTTGACAACCCCCTACCTTTATTTTACTTGGTGTATGGCCAAGGGGGTCCGTGTTCATCTAGGCTATTGGCTTGCCCAGGCTTGCCACCAGGTAACTTCCAACCCTTCCAGGCATTTATACACATGTCATCTCCTAGGGGCTTATTTGCAGCGCAACGTGATCTTGAAAGTCCATAAAGCCTGCTGAGGAGTGGAGATGTGCCTACCCCCGGAAGTTTTCAATATGGATTATTTCTTCAACAAGGGGCTCCTATATACGCATGGAAAGGAGGTATGTTTTTATGAGGTCGGCAAGTGTGGAGGCAGGTGCTAAGATCGGAGTTGAAGAAATGAGACAGGAGGTGGGATGGATGCGATCCAAAATTAAGATGGTTCTGGAGGGGATTGTGACCCTACGGGGTAATAAAAAGGACAGTGTCGAGGTAGAGAAAATAAGGAAGGAGGTAAATGAAGTCAGAATGGAAGTCGGGCGAGTCAGGGAGGAAATCGTGGCCCTCAAGGGGCGCATTACTGATCTTGTGGCCACATCGTCTAAGCACACTGAGAGGATAACGGAGGGCGTCTCGCTAATGATGATGATGGCAAAGTGGTTTCGTGAGAGATTCCCTGATGCACCAAAGTCACTTTCTGGACCTGGCAGCGGTTCCAAATCACCGGGTCCAGGAAGTGTAGCTATTCCGAAACCCCCACAGGCATCGAAGCCCTTGACTACCCCATCCTCCACTAGACCATTGATCGTGAAGAAGACAGTCCCCAGACCGAGTGAGAGAGAGAAGGAGACGCCGGAATCTCCGGCAAAGAAGAAAGCCAAGGTGACCCAACCGTCTGCCCCGCCCAAGTCTGGCTCCTGCGGGGGCCAGACCCCTAATTGATTCCCCCCCAAACCAAGTAATTTTTACTTTTCATCTTTTAATTTTTTTTTTCGTTTTCTGTTTGCGTTTATCTATGCCAGCATGCTCTGTTCTGTATATACGTGTTGCAACTTCCCACACTTAACCCACTCTGTGGTCTAAGTGTGAGACGGGGTTGTTTTGTTTTTGCATGTTTTGGTTAATTTGTTATGATTTCTCCCACTTAGCCTGGTGTACGGTCTAAGTGTGAGAAGTTTGTTTGGTCTGTGTAGTGTTGTTCTTACTTCCCTATTTCCCCCCTTCACTAGGTTAGCTTGGGGACAAGCTTGAGTTAAGCTGGAGGGGGCGGAGTAAGTGCAGTTTTTGTTTTTGTTAGTTTTTGTTTTTGTTTTTTTTAATAAGAGTCTTAGAGTCTCTAAGTTTTTGTGTTTGTGTGTTGCATGAGCTAGTGGATATAATAAGGCAAAGAATTCCCTTAGTGAGAGCGATTGAAGAAAGGATACACGTCAACTTTGATGCCTTTTTCCTTAATAAACTAAAAGCGGTCTGAATGAAGTAAGGATGATAGAAAATGCCTTAGATAACTTAGCTGTGCAGCCCTACTATAAAAGCGAGTTATAAGCCTAAACACTTTGAGCTAACATGAAAAAAATGGGCTGCCACTTGATGCTTACGGAGTAGAGTCTAAAGGGGAAAAAATGGGTTATGGAGGAATAAGCTGGACGAAGTCCAGAACTGGTGGTATAAGCTGGACGAAGTCCACGAAAAGGAAGTAAAAGCTGGAAGAAGTCCAGGGGATGAATAAAATAACAAATCGGAGGTATAAGCTAGACGAAGTCCAGGGAAAAAAAGGGGAAAAGAAGATTAATTACCCAAGGCCAGGAAGTGATAATTACCTGACCCAGGAATGAAAAAAAAATATAGAAAAATCGGGAGACAATAGAAAGGAGAAAACTCTCATAACCCGACGCATCAGTGGTGTAACTTTAACTTTGGAGCGTTTCGATCCTAACATCCCTGGTGAGGAATGAGTGATCGAGCGAACCTAACCGCTGGGAAATCAATAGGCTATCTTGACGAACTGACGGACCGTTTAGGTAGAAGAAGGAAGGGGGAGGATTTGAAGACTGTAGACGATCAGAGAGAACTTAAGCTTGTGGGGACAGTCGCGTAAAAGTTGAAACTAGTTCATGCTTGTCTGTTGTTTCTTTTTGTGTGTTGTCTTCTTTTATGAGTCTGTAGTTATCTAGGTCCAGGAGTCTGTTTTGTGTTAGTGTCTTGTTTGTAAAGTCGTTCTTGGGGACCGTGCGTTGAAATTTGCCTTATTCTTTTTCTTGTCTTTCATGCTTGAGGACAAGCATGGTTTAAGTGTGAGCAGTTTGATAAGGCTAATTTCATGCATAGGTCTAGGGGATAAATTTGTGAATTTGCTCGGTCTAACACATATTTTAAGCCAGGTGAATAGAAGAAATTTGCCAGGTCCAGGAAAAGAAGGAGGCAATCACACGCCCGAGGAAACTGGCGAATAAGTGAACATTGTGAAAGAAATTGCAAGACGGAGTAAATCTCAGAACTGAAGGGTAGAATGGAGATTTCTACTAAGGTTCTAGAAGATTATGTCCGTGTCTATAAAAGGAAGGTTGCATGCATTCTGGAGGGATCTTCTCGGGGGAGACCTCGCTAACAGTCGGCAGCTAGTTCACTTTTCTATACACTTGGGTTTTTAGAGGGAAATTCAAGGGGTTCCGCGCTGGTGTTCACTTTCAGCTTTCTCGTTTCAAGTTGGGTTGTAACACCGTCCTGTTGAGGGCGAAGAAACAAGTTCCCGTTTACTTTTCTCGCATTTTGTGGTTTCTACCGAGATTTGTTGTTCGAAGCTCGGCATTCTGTTTTATCGACTATTTCTGTGTTTTATGCAAGTTTAATTTTCTGTTATGTCGATGTCTGATTTTGCTGTTGTGATTTTCTGGAGTTTTGAGCTAGCTTGCTTGTTTTGGATGCGTTTTGCAATTGCTTATTGAATCTGTGCAGAGTAATGGCTGAATCGGAGTGATCGGAGTTTGTGGGTGAATGAATCGGAGATCTGAATTTGGTTTGGTAATTTTGATTGTGGAAACGTTTAAATTTGATGTTGATCGGAGTAGATCTGTTAGATCGGAAGTTGTGGAGTGGAATCTAGTTGTTGTTGGTTTCGGATTGCTTGGATCCGGAGTGGATTAAGCGTTCGACGTGAGATCTGAGCAGAGTTGGTTTATTTTAATGCCTAGTCTTCGTGTTTTCATTTCGTTTCATCTAGTATATATAGATCTGAGTTATTTCCGGTTAGTCGTAAGTTTCCGACGACCAAACTTTTACATTCTGTTCGAATCTGGGTATGTGCTCTGTTTCCTTCATTTTCGTGTTTAATCCCGTTGAAGAAATGCATGCTGTGTTAGTTAAATGCTCAGTTAGTTATTTGCAGCTTTTCTACCGTTCTTGCTATTTCTGGGTCATGGTCCCCACTGTTAGTTGTTTCCTGTCTAACTAAATTAGGTAGTCGTTTACATGGTCTAGTAAGTGAATTTAATATACCGAAGTCTTGATGATGTTTGATCTCAGCAGGTTTACAGTTTTCTAGGTCTAGTGTTTACATTTCCTGCCTAGGTCTAGTAGTAGTAATACCTCAACCTTGTTTGCGTGGCAGCAGCCGCTTTTGTCAAGAGTCTCTAAATGCTTTCTTACGTGTCCATCTTCGTGGGATCGACCCCTGCTTCTCTATACTAAATCATAGTATTCGGGTTGAGGGATCTTTGAAGGGGAGTTAGTGTGTCCAACGACAGAGCATTCCGTGTTCTATTGAGCTCCTAGACCAAGTGATCTAGTGGATTCATAGGACCTGGCATCTCGACCTAGCACATCGCATTTTCACCACACACTCAAACCACGCATTTCAGTTATCTACTGAAAGACTAGGTCTTGATAAAATACTATTTCTTAATCTACATGCGTTAGCATTGAGCATACGATATTGATTATGCACTACTTTGACTTATCAAAAGGCGCGGGTTTTTCGCAACCCAATAATCCTGATATATTGGGTAGTGGTGATTAATATCTAGCGGTACTAGAATTACTATTATGTTGAATCGTGCGCGTGGTGAGTCTCGTTTGATTATGTCCTCAAGAGGAGCTTGAACAAGGTATTATTATTCGGAAACTGGCCTGTTGGAATTTAATTAGTCCACGAATAATAAATAAGTGTTTCTTGCTAAGTCCACTCTTGTAATTAATAAGATTTTAATTAATTAAGTCCATAACATACTTTAATTAATTAAAGGACATTTATATCTTAAATGCGGGAAATAAATATTAAATAAAATGGAAACCCGAATTACTCATAATTTCAGAATTCGATTGGGAGGTCAATATTACTTCTGTAGTGGCTGCTAGTAATATTCCAATATAAGCTTGTATTAAATTATAGGTTCAATTTAATTAGAAAAAAGCTAATTTGGAGAGCCCATATCCAAAACCTTCCATAGATCCCTGACTGGGCCCTATATGTAACTATTATAAATAGGAGATTAAAGGAGACAGAATAGACACTTAATAGTGAGAGAAAAAATTTTGTCCCTCTCCTCTCTGCAGTAGGGGACGAAATTTTCAGCCCTCCTCCGTGAGTTTTCCAACTCCTCCTCCGTGAGAAAACTCTGTCTTCTTTATTCGAGTCCTAGTATTTCGATGAGATCAACCCATACTGATATCAGAATATAGTTCGGGAACTAGTTAGAAGATCTGTGGTCCAGTATTGAAGATCATCGTGGAGAAGGCGCGAGCAATTGATGATTCTTTGGAGAATCAAATCGGTAACTCTAAACCGTAAAATTCATGTTTTAGGATTTTATTCTTTAAGCATGAATTATTTTCGTTCTAGCATGCAATTCTGTGTTAACATGTGAATAGATTAATCCCACAATCTGTCATATAGATTCTACGTCTGATTTATTTGTTTTGTACAAGTCTTCCGCTTGCAAGGAGCCCCAAAACCCAACAGATATGTGGGAAATTAGGAAGTGGGTGGGACGTCTGTCACGATCGCCTTTACTAAGGATAGTGAAGACGGAAAACTTCTAGAAAATAATTTCAAACACGGCAGCAGAAAAACAAGTATCAAAGGAGAGTCACAGGGTGATGCCCATGTATGAAGACACGACGCATCCGGGAATTCCTAAAGCTCACTCAACATCCGCTGCAACATCCCGCTCAACCTACACATAGGGAAAACATATGCAGGGCTGAGTACTTGTTGTACTCAATGGGCTCATGCTGAAAATATTTTATAACAGTTATGTCATCCATACCAGTGAACTCGAGTTTTACATGTAGTTAAGAAATATCATCGAGAACACAAAAACATTTTCATAGTCTGGCCAGACAAAACAATCTCCCCACTTTCACAACAATCAATCATTCACATCCTCATACCATAGTGCGACGAAAGTGTGGCCACACTATTCGCCCACGAGACTGGCCGAGTAGCAAGGACGGCTCACGATCCCACCTGTGTACACAGCCTGATAGGGTTTGCGGCCCTACTCAGACCCGAATTCGTTTAACACATAGCCATATAGCCTAATGGAGCAAGCTCCAACGAACTAGGCATCAAGCAACAATCTCAACATCAAAATAATCATGGCATGACATAACACTTAAACAACCCTTATTGTAACACCCCACTTTTTGAACCCTAATTTTCGAACCCTAAAGTACTTGCATTTAATGCTTTTAATGTTGTGAAGTCCGTGGATTAATTGTCGAGTGGAATTGTTGTTGGTTACTTTTCGTGACCTAATTTTGAGTTGGAATTTTGACTGGGTTAACTTTGTTGAATATGTGACCTGGTTGCTTTGAAAAATGGCAATTTTGGGCCTATTGGAAATTTAAAATAAATACTATGGATTTTGGAAAATGTTGTTGTCATACGAGACATGAGACACTATGAGAGTATCTGATTAAAGGTGTTATGGATATTGAAGTGTGAATATGAATTGCATGCTTGAGGCAGGGACTTGTTATTACATGTTAGAACTGCGAATTTAACTTGAAGGACATACATGTTGATTACTTGAGCGGAAATTTATTTTTATGCCTATGTGGTCGAAATTGCATGATTACGAAACTGTGAATACAAAGCATGATGAGTGCATAGCTGCAACTTTGTGATTGTGATATAGATGTCCATGAACTGTATGATTTATGAAATGTGATTCCGTGGACAATGGATTGATTGAGTTACTATTTTAAATATTAATATACGCCGGATGAAATGCTATGGAATGCTAAATGGTTTATATGGATAAACATGTTTGATTGCGGAATATATAAATGACGTTTTATGTGATGATAATTCATGATTGATGAAGTACGAGGTATCATATAGAATATTACGAAAGGGAAATGTGGAATTTTGAACTTTGTTGCAAATGTAGAATCCATATGAAGCTTGAATTAAGCACCGATCGAATATATGTTGAAGTATGAGACTATGAACTATGTCTGGAAAACATAGAGTGCCTAAGAAGTATGCTAGACTGAACGTGCTCGAACATAGTTGTAAATTGATAACTACAATATCACTTTCCTGAGTGATGGGAGAAACGAACACATATACTTCGAACTAGACGGATTATTATAATTGCCTATTGTTTTCCCTGGATGATAAGAACAAAACGAAAGGAAGTTTCTAACGAGATCAAGACAAGAAGAAATATTAGGTGATGTATCCTTACAACAACGAGAAATTGTGCCTGCAATCAAATAAAGTGAATGCAATCGTGCATAACATTTTAATGCGACTACGCGTTACAAATATGACAACACTTATGACACGTTAAGGCCAGGAGGGTTATTGCCATATTTTAATGCGAATGACTGCTATGGCATGCCAAAAACAATATGAAGATGTGACCTTCAATGATAATTAATTGTTGTATCGACACAAAGAATCTTGACTTAGAATCTAGAGTTTTTGAGAACGCTTCTATTATCTTCGGGAAACAACGGAGTTCCACCTTTGTAGCTAGAATGGATGAATTTAATTGACAGTACTTACTTGGATTCTCATAAATTTCTTTCTATGAAGATCCTTGACAATGGTATTCTTTTCGTGCATCTAAAACCTTTGATTGACCTGCAATTTGCAAGTGATGCATCACTGTTTCCTTTTAATGAAAGTAGTGACTCATTCTTGTTCTTCTTGAGTAATTTTCGGAGCCATTCTAATCAAGGGCAATTTCAATAGTGCTCCTCATGTTGAAACCGTTCTGATCCAAGTAAGACTGTTAAATAGATTTCTAAATTCTTGATACAAGACTCTCAAGAAAGACAATGGCTCGATCTCTGCAAACACATATGAGGAATAAGTTTCAAGAGACACATACAAAATGATACACCAACAACACGAGGAGTCGAATATTTTTGCATCTATGCTTAGTTGTAGCAAGCAGCCAAAGAATCAAACGTTATGCCATACCAGACATTAGGTCTTGAGAAACAAAAACATGAGAGAAGCCGTGCACATCAAATGATCACGTTTTGAGGCTCAGAATTTATGTAAGTGGTTGATCAAGGGATATACGGATAACAACTGAGAGTCGGAGTATTAAGGTCGTCGCATAAGATCATCGTTGTACGATAGTATTGGAATGAAAATACGAGCACCCTGATAGATTATGATATACGAAGAAGGTCGTAGACGAGAGGAAATCGTCCAGCAAGTGGCGAAATTGAATCAACTTAAACGGGAAATAATCGAAAGGAGAAACGCGTGCAAGCACCATCACCATCACCTCCTCCACCTAAGCCAGAATGGAATAATAAATAGTTTTTGCTAAAGCAAAATCCTCATATCTTCGATGGGATAGGAGAGCCAGCAAAGGCCGAGACTTAGATACGCGCATTGCAGAGCATCTTTGAATTCTTCAAGTGCACTGAGGAAGAGCGTTTGATTTGTGTAACCTACCACTCACGGATTCGGCTGACTTTTGGTGGGACAAGCAAAGGACCATGACCACTAAGCAAGTGGATACAATGACATGGGAGGACATTAAGGCGGATATATACAACAAGTATATCCCAAAAAGTTACCGAAAGGTGAAGACGGCCGAGTTTTACAATCTCAAACAAGGGCGCATGTCAGTGACAGAATATGGCCGCACACTTGCGACATGGCTCGGCATGCACCCGAACAAGGGATACCAATAATAAGATGGTTGAGAAGTTCCATCCGGCTTAAGGCATGAGATAGGATAGCATTGGCCAATCTTGGGAGACTTACATATGCAGGATCATTGACCCGCGTACTAGACGTGTAGGAAGCTATGCCCAAGGAGAGGGCGATGTGAAACACTACATTGGCTTTACCTTCACCACATCATCCCCGAGAGAAGAGGAAGTGGTATGGGAATAGGACCCACTATGAAAACAAGAGATACCAGTACACCCAAAACCAACCAAAGTATAGGGGAGTACAGGCTACACCAAGTCAGAGGGGTGATTTCCGACCCAAGCCCCCTCAATGCATTGTTTGCTCGTACTATCATTTTGGGGATATTGATATAATTTTGGGAATGAATTGGTTAGTCGTGTATTATGCTACTAATTGTTGTAAAGAGAAATAAATATTTTTTTACAAGCCCCGTGGAAGGAACCAATGGTGTACCATGGAATCTCGTTGAACCGCCGAACGTCTAAAATCTCTGCGCTTCAAGCCACCACGATGATGTAAAAAAAGGCGTCTTACCTATCTTGTCTATCTACATGGAGAGTAGAATGAGCAAAGGAAAGTAGAGGATGTTGCTGTTGTACCGGAATTCCCAGACGTTTTTCCTCAAGCCTTGCCACCGCCCGAGCGACAATTAAAGTTTATAATCGACCTAAAGCCAGGGTCAGCACCTGTGTCTAAGGCACCATACCATATGGCGCCTAAAGAGTTGGAAGGACTCAAGATACAACTTCAAGAGCTTATGGACCTGGGTTTCCTTAGACCCAATGTTTCACCGTGGGGCACGCCTGTGCTTTTTGTTAAGAAGAGGATGGGTCGATGAGGATGTGTCTAGGCTATAGAGAGTTGAACAAAATAACCCTGAAGAACAAGTATCTATTACCGAGGATAGATGACATATTCGATCAACTCCAAGGAGTCAATGTATTCTCAAAGATGGATTTGAGGTCTGGATACCGTCAATTGAGGGTCCGAAGGGAGGACATACCGAAGACAACTTTCCGCACAAGATATGGTCATTATGAGTTTGTTGTAATGCAAGCACATGCAATGTTCATGGACCTGATGAATCGAGTATTCCATCCATACTTGGACAAATTCACCTTGGTCTTCATAGACGATGTACTTGTCTACTCGAAGAATGAGAAAGAACATGAAGAGCATTTGAGAATCACTTTGGAGACGTTGAGGACTGAGAAATTGTATGTCAAGTTCAGCAAGTGCAAGTATTACCTAAGGGAAGTAAATTTCCTTGAACACATTGTGTCGGGAGAAGAAATTCGAGTGGATCCCGCCAAGGTTGAGGCGCTACAACAGTGGAAAGCACCTTCAACACTAAACGAGATTCGGAGTTTCCTACGCTTGGCAGGATACTACCAAAGGTTTATAGAGGGATTCTCCAAGATAGAGAGACCCATGATCCAACAACTCAAGAAGGGGGTAAAAGTCCATTGGACCCCAGAGTGTGAGGCAAGTTTTCAACCCTTGAAAGAGAAGTTAACTAGTCCACCGATTCTAGCCGTGCCAGAGCCTAGAGTGAACTATGTGGTATACACGGAAGCTTCAAAGGTGGGACTTGGCTGCATATTAATGCAAAACAACAAAGTGATTGCCTACATATCCCGACAATTGAGGCCACACGAGTTGAACTATCCAACCCACGACTTGGAGTTAGCAGCGGTGGTACACGCCTTAAAGATCTGGAGACATCATCTCTACGGAGTTCGATGTGAAATCTTTACAGACCACAAAGGCCTAAAATATTTTTTTTGAGCAAAAAGATTTGAACATTCGACTACGATTGTGGCATCAACTACCACCCCGGAAAAGCAAATGTAGTGGAAGATGCTTTGAGCCGGAAGGGCAGTTCCCAACTGGCTACTTTTCTCACCAAAGAAGAAAGCCTGATGCGTGAGTTTAGGAAGATGCGTTTGGAAGTGGTGAGGGCACCTGAAACAGTGGAAGCACGAATTGCCACTTTAGTTGTTGAACATGATCTAAGGTCGATAATTATTGAAGCACAACGGATGGATGTGGAATTGGAGGAAATTCGTGTAGAAGTGCGAACAGACGAATCTGGGAATTTTAGTGAAGAAGGTGACAATGCCCTTACTTACGGAGGAAGACTACGCATACCGCATAACGAGGAACTCAAAAATGAAGTTATGAGTGAGGCACATGAGACTCCTTACACCGCCCACCCAGGAAGTACGAAAATGTATCATGATCTGAAGAAGTCCTTTTCGTGGAATGGTATGAAGAGGGATATAGCGTCATTTGTTGAGAGATGGTTAGTCTGCCAACAAGTGAGGCTCTACATCAACGACCGTATGGAAAGTTACAACCACTAGAAATTCCTGAGTGGAAATGGGAGCACATCGCCATGGATTTCGTGACGGGATGGCCAAGGACTCTGAGAGGAATCACCGCCATTTGGATAATTATAGACCGACTTACCAAGAGTGCGCACTTCATACCGATTCTCATAAGCTATGGGTCCAACAAGCTTGCTCAAATTTATATAAAGGAGATAGTCTGATTGCATGGAGTCCGAGTGACTACCACGTCCGACCGTGACCCAAATTTCACCTCAAGATTTTGGATAAGTCTACAGAAAGAGCTTGGAACTAAATTGAACTTCAGCACAGCATTTCACCCGCAAACCGATGGATAGTCTGAGAGAACAATCCAAACTCTTGAGGATATGCTGAGAGCCGTGTTACTCTACCGAGGAGGAAGTTGGGAGGCAACACTACCACTGATTGAGTTTGCCTACAATGACAGTTTTCAGGTAACAATAAACATGGCGCCGTACGAGGCATTATACGGAAGAAAGTGTAGATCGCCGCTCTACTGGGACGAAGTTGGCGAGAGAAGAATACTTGGACCCGATGCAGTTGAAGCGATGGTTGGAATTGTTCAACAAATTCGTGAAAGGATAAAAGAAGCTCAAGACAGACATAAATCTTACGCGAATGTCTGACGGACCGACTTACAACTCCAAGCTGGCGACAAAGTTTTCCTGAAGGTTTCCCCCTCAAAAAGGGATAACACGATTTAGCGTTAAGGGTAAATTGAAGCCGTGATTTATTGGGCCTTACGATATTCTTGAAGGAGTGGGCCCCGTTGCATATCGATTGGCGCTACCACCAAGCCTTGGAAATGTGCACAATGTTTTTCATGTGTCGAAGTTACAGAAATAGGTGTTCGACCCAAAGCACGTGATCCATTATGAAGAAGTCGCCTTGAATCCGGACTTGAGCTACGAGGAGAGACCCCAATCTTTTTTGGACCGAAAGATCCAGAATGTGAGAAACAAACCTGATGCTTGTGTGAAAGTACTTTGGGAAATCATGGGCATGAAGAAGCCATGTGGGAGAATGAGGACAAGATGATGGAATTGTACCCATAACTCTTTACTTGAGGGTAAAAAAATTTCGGGATGAAATTTCTGTTAAGGTTGGTAGGATGTAACGCCCCACTTTTTGAACCCTAATTTTCGAACCCTAAAGTACTTGAATTTAATGCTTTAATGTTGCGAAGTCCGTGGATTAATTGTCGAGTGGAATTGTTGTTGGATACTTTTCGTGACCTAATTTTGAGTTGGAATTTAGACTGGGTCAACTTTGTTGAATATGTGACGTGGTTGCTTTGAATAATTGATGTGGGGTGAAATTAAATGTTTTTGAATAATTAATAATTTGTTATGAGAGCTAGAAATTTGTGAAGTAAATCACAATGTGAATTTAAATAATTCCTTTCCGTGAGGAATATTTATTGGACTCAATTTCGTGTTGGATCCGATAAATTGAATTAATAATACAAAAATCCAGTGTGGTGGAAAATAAATTGTGGGCTGTACAATTTAAATAAAATACAAAGGACCGTGAATCAAACTAATTTAATTAAATATTTTCCTCCTTGACTTGGTCACCAAGACTTTCCTTAGTTCAAATTTTAAATAAATATTCTGCAGAGTTTTTTTTTCCTCTCCTCCTCCGTGATCTGCAAATAAAATTCTAAACAAGTAAAATTAGTCAATCTCACGTTAAAAAAAAACTATATCCCACTCCTTTCCCACATTCAAGAATAAATCATATCCCACTCCGTGAATCTTTTCCAAATCTAAACCACCAATCAGCCGTTAATTCCAATTATTTAGGGAATCAATTTCCTCAATTACTCAATCCAGGAAGGATTGTTTTTATACCCTAATCTCCTTCTCCACCTCCACTCACTCATACAACACCTTTCGTTCATGATCTCAAACACTCTCACAATGAAGAATACGATAGAAAAGAAGAAGCATCATCCAACGCCTCCATCTCCTTCCCAACGCTGAATCCAAATTTCAAAATAAAAAGTAGATCGAGAGGAGTTTCGCCACCATTCCGACTAACATTCGAGACTTGGGGTTTAGGTATAAGATTTTCTCAACACTTTTCTTCGTCTCATACGAATGCATTCATAACAACGCCTCATCTAAATCCATGACTCTTATATGAAATAAATTCATACAGCTTTGTGCGACGGAAATAGATCAAAGGGTGATAAGGCTCGTTTCATGCATTGTTTTTTGGTAATATTACATGCTTTTTGGGGGAGATAATGCGCAAATTTGAGCTTAAGTGTGCAGATATTTGCTGGGTCAAGAGGATGTTGCAAATTGACCGAGCAGATGCAAAATGAGCAGAAAAGGAGTAAAAAGTGTCAAACATCCGCTAGGTCAAGGAGAATTATCAGGAGAGCAGGTGTGTGAAAAATCTGCCGGACCCAGGAACGCACACAAATTACCCTGGGCGAGGAAAATGGAGCAGAGCAGATTTAAAAGATCCTTTTTTAAGGGTACAAACGTCAAATCATGAAGAGCATACCCTAGGGATTCGAGCTTGAAGCCTCCCTATATAAAGGGACCAACATGAATGAAGAAAAGGAGCGCTTAACGCTATGGTAGTTTAGGTAGGGAGCTTTCGGTAGCGTTTAACGCTACCGTTCTCGTAGTTTAGGTAGGAAACTCTCATAGGCGCTTAACGCCACTGCTCTCTTAGCTTAGTTTAGTTTGGTTGCTGATTTCTTAGCTTAGTTCAATGGTTTCGACGGTGGAATTGACGACTCCGGCGTTGGAATCCTTGCTTTATTTGCCGCTTTTGAGAGGATGTAGTTAGATCTCGAGTTCCATTGGAGGAATTGACGACTCCGCCTTTGGATCTCGACCTATTTCGGGTTTAATGGAGTTTTGGTGTTTATTTTCATGTTGATGATGCTATTTACTCATGTTCTTGGATGCTTTTCGCAATTGGTAGCTTAGATGTTTAGATCCATGATGTTTACATGATTTCCAGTAGTTTAGAGGTTGAGATCTAGTTATTCACGTGCTCTATTTCTCAGATTTGTTTGTTTAAGTGATGCATTGTGTTTATTCTGTTTTCTGCTTGACCCAGGAGAGTAGATCTGGCAGTTCTAGCTTGAATTTCATGTTTAATTTTAGATCTGAGATTGCTCTATTTTCATGGTGTTCAATGCTCTGTTTTCACTCTGTTTTAGCTTAGTTTCATGAAGAAGATGAAGTTTGCTGGTAGTTAGGATCGGATCTGCTTTAGTTTGTTAGTTGCAGCCTTCTTGTCAGTAGCTATTTAGGGAAATCTGTTCTGCTGCTTTTCTTACGATCTGTTGTCTGGCTGTTTTAGGAAACTTATTTGCTTGACCCAGGAAACTTGTTTGCTTGACCCAGGAAATTCGGTGAATGATCCAAAGTTAAATTCAGTTTCGAATCATGCATGCATTTATATTTCAAGCAATTTCCATTCTCTGGACCCAGTAGATAGAATAGATTAGATTTAATTTCCTAGGTCTAGTAGTTAAAACTCAACCCTTTTGTTGCGTGGCAGCAGCCGATCCTTTTTTCCGTTTGTGTCGTGGAAACAATCGCTAGTAGGTCCCTAGTCTCAGTGGTTCGACCTCGCTCTTGCCGCTTATACTTCGTAATATTTGTTGCATTAGTGGGAAAATTATAAATCTTGTTGAAAGGAGGAACACGTGCACACGACACACGTGCAAAAATCCTCTCTTCAAATGGCGCCGTTGCCGGGGACTATGGCGTTATCTACTTGATTTGGTTTCTATGACACTGTAAATAGCTTTCGGCTTTCTTTAATTTTCTGTTTTTGATCGTTTTCTTTTGTTTAGGCATGACTTCTTATCCAAGGCGGTCTCCAAGGTTGAAAAAAAAAATCAAGGGCTGAAGTGGAGAAGGAAAGCTCTCCTAATACATGTGGCTGAAAGAATGCCAGTGGGGGCAGGGAGTTTTCTTGTTCTTTCAATTTTATGATTATTGGTTGCATATATAATCCTTGGATAATTTAGAAGCTCATTTTGTAAATACTTTTAGTAGAGTTTTAATTTTTGTAAATAGTTTTCTAAAAAAAAAAATTCAAAAATATTTTAAAAAATCAGAAAATTACAAAAAGATTTTATGTTTTTAAAAAAAAAAAAATTCAAAAAAAAAAAAATTACAAAAACATTTAGGTCTAGGTCTAGGAGTTTGTAACTCCTAGACCTAGACACAAAAATTTAGGGATAATTTGGAGTTACGCGTAGTGGAAGAAATTCCATTGCATGCACCCAATTATTGCCTAGCTGGTCAGTTTGCAAAGTACTCTTCGGGAATCTGCTGGGTCAGGTAGATAGGAAGGAATTTGAAAATTTTTGGACTGATCCAGTATACTCCCAAGAATACTTGAGCACAAGTTGTACATAGTGTGAGTATGTCTTTTCTGAAATTCCTTATTAAAATCCAAACAAAGAAAAAAATTTAAGCCCAAAAAGATTTTCGAAATTCTAAGTAAATCTGGGAAAGAAGTTTATGAATGAAAAAAAAATTCATTTGGATCTTATATCCACTTGACCAGTTTGCTTAAGAGTTTCAAGTTTTAGTTTTGTAGGAAATAAGGGAAGCGACAACCTGACCCAGCAGAACGGAAAGTCAGAAACAGGGGAAATAGGGGATACCGCCCAGCAGGGGGTGACCAAACATGCACTACAAACCCCCATGACCAGCAAGAGGACCAAGAAGGCAAACACCACCAGCAGCCCCAGGAAGGCTGACTCCAAAGGAACCAGGGTCAGAATTGATCCACCACCCCCAGTAACCAAGAAATTTTTACATTTCTGTTTTTAATTTTTGTTTTTTAGTTTGCATGCTAGGATGTTCGTTTTTTATGCTCTCTCCCACTTAGGCTATAGCTTGGCCTAAGTGTGAGAAGTTTATATGCCTAGTATGTTTTGTTTTTCTGTGTTTTCTTGCGTATCTGCTCACACTTAGCTCATTGCTTGGCCTAAGTGTGAGAAGATAGTTTTGTACATGTTCGTTGTGTTTTTTTTTCCTTCTTACACTTAGCCCAATGCTTTGTCTAAGTGTGAGAAGTGTGTGCCTTATTGTTTTTCTGTTTTTCTGTTGTGTTGCCACTAACTGGCCTGCTTTCCACTTCATAAGGATTGCTTGGGGACAAGCATAAATGAAGTGGGAGGGGGGAAGCAGTTAGTGCAGTTAGTGTCTTGTACATATTCTGTTAGGTCTAGGAGTTTGTAGAAGTTTTTTTTACGTTTCGTGTTAGCATAACCGGTATAATAAATAGCAAAAGCCCCTTAGGGAGAGTAATTGAAGAGGAAATACATGCTGATTTGTGAATCCTTTTCTCTTAATAAATCAAAGTCAGTTGGATGAAGTAAGAACGATAGAAAATGCCTAAATTTTAAGCTTACTGTGAAGCCCCTCTATAAGAGTGAGTTATAAGCCTAAACACTTTGAGCTAACAAAAAAAGGGGGGACCGCCACTGAATGCTTAGGGAGTAGAGTATAAAGGAGAAAAAATGGGTTATGGAGGTATAAGCTGGACGAAGTCCAGGAAAAAGGAGGTATAAGCTGGACGAAGTCCAGGAAATGGAGGTATAAGCTGGACGAAGTCCAGGGGAGAAATAAACTAAAAAATTCGGAGGTATAAGCTGGACGAAGTCCAGGGGGAAAAATATATATATAAAAGGGAGGAATAGAAAAAAAAAGAAATCTAAGGGCAGGAAGCAATAGTAACCTGACCCAGGATTTAAAAGGAAAAGGGGACTGTAGAAAGGAGAAACTCTCATAACCCGACGCATCAGTGGTGTGTCATTGACTTAAGAGTGAATCGATCCTAACATCCCTGGTGAGGAATGAGTGATCAAGTGAATCCAACAGAAGGTAAAATTTAAGGCTATCTTGACGAACTGACAGCTTGACTAGATAGAAGAAGGGAGGGGGAAGAATCTGAGGCTGTAAATGCTTGGATTGACCTTAAACTTGTGGGGATGGCTGCTAGGAAAAATACCAGCTTATGCGTTTATGTGTTTTTGTGTTTTTCTTTGTCATGTTGTTTTCCGTATGAGTGTTCGTGTCTGTTTTCTATGTCCAAGTTTTCCTAGGTCTAGGAGTCTTAGTTTGGTTTTCTTTTCTTAGGGTCGGTTAAAAGGGGGGACATGCATTGAAACTTGCCTTATTTCTTTTTTCTTGTCTTTCATGCTTGAGGACAAGCATGGTTTAAGTGTGAGCAGTTTGATAAGGCTCGTTTCATGCATTGTTTTTTGGTAATATTACATGCTTTTTGGGGGAGATAATGCGCAAATTTGAGCTTAAGTGTGCAGATATTTGCTGGGTCAAGAGGATGTTGCAAATTGACCGAGCAGATGCAAAATGAGCAGAAAAGGAGTAAAAAGTGTCAAACATCCGCTAGGTCAAGGAGAATTATCAGGAGAGCAGGTGTGTGAAAAATCTGCCGGACCCAGGAACGCACACAAATTACCCTGGGCGAGGAAAATGGAGCAGAGCAGATTTAAAAGATCCTTTTTTAAGGGTACAAACGTCAAATCATGAAGAGCATACCCTAGGGATTCGAGCTTGAAGCCTCCCTATATAAAGGGACCAACATGAATGAAGAAAAGGAGCGCTTAACGCTATGGTAGTTTAGGTAGGGAGCTTTCGGTAGCGTTTAACGCTACCGTTCTCGTAGTTTAGGTAGGAAACTCTCATAGGCGCTTAACGCCACTGCTCTCTTAGCTTAGTTTAGTTTGGTTGCTGATTTCTTAGCTTAGTTCAATGGTTTCGACGGTGGAATTGACGACTCCGGCGTTGGAATCCTTGCTTTATTTGCCGCTTTTGAGAGGATGTAGTTAGATCTCGAGTTCCATTGGAGGAATTGACGACTCCGCCTTTGGATCTCGACCTATTTCGGGTTTAATGGAGTTTTGGTGTTTATTTTCATGTTGATGATGCTATTTACTCATGTTCTTGGATGCTTTTCGCAATTGGTAGCTTAGATGTTTAGATCCATGATGTTTACATGATTTCCAGTAGTTTAGAGGTTGAGATCTAGTTATTCACGTGCTCTATTTCTCAGATTTGTTAGTTTAAGTGATGCATGCAAGGTTGATTTGTGTTTATTCTGTTTTCTGCTTGACCCAGGAGAGTAGATCTGGCAGTTCTAGCTTGAATTTCATGTTTAATTTTAGATCTGAGATTGCTCTATTTTCATGGTGTTCAATGCTCTGTTTTCACTCTGTTTTAGCTTAGTTTCATGAAGAAGATGAAGTTTGCTGGTAGTTAGGATCGGATCTGCTTTAGTTTGTTAGTTGCAGCCTTCTTGTCAGTAGCTATTTAGGGAAATCTGTTCTGCTGCTTTTCTTACGATCTGTTGTCTGGCTGTTTTAGGAAACTTATTTGCTTGACCCAGGAAACTTGTTTGCTTGACCCAGGAAACTTGTTTGCTTGACCCAGGAAATTCGGTGAATGATCCAAAGTTAAATTCAGTTTCGAATCATGCATGCATTTATATTTCAAGCAATTTCCATTCTCTGGACCCAGTAGATAGAATAGATTAGATTTAATTTCCTAGGTCTAGTAGTTAAAACTCAACCCTTTTGTTGCGTGGCAGCAGCCGATCCTTTTTCCGTTTGTGTCGTGGAAACAATCGCTAGTAGGTCCCTAGTCTCAGTGGTTCGACCTCGCTCTTGCCGCTTATACTTCGTAATATTTGTTGCATTAGTGGGAAAATTATAAATCTTGTTGAAAGGAGGAACACGTGCACACGACACACGTGCAAAAATCCTCTCTTCAAAGGGGAAAAGCACAAACTCATCCTCCCTTCTCAAATTGAATCTGCCACACCTACGGTATACACTTATCACCCCAATGTCAGTTCCAATTCCATTTGAACGCCCCACTTTCGGAACCCTAATTTGCGAAGCATAAAATTTTTGCATTTAATGCTTTTAATGCCGTGAAGTATGTGAATTAAATGATGAGTGAATTAATTGTATGTTTTCTGTGTGACCTAATTGCGTTTTGGAATTTAGATTTGATTTGATTAGTCAAATCTGTTGAGCAAGTTAATTGAAGAATGAATTGTTTATCTTTGATCTATGAGTGTCGTTGTGTCTTCACACATAACTTCACTCTTCTCTTGGATGCTTCCACGGAAACCTGTTTTACTTATTGTTTGATCTTTTTTTTAATCAAACACCTTCACGGTGGAAGGTTCATGGGTCCCTCATCCCTATATTGCATACCAAAAAAAAGAGTTACAATCAAAATTACAAAGGACCCGCACGATCTATGTCTAGGTTATCAAAAACGATGTACAAAAAACACTAGAGCTATTACTCCACAAGAGTAGGAAGGGGACATGCCGGTAGAGGGCTCGACACCTACGTACTCTTTGGCATCCATTAGACCGGGATCGGAGGTGCCTTCATTGGATCCAAACCTACTCATTATCTTCATTTCTAACTCGGATGTTGGGGATTGCCATCTCTTCCAAGCGGACAATGGCTTTGAGCAATCTTGGTGCGGTTTGTGTTGTCATGCGGGTGTAGTTGGCTTGCTCAAGGCCCATTTTGGCAAGCATATCCGCGGCACGGTTTCCTTCCCGCTGGATGAAGGTGGCCATGATGTTGAGCTGACGCTTGAGGGTAACCAGGCGTGCCAAGGCTTGGCAAGCGTGCGCGGGACCCCATGAGTTTCCGATGAGTAACTTGATGGCTTATTCGGCGTCTGATTCAATCCAGATACAGAGGTTGAATTCCCTTATTGTTTGATCTGAACACTATTTTGAGTTCCGTTTAGAATCTAAAGACATGATACGTTTTGGAGTACGTTAAACCCTTTGTTATCTTGAATACCAATGATTATAATTGTTTTCTCCTTTGGTCCATCTGTCAAAGCGTCACCCTGACCCTTTTCTCTTGATTTATTGTTCATTTATTTCCTTGGTCAAACCCCTTTTTATAAAACCCTAGCCCTTTTCTTTGATTGCATTTAAGTCCTGTTAACTCGCGATCACCGCATTTATTATACCCTAGAAGGGCGGTTGTGACAGTTTGGTATCAGAGCCTCAGTTCTTTCCGCTCTGGACCCAAAAGCCTTGTTGAGTCAAAGTTTATTCATGTGTAAATTTACTAATTGATAACCGTCGAAGGCTCAACAACACGACTCGTCTCCGCCCAACCACGAAGAATGAGGTAACAAGCGTTTCGATAAGTTTGATCTGAACCTGTGAAATGTTGGAAAGTGTGATGGAGATATTCCTCTGGTGGAAAAAGAAATTTTTTCGATGGGAATCGAAGATACTATGACGTCTTTGAAAATGTTGTTTGGAAGTGCGGGATGATAAAAATACATGGATATGAAATTGCTTAATACGACTATGCCAAAAATGATGAATATTGTCGTGCACCCCCCGATAATGAAAATCGGCGAATATGTGATTGGACTTCTATGAGTTTGGATAGATGAAATTCTAAATGATTGAAAATTACATGAATTGTGAAACGTGAAGTATGAGTGTGATTACTTGATTATACTATGAAATAACACTTGTGAGAAATAAGTAAATACTATAGCTTTTAGAAAATGTTGTGAAGATATGAACAAGGAGACACTATGAGATTATACAATTGCTTTTGTTTAACAGTGAGGCATGATGGCGTTGAATGTGCTGGATATTGAAGTATGATTGTGAACTTGTATTGGTTGATGTTGAGATTTGCTATTACGTCCACGAAACTGCAAAATTTACTTGAAGAAAATACATGTTGCTTCCAGGAACGACAAAATTTTATGCCTAGGCGGTTAAAATTTCTTAACTATGAAACTGTGAAATGCAAAGCATGATACGCATGTAGTTGCGAGTTGTGATTGTGATACAGATGAGCATGAACTGCATGATTTATGAAATGCGATTCCATGGATGATTGATTGACTGAGTGTTGCTATTCACATATATTAATGTATGATGTTTGTTATGCTATGGAACACCAAATGATTATATGAATAAATGTGATGATTGATAAATATTATTTTGATAACTTGTTTTCGGCAAAAGTCCACTGAGTATTTTTTTTATAGTACACAGCCTTGCATGTGTTTTCCTTATGTGCAGGTTGAGCGGCGACGAGCATTTGGTAGTGTTGAGAAATTAAAATTGGAGTATTATTTGGTTATCTTTGAACTACGAGTGTCGTTGTGTCTCCACACATGACGTCACTCTTTCTCATGAACGCTTCCGCTGAGACATTGTTTTTACTCATCGTTTATTTAGCTTTGAACCTAATTACTCAACATCATAACCACATAATACAACACAATCAGTTTTCTATCAACACATTACTCATGCATGTCCTATCGTTCATTTCATCGTTTTCTTATATAGCCCATCCCAACGTTCACCATCATAAACAAAACGAACCCTTAGGCATACATCAACGTGCAACACATAATCACATCATAGGATAAGTTCTTACTCACACATGTATCATGTATTTCATTCAAAACTTGACAACAAAACTATTTCAATCAAGACATGAGTCTGGCAGAACAGCGCAGTTGTTTTGTAAAAATCATTAAAAATCCATCCGATATCATTTGAAGCTAAAATTTGGTCACCACATAGTAGACACATCAAGGTTAATCCAGTTAAAAATCCACACCAAAATGACATCTTTAGGTCGGTCAAAACAAAAACGAAACTCACTGGACGAGAATACAAATTCGGACAGGACTGCGCAGTTCAATTGAAAAATTCGTTAAAAATTCATCTTTCGTCAGAAGAGGCTGAAATTTTGACACAACACAGAAGACACTTAAATTTTCACTCAGTCAAAAATTCATGCCAAAATAAGATCGTTGTTCGGCCAAACACTCGTCGGAACCTACTGTCCGAACACCACGGTTTTCATGTTTAACATTCACAAACACATAGAAGGGTTTCGAAAATTTATCTCCTAATAAATAGAAGGGTTTCGAAAATTTTACAAGGAAAAAGGCTAGGGTTCGAAATTTATGTAAAGTTCCACAAGGAAAGATTTGAATTGGATTTAATTTGGATAAATATCCCAAAACAATTAATTAAATACAAGAAAGAAAGTATTGCTTCCAATAAATAGGAGGACCGATAATTTCAAATAAAATGGCTAAAATGATTCCCATTTAAGTTAATTCACACATTGGAAGCTTAATCACATTAACTCACATAACTCACAACAACTAATTTCACATAATTAACTCAAACACATAGAGACTCCATTTCCACAAAAGAAATTCTCATTCAACATCCACATTAATTAAAATAAAGAAAAGCCATCAAATAAAAATAATAAAAAAAGTCACAATTTTCCGGGGTGCTACAACGTCATAGTTGTGAACGCCATCATAATGATAGAGGACATGCTAACTTTTCATCATCAATGATTGCTTTGTGTATTCGCCATCAATTGCTAAAAAATGCCAAGTACAAAGCTGTAGCCGTAAGAAATTTTGTTATTAACAAATTTCATGTGGTAATCAGTTATAAGAAGGCATTGTATGCACGGAGAAGGGCTAAAGAGATTGTATTTGGTGGATGGGAGGAGTCATTTAGACAGTTGCCAAGATACATGCTTGAACTACAGTCAAGGAATCCAGGCACAATTATTGAGAGGAGGCATAATGAGTTGTTGAGCCCGGGACGTAATAAAGTCTTCTATTACGTTTTCTGGGCACTTGGGCCTGGGCCTGCTATACATGCTTTCCAAGAGTGCCAACCAGTTTTAACAATAGATGAGACTCACATTCGAGGAATATTTAATGGTAAGTTGCTTGTTGCTTGTGGTGTCGATGCTAACAAGAAATGCCTGCCAATTGCATATACTGTTGTTGATGAAGAAACTGGCGACAGTTGGGAGTGATTTTTGGATCATGTAAGAATTCATGTGGTGAAATACCAAAGGGAGGTGTGCATCATTTCGTACACGCATAAAGGAATCCTTAAGGCTATGCGTTCTGATGAATGGAAAAAGCCGCCGATATGTCACCACAAATTTTATTTGATCTATTTGAAGAAAAATATCTTGACGAAATGTAAGGGCACTAATGTGAAAGGCATGGTATTGGCATTGGGTGTCACAACTCAAGTACGTAAATAAATGCGAAGGCGATGTGCACTACGGGAGAAAAGTCTTGTTGCGATACAAGAGCTCAATATAGCCAAAAAAGAAAATTGGTCTCTTTGTTACGATGATGAACTAAGATGGGGTGATCTCAACAAACATGTCAAAGAGCTCAATACTATAGTAATTGACTCATTATTATCTTTATGGAGTAGTTTCTAGTCATATTTTGTTGAAATCATTGAATATGGTTGCACCATATGATTAGATCATGTGACAATTTCAATTTAAATGGAAGGTAGATTACATCGGGCGTACCTACAGATTGAGAATCTACATAGTGGTCCATAGTGGTCCATAAATAAAATTTTAAATCTTAATTATTACTTAATTTCTCAAAAATATTTTAATTTATTTATTTGATTATGCCTCAAATTATAGACTTTGCATAAAATAAAATGTACAAACAATTTTCTAATCACTAGTATATATGAAACACACGTACTAGTACTATATATAAATAGTAATACTATTCATATATGTTATCATCATTTCCGCCTATGTTCTTTGCTCTGCAACTCCTCTCGAACAACTTCTGCTTCTCCTATCTTTATTAGAATTTGTAGTACAATTATGTTTATGTATATAGTAAGCATGAATCTAAGTATATTTTATTTAATTAATTATATGTGTGCTAGTATATTTATATGCACGTGATCATTTTTTATTATTTTTAAAAATTTGCAAGAATTCATCTTAAAATATGTCACCATAAACCTGTTAATCAAGTATCAAAACATCAATATATAATGAAAAACAAGCTCACAAACGATACATAACATTACATCCTTCCAAAATGAGCTACATATACGACGATGAGGTGTATTTCGACGGTTCAATCCCCTTATTCTTCCTGGTTGAAAATCTCTTGATCACTTTGCTCATGTACTTCCCAACCCTGGTGCGTGATGAACCCTCCGCAACTGGTCGAGGTTGGACATGGGTGTTTTGAACAACCTCTTCGTCATTTTCCTCTTCTCTTTCATCATTTTCTTCTTCTCCTTCATCATCATCTTCTTCTTCAACTCGTACAGGAGGCACAAACTGATAACTTTGGAAGAATGAATCGACTGATGCTCGGGCTCCACTCCATTGCGGCTCATCTTGGCTTTGTGAATAGGGGCGACGATTCCAATCAGGCTCAGGTTGGCTTGGGGAATAGAGGGGACGGCCCCACTGTGATTGAGACTCATGCATCAAATAGAAAGACCACTGAGGTGGGTCATTGTAATAGCCGAGAACTAGATTCTCGAAAAATATGAATCAAATACTAGAAATTTATGAAAAATGAAAGAGTATCTTTATTTCTTGAATGTAAAAATAGATACATTGTAAAGAATTTCAAGCTAATAAGTTACAAAGAAAGACACACCAACTAGTATGAGTTTTGCATACAAAGTTAAAGGAAATTAAAGTCGAACTACGCTATTACAACTCGAGACCCCTAGCGACTATTTCGACCTTCTTCACTAGGCTGTCTCGGCCTAGATTTCGGACAAGCCCGAGAGGGCAAGACCATGAGGAAGGGCAGCCACGGCAGCTAACCCTAGACGCTGCTAACATCGAGCAAATCAGTTGAAACCGAACAAGAGTGAGGGGTCGTGCCTCGTACGCCCAGTAGGCTGAATAAAGGCGGCAACAAAGCAGCTGTACAGCTCCTTTAAGAGGATGTAGCGGGGCATTCAGTGACAAAAACTGCCATTCCTTGTGCACCTGCCGTAAGGGACGAAAACTCATGAATAGACTAAGTACTAAAACCCCTACACAGAGCCAAATACAGTTAATATGTACAGCAAGAGGATGTAAGGATGAAACACCAAATTAGTACGTTATCAGAACACTGAAAAGAGCTGTAAACTCATTTATTTCACGAGTACACAGCCTGCGAGCTGCAGGGAGGCCAGCCAACATAGGGCAGCCTTAAGGCTCCTTTTTCCAGCCACACAACAAACTTAGCAGCTTTCTGTTACAAGCTGTGCATAAATATGCCAATCCCCCTCGGTTCCATCCTCCATCACATAACAAAATACTCACTAAACTGAGCAGCGAGTGGAGGAGTGAGGGAGATCAAGGCTAGCAGAGGAGAACGGCATAGCATTGTGAGGAGAAGGTAACCTCACTCAGTCCCAGCTCGTGTGATTACCATATCATCGTGTAGGAATTTAAAGCATGCTAGAATAATACCACTCAGTTTTAGAACAGCATGATACAACAAGAAGAGATAGTAAGGCTTCCACACAACCCTCGCCTCAACTTAGTGAGCCAAGAACATAATCAGTCACATAACATTATGAGCCTCCCACCATTTCTATGAGTAACAGCAAGATAAGTAAACACAGTAAGACACCATCACACTTAAGGGAAAGAAATTGTAACAATATCACATTTGCTAAAAGATGTCAAAACAAGAACGCCACACCCACGAATCCTAAGGCATCACCAAAGACCGAAATAGCTTCACGAATTTCGAACTCCATATACTAGGCAAACAAAAGGGGGTCACGAATTAGGGGTCATGAATGAGCTAGGATTAGAAGAAACTTAGCTCAGAGGCCAAGGAGCCCTCGGAAGTCACTGACGACGGCTGACCAACCGGAGACGCCACGCTTTCGAAGGTGCAGGCCGCCGCAAGCCACGACAGCGGCGACGGAGCGTGACTCCCTAGGAAGAGCGACGGGAGAGGCGACGCCCTCTTCCCCGATCAGATTTTCATCGAAGCACGGAAACGGCAGAGGGGAGAAGGTAGCCGTGGACTCGCAGTCACCGTCGGTGCTCTCCAGTTTCCGACGCATAGTCGAGAGGGAAAAGGATCGAGTTCATAGCCGCCTAAGTTCCAGAAATCATCAATTGGGATGGTTGGTGAAGAAGAGTGGAGCAGAGAGAGAGAGAGAAACGTTGCTGAAAGGAGTGGTGAAAGGCGGATTCGAGTCGGCCTTGCCGATTAGAGTCGGCTTTGCCGAGAAGAAGGGTGGATGGGGATAGAGTTTGCTAGGATTGAAATGGAGAATGGGAAAGTGAGGGGGAGTCGGTGGAGGTGGAGAACAAATTGGGCCTTGCCCATTTAATTGTTTTTTTTGGGCCAATTCCACTCTTCCTCACTTTGGGCCTAGGATTTAATTAATCAAGCCTAGGATTTTATTACTAGGGCCACTGCCCATGAAAAAATTCAATCTATGGAATTTAATTTCGCTAAGCCACGGAAGAAAAGAATTATTTAGTCATGATGAGATAGTACCCAGTAAATAAATAGATGAGAATTTCATTAGTCACAGAAAGTATTTTAAAATACATAAGATAATGCAGTAAATTATTATACCCGAACAGTTTGGCCAGTTTCCAAAAAAATTGTATCGCCTATTTAATTAAAGAATTAAGATTTCTAGAATCTAGAAAGAAGAAAATAAAATAATAAGCACACGCTTAGGCATGCATTCATGCAAAATAAATAGTTACTTAAAGCCTAATTTAAGTATATTATTTGTTATAAAGGAACGTCGTCGCACGATGAGTAATCTCAAGTCAGGAAGCACCGTTTGAAAGAGTTAATCAAACGAGGTGGGCTTCTTCTCTTTCAGAATTTTATGTGAAAAAGCATGAATATTTTTGAATGAGTTGTCATGCCCAGTTTTTGACTTATGATAGCCTATCTGTTGGCTATGCTAACCAATTAAATCAAATTCAGGTCCCAGTAGGGCCGCAAACCCTACTCGGACTAGTGTACACATAGGGACTGTGAGCTAGCGCCAGCGTTTGCCGGTCCAGTGACTGTTGGAATGTGGCCACATTCCCGGCTCACACAGATCAGATATGGTATATCATGAGAAGTTTAAATGACTACAGTATATTTTTCAGAAAGAATCAACAGTTTTAGTGACCGGGACTTATTTTAAGAAAAACCCCGTGTTCACTCAAGTTGGCTGACAACTAAAATAAGAAATGTTTTCGGCATGAGCCCACTGAGTATATCAAGTACTCAGCCCTGCATATTGCTTTCCTTAATGTACAGATTGATCGGTCGAGGCAGAATAATTAGGAAGATAGCTGATGTAGTGTGTCTTCATAGATATTACATTTATCTTGGTACTCTTCTGTTGCGTAAATCTAGACTCTAATTAAGTAAAGACTATGTCCCAAGTACTCTGATTCAGAATGATTGTACTCTTTATCATAACTAGACAATGCTTCTCTTGATTTGATTATCCAATCTCTATGATGAGTTCGAGACCATTTAGAAAATTAGTAGCGACATAGCTACGCTTTCTTTGACTAGGGAGTTGTGGTCGTGACAGTCATGCTCTGGACTTATAGGCTCTGGTATCACATAATCGGGATGCGGCTGCGATATCCTAAACTGTTTTGTGAAACCGTGTCCACCAGTCTGAAGACTAGTCACTCCACGACGTGGTGGATTTACTTGTGGTTCATAAGGCATGACCACATCTTGGTGTTGGAAAGTCGGGTACTCAATGACATTGGCGTGGTTCGTAGACTGAAGGACATGCCTCACAATTTCTCGAATCTGTCGCATTCTTGGGTCCATTTCTTGTTCAGTAGTCAAATGCCAAACCTGCTGAAAACCCTCAACCTAGATAAAAAAAATCATACAAATATCAATACGAAACAATCTATAACACATGAAAGCATATAGTTTAATATAACAAACTTACAAGTAATCTCATCAAACAAGCCGACTCGTTCATCCCAGTAGTTGACTGTACCCCATGTTGTCAGGTACGTCACTGTAATCCTGTTATACCATGCCATATACCCCAGACTCAATGGAATGTTCATGGAAATCGTTGCGGCATCTACGGTTGCCTGGAACCTTTTATACCACTTGTCTCACTCCCCAATGTAGAAGTGACGCGTGTTTTCCCAATTATTACCTTTCTTTCCACGCCGATCATTTTTACCCAAATGATCGGCATTTTTTAGCATCCTACCTACGGATTGGGGAATATCCTGGTACCGATTAAATTGTCTGCCTCATGCGCCTCGAAATAGGCCCAACACACCAAGTGTCGCACATGGAGCATCCATTCACATCGTTGCAGTAGTCGGACAGTATGCAATCTGCATATGGCGTCCACAGAAACTATAAACCAACAATGAAAACGCCAAATTAACTTCATAATAAATTCATAAATTGAGTCAACATAAAAATAAAATACACCTGGCCAGGTCTAATCAAGAATATTTGATCACGGTAATGCTCCACCGAAAATATAGGAGCATTTCCTATTTGTGTAATTCCTTTCCACCTATAAAGAAAATTGATGTAAAAAAGAACCCAAGATACATAAAGAAATAAATGTTTAAATATATCACCTGGTTCCACATGGCGTATATGGCTCGTGCACGAGCGCTACTACAAACGACGGCCTAAATGTGGACATTCTTTCCCACGCATATAGCTGCAGAAGCATCATAGGTCCGCCCAATTCTTTACTCTTATCAATGGAAGCCTCGCACAGATAATGATACAAGTACGATAAAGCTACACTTCTCCAACTAATATTGTGCATCTCGTCCGGATACTCAAATGCATTCAACCACATAAAAGGAACCTTACAACCTGTCGGGTCAGGTAGAATGAGTTCTACTAATAACATTAGTTGTAACGACCCGAAAATTCGTAAATTAAAAGTAGTTAAAGAAATGCGCTAGAAGTTTATACTTAAATGAAATCAGAGGTTCGGTGAGTAAAAATTTGTGTGTCGGATTAGTAGGAAATAAATTGATTAGAAATATGTTTATTTTTATTTTTGAATACAATATGGAGTATATAAGTTGTGGAGTGTATGATTTTAGAAATTGAAATAAATTGAAAAGGAAAGGAAAAAAAATAAGAAAAGGAAAATGGAGAAAATATTCCCTCTAGAACCTACATGAATTATCATTCCCACTCCTACCCTTTCAATTTGCATACACATACATACACTGCCATGGAGATACACACACGTTTCCCCTGCGGAGGAAGTCGAGCCCTCCACTGGCATCGTCGTGCCTCCGTCAACCACCGGCCTCCGTCAATTGTGGCGTCCCTCCTCGTCTTCCTCTCTGTATCAGATAAATCATTCTCTCTACACACACACGAATGTTTCCATCTCTCTGTGATGCTTTGGATGTTGAGCCTTCGTGACACTTCTAGTCTAAAGTTCACTAATCTAGACTTAATGGCAAGTGTACGCATCACGCTCAACCAAAGAAAGTGAGGTATGTTCTAAGTTGGTGAAAGAATGTGAGGTATGTTCTAAGTTGGTGAAAGAATGTGAGGTATGTTCTATGTGAGATCGATGTATAAAATTGATGATGATATGATAAGGATGTTTTGGTAAGTGTACGCATGTGAATAAACGTTATGTGTGAATATGATACCGTGATGATACGATTATGTTGGAACATGAGCATGAGTGACATGATGTTGAAAATGTGTGCTATGTGTGAGAAAGTGTGAAAGTACTACGACATAAGCATGAGAACATAGGAAGCCACATGAGAGTTAGAAGATAGGATGAAAGAAAAGTACCCCGAGTTGTTTTTGTGAGACGACTAAATTTCGGGACGAAATTTCTATTAAGAGGGGAAGGATGTAGCACCCAGGAAAATTGTGACTTTTATTATTATTTTTTTTATTTGATGGCTTATTTTTTTTGTAATTAATATGGATGTTGAATGAGAATTTCTTTTGTGGAAATTGAGTCTCTAGGTGTTTGAGTTAATTATGTGAAATTAGTGTTGTGAGTTATGAGAGTTAATGTGATTAAGCTTCCAATGTGTGAATTAAATTAAGTGGGATCATGCATAATCATTCTAGCCATTTTTTTAAAAATTTTCAGCCCTCCTATTTATTGGAAATAATACTTTCTTTCTTGGATTTAATTAATTGCTTTGGGGTATTTATCCAAATTAAATCCAAATCAAATTATGCCATCCCTTGAGATTTTTGAAATCTCCTAGTAATTAGGAGAATGAATTATTTTGTGGATTTAATTGGTATCTTGTTTTGTCTCCTTCCTTGATTTAAAATCCAATTAAATCTTTCCATATCTTACCAAATTTAAATCCTATTCCTATTTGATTTGAGGATTTAAGTATTTTTTTTCCTTGATCTCTCCCATTCCACACGCCTACTTTCATTTATAATTGTGGGATTTTATTTTACTCCCCCACAATTTAATTATTTTATTTAATTGTGGGATTTATCCTAGACTATAAATTAAAAGAACCCTAACCCTAGCCCTCATATTTTTCGCCTCCCTCTCTTCTCTCCTCCCACACGTTTTTTTTCTCCCCCTCTCTTTCTCCACTAATTCTTCACCAATCCTTTGTTCTTGCATCAATTTGGAGTTGGAAATTCAAGATTCATCGAAGAATCGCATCAATTATCTTTCCTACCGATTGTTTTTGAACAAGAAAGGTATATTTAAATTCTCTTTCTCATCCTTTCCATTGAACCCATGTTTTTTGAATCGGTTGGGATTGATGTTTTGCATGAGAAAATATGTGGATATGCGTTTATGTATGTGTATGTGTGAGGTTGTGGATGATTCGTTGGTGAATGATATGTGAATATATGAGAACTTGGTTGTGAGATCTTTTTGAAGCATGATTATGTGTTGGAAGCATGAATATATGTGTTTGGATGAATGATAGATAAACCCTAATTCGAATTTGTGAAGCATGAAAATTGTGGTGTTCAGACAGTAGATTCCGACGTGTGTTTGACCGATCAAATGGTCTTATTTTGGCACAAATTTTTAACTGAGTAAAATTTGAGATGTCTTCGGTGTTGTGTATAAATTTCAGCCTCTTTTGACGAAAGATGAATTTTAAATAAATTTGTAAAGTTAACTGCGCAGTTTTGTCAGAATTTGTATTCTCGTCCAATGAGTTTCATTTTTTATTTGACCGACCTAAAGATGTGATTTTGATGTGAAATCTTAACTAGATGATCCTTGATGTGTCTACTGTGTTTTGATAAAATTTCAGCCCCAAAGGAGGTCGGATGGATGTTTAATGATTTTTACAAAACGAATGTGCAGTTCTGCCATATTTCTGTCATGTTAAAATAATACTTGTTGTTAAGTTTTGAGTGAATAAATGATACATGTGCGAATAAGAAAAGTATCCTATGATGTGGCTATGTGTTACACGTTGATGTATACTTGATTGTTCGTTTCGTTTTTGTTGATGAACGTTTGGGGATGGGCAATCTAAGAAAACGATGAAAGGAACGATAGGGCATGCATGAGTAATGTGTTGATATAAAACTGATTGTGTCGTATTATGTGGTTATGATGTTGATAAGGGTTGTTGTGCGTACGTGGGTACGAAGAGCAAGGATTTCAATAAAGTTGTGAACCGTGTTTGTAAGCAATCGAGGTGGGCTTTCTTTACTAACTCTTTTACGTTTCAAAAGTATGATTGTGGAGCTATAAAGGTGGTTTAAAGTGTTATGTCATGCCGTGATTGTTTTGATGTTGAGATTGTTACCTGATGCCTAGTTTGTTTGAGCTAGCTCCGTTAGGCTATAGGGCTATGTTGAGATTGTGCTTGATGCCTAGTTTGTGAGTTCGCTCCATTAGGCTATAGGGCTATGATAAACGAATTCGGGTCTGAGTAGGGCCGCAAACCCTATCAGGCTGTACACAGAGGTAGGGTTGGAACGGTACGGTATACCGCACCGAAATGGCCATACCGCATACCGTACCGTTCTGAGCGGTATGACCAAAAACCATACCTTTACCGTACCGCTTTTGTCGGTATACCGCAATTGCGGTATATATACCGAAAAGTCGGTATACCAAAATTAAATATCGTTACCGTACCGCTTTTGTCGGTATACCGTACGCTGATTTTGGTATACCGCAATATGAGGTATACCGCGGTATACCGTGATTTCTGGTATATACCGCAATTGCGGTATACCGTGTTATTTGCGGTATATACCGTAAATTTACGGTATATACCGCAATTACGGTATGATGCGGTATAACGCGGTATACCGCGGTATATACAAAATGCATACCTTTACCGTACTTAAAACTGTCGGTACGGTATGATATCGTACCGAAAAGTACGGTATACCGTAAATTCGGTATTTTCAGTATTTTTCGGTACGGTAAGTGCGGTATTTCGGTATTTCGGTATATTTTCCCAGCCCTACACAGAGGGGATCGTGAGCCGTCCTAGCTAGTCGGCCGGTCTCTTGGGCAAATAGTGTGGCCACACTTTCATCGCACTATGGTAAGAGGATGTGAATGATTGATTGTTGAGAAAGTGGGGAGATTGTTTTGCCTGGCCAGGCTATGAAAATGTTTTTGTGATACTCGATGATATTTCTTTTCTAAAATGTTAAAACTCGAGTTCACTATGGTATGGATGACATGACTTTTATCAAATATTTTGGCGTGTGTCCACTGAGTATATCAAGTACTCAGCCCTGCATATGTTTTCCTTATGTGCAGGTTGAGCGGGGTGTTGCGATGGATGTCGAGTCAGCTTGGGAAATTTGGATGCATTGTGTCTTCATACGTAGGCGTCATCCTATGACTCTCTTTGATAACTTATTTCCGCTGCTACTTTTGAAAACTGATGTCACAAGAGTTTACTTTACTTCGTATGACTTTATTGTGTCAGATACTTTGAGACTTTATTCCGCTGCTTACTTTTGATAAACTAAAATGTTTTTGTAGACTAAAGTATTTTCCCTTTTGGAAGTTAATCTAATTTTTGCATTAAGTGTCAACTTTTATTGTGTCCCTCATTTCTTCCCCGCTCCTTAGTCCCTCACCTCGTCACGTTTTCCCCGTCTTCGCTATCCTTAGTAAGGGCGGCCGTGACAGAGAATAAAAAAAGTCACAATTTTCTGGGGTGCTACAAGGTGCGAGATTCAACATAATAGCAATCCTAGAACCGCTAGATATTAATCACCACTACCCAATATATCAAGATTATTGGGTTGCGAAAATCCCGCACCATTTAAAAGTCAAAGTAGTGCATAATCAATATTGTATGCTCAGTGCTAACGTATGTTGATTAAGAAATAGTTGTTTATCAGGACCTAGTCTTCTAGTAGATAGCATGAAGACATGTCTTGCTGTTGATCCGTTCAGTGCTATACCACACCAATGTCATCTTATTTCAGTAAGGCTTAGAAATAATCGGACTAACATTGCAACCTTTCGCGATAGGTAGCTAAAGCCTATCTAGGTTATGAAATTCTTCTTTCTCTTTTGCAAAGCATTGCATAGATCTAACTGTAGTTACCTTAAAGTGGACGACACCCACAACCAGTCTACTAAGCAAAAGACTTAAACTTTGTTTACTTCTTATGCATTTAAATGTTCGTAAAACATCTTATAAATGGACAAGCAAACAAAATGTAATAATAATGCTGATTCTATTCGTGCATAACTGCTCGAATAATACCGAATCGGGTTAAAAGTGGATTGTAGAGTTTTTCGTATACAAGAAAGATTCTATTCATGCTCATTCGTGCTCGAAACAGGCTTTTCCGTATACCAAACCTAACAATATTTACACTATGTACTGATGTGCTACATTATTCTTAATTATGGTATGATCTGCTACATTTTATGGTCGAAAGTGGTGAAATTCACTTTGATGTAGTGCTTAAATTCGCCCTAAACCATCTTTCTAAGTGTGATTTCGACTATAATGTGTTTTTGGTGAGTGCTTGTCGCCAATTGATTGTTTTTTTACATTCACATCGAGTACATTATTCACACAAATTGGTATATTAATTCGGTAATGTACGATTATGGTTATTTAATGTACGATTATCGGACAATCACAATGAATACTTCTTTGAATTTAATGTACAATTATGATTGTTTAATATATATGCACATTCTTATTATTATAGATTATAATGGGTATAATGTGTTATCGAAGTTAAATCCATACCCCAAAGGGTTTAGCAATCCATGGAGCTAGGGTATAGTACCGACTCACTAACAAAACCTTGTTGTTCATTATTCTGATATAGACTACTCCCTTCGTTCGCCATTAGGAGTCCCGGTTGAGTTGGGTGCGGGTTTTAAGAAATGTTTGAGTATGTAATAATTAGACTGTGTGATAATGGAATGTGGGACCCATTTGTAAAATTATTTGCTTTATTCTTTGGATGTGTTTGTACTTGTGCATTAATATGTGTTATGGTAGTCCTTCATATCTGCTGCATTAATATGTGTTATGGTAGTTTGAGTTACATTGGTGAATATGCTCTGTACATTACGTACAGTTTATTATCTAAATTATAATTTGATGTACTTTTGTTTGATGTTGGTTGTAATCTAATCTCCTCAATGTCAATATTTTTGAATAGGTACAAAGTGCCCAAAAAAATTTGGTTATGAGGACTTTAAGGAGGACATGCAATCTTCCCCAACCCATGATACATTATACGTGCATAATTGTACATGACTTCAAAATATCATTCACTGCGACATGATGTAGCTATATATGTACATACATCATTCTGTAATTTAATACATTAATGTTTGTGATTCATACATTCAAATACCATTTCCATACATTAACATCGATATTAAACTAATTCTTCTGTACATTAAACTAAGTCTTTCGTACATTACAAAACCATATCCGTACATCATGTTCTGTATGAAACCAAAACCAAATGATAAAAATAAAAATTATAGGAAAGTGTTGGTAATATGCCTAGCCAAATGGATTGCTGAACCCTAAAGGAAAAGAGTTATCTCCCTGCTATTGGTGACATTTTCGTTAGTGTTGGTACTACAACCTAACCCAATGGATTGCTAAACCCAAAGGGTATGGATGCAACATGCTACAAGACATTAAAATAATCCTTTTGTACATTAAACTAAGTCGTTCGTGTTAGGATTGATATACTGAAAAGCATATTTCGAGCATGTTGTACGGATAGAATTGCTTGTATACAATAAACTCTACAATCCACTTTTAACCCAAGCCGAGACTAAGTACTTTTATCGCATTGGCATTTGCTTAGGCATTTATAAGATGTTTCTCTAACATTTAAATGTATAAGAAGCAAACAAGTCTAATTCTTCTACATAGTAGATTGGTCGTGAAGGATGTTCACAGAAGGTGATGCAGTCAGTTATTTGTAGAAGAGAAATAGAATTTCACAACCTAGATAGGCTTTTGTTACCTATCGTGAAAGGTTGCAGTGTCATTCCGCATGTTTCCTTACCTTAGGAAATAAACGACACTGCTGTGGTATAGCACTGAAGGATCTGACAGTTGAGATAAGTCTTTCTTGCTATTTACTGAAAGATGAGGTCTCAGTGATTGTTATTTCTTAATCATTGTTGACATAACATTGAGCATACGACATTGATTATGCACTACTTTGATTTATCAAATTGTACGGAATTTTCGTAATCCAAGAATCCTGATATTTTGGGTAGTGGTGATCAATGTCTAGAGGTGCTAGTATTGTTATTGCAATGAATCGTGTGTTGGGTGAGTCCAATTTGATAATATCCTCAAGAGGTGTTCGAAAAAGGTTTTATTATTCAGAAACCCGACCGGTTGGAATTTATTCCATAATAATAAATAAAGATTTTGAACTAGACAACTCTTAGAAAAAGATATTAATTAATTAAAGTCAAATAGCAGGTTTAAATTAATTAATGGATATTTATAATTTAAACATAGGAAATAATAAATTAAAGAGGTAAAGCCCAAATTACTCGTAATTTGGGATTGGACGGGCCGTCAATATTATTACACTATAGTGGATGATAATAATATTCTGTTTGGATTTAAATTAAATTGGGGCTCAATTTAATTAGTAAAAATCTAACAGGTTTAGCCCAAGTCCAACCTCCATGGATCCCTAATCAGGCCCATCATAAATCTATATAAAAGGAGATTAGAAAGAAGATTTAAAGGGAACTAACTCATTAACTAACTACTTGTTCAAGGGAACTTTAACTACTGGGTCAAGTAAATCTCACATTGGAATGAAAATTAACTACTCAGAATAGTAAACACGATGATGAAAACAAAAGCAACTTTGATTAAAACTAAAACTCAGAACAGTACAACGTGAAATTTAAACTAAGCTAACACTTCGGAACTACGAAAGCAAGAAAACTGAGGAGATCCTCGGTGGGAAACTTAAGAATACGCCGACAGATATCAAGTATTCTGCAGCACTCCTTCAATCGCCCTTTCTAACTAAGCATTACTTTATCTAAGCTATCTAGGGAACTGAACTAGAGAGCTAAACTGAACTATACTAAACTAAAGACTGAAGGTAAAGGATTCTCCCTTTTAATGTGGTGGCACATTGTCACGACCGCCTTACGAAGCATAGTAAAGACGGGGAAATCGTGACTAGGGAAGGGACTAAGGAGCGGGGAAGAAGAAGGGGAAAACAATGAAAGACAACATCTTAAACAAAGCTTCAAAAGAAAAGTTTTAATCGATTAAACAATTAAGCAGTGGGTTAATATCTCAAGGTAATTAATGTCATAAAGTAGTGTACAGCAAAACGAAAGACTTTATCAAGAACGATTCGAAACAAGGCAGTGGAATAAAGGTGTCTAGAGAGTCATAGGGAGACGCCTATGTATGAAGACACGACGCATCCGAAATTTCTTAAGGCTCGACTCAACATCCTTCGCAACATCACCGCTCAACCTGCACATAAAGAAAACACATGCAAGGCTGAGTACTTGACATACTCAGTGGACACACGCCAAAATATTTGATAAAAGTTATGTCATCCATGTTAGAGTTTGTATACTAGAAATCACCTTTTGGGTGATTGAATGCTGTAAAACTCTATAAGCTATTCTCCAATAAATAAAACAGATTATTTTTGTCATAATGTTGTTATGTTTTACATTTAATTGTTGTTTATTGCATATTTAAATGTATAAGAACGTAACAAAGTCTAAGTCTTTGTTCTAGTAGACCGGTTGTGGCGTCGTCCAATTTAAGGTAACACGGTCAGTTCTGAACAAAGAAAAAGCAGAATTTCAAAACCCAGATAGACCTAGACTACCTATCGTGAAAGGTTGCAATGTCAGTCCGATTATTTCTAAGCCTTATTGAAATAAGATGACGTTGGTGTGGTATAGCACTGAATGGATCTAACAGCAAGACATGTCTTTATGCTATCTAGTGAAAGACGAGGTCTTGATAATTAATTTCTTAATCAATGTACGTTAGCATTGAGCATACGATATTGAGTATCTACTAATTTGACTTACCAAAGGTGCGGGTTTTTCGTCACCCAACGATCTAGGTATATTGGTTAGTGGTGATCGTTATCTAGCGGTGCTAGGATTGCTATTACGTTGAATCGTGCGCGAGGAGAGTCTCGTTTGATAACATCCACGAGAGGAGCTCGAAATAAGGTTTTATTATTCAGAACCTAGCTAGTTGTAGTTTAATTACTCTATGAATAATAAATAAGAGTTTCTTGCTGAGTCCACTCTTGGAGATTAAAATATGTTAATTAATTAAGTCCGTAGCAGACATTAATTAATTAATGGATGTTTCCATCTTAAACACGAGAAATAAATTACTTACTTTAAAAGGAAACCCGGAATACTCGTAATTTCGGATTTGGAGAGGCAGTGCAATATTACTTCTGTAGTGGCTGCTTGTAATATTCCAATATAAGCATATATTAAATTGTGGGTTCAATTTAATTAGTAAAAAGTTAATTGCGTGAGGCTTGATCCAAATTCTTCCTTAGATCCCTAACTGGGTCTAGTATGTGACTTAATATAAATAGGATAATAAAGGAGACAGAAAGGAAGATGAATAATAATTATTACTCAGAATTTTCGTTCCCCTCAGAGAGAGAGAGTTCGAAAATTACTTCCTCCGTGAGCAGAGTTCTGTCTTCGTTATTCAAGTCCTAGTACGCTAGTGAGATTTTCCCACACAAATATCAGTGTACAGTCCAGGACACCAGTCAGAAGACCCGAGGTCGAGTACTGAAGATCTTCATGTGGAGACGGAGCAAGCCATCATCGATTCTTGATTGAATCAACGAGGTAAATTGGCTAATTCCGCAGTAATCATGTTTTAGGGATTTAATATGCTAAAGCATGTTTTAATTCAAGTTATGAGTATGAGATCAAATAGATCAAATTATGTGATCGGATTTAACGCACGCTTCCGCTGCCAACCCCTTCAATTGGTATCAGATTGAGGTTTTGGCTCTGATTATTTGGATTTAAATTTCACGAAATTCATGTATGCATGTATTATTTGATTGCGAAGCATGTTCTTGGTGTTTTGTTTAATTTATTATGCATGATGAACTCAAGAACTATCGAATCAAAAACTTGAATTACTTGATCGTACGAGACGTGCGATCCGTCGGCGCTCCCGACGAGACGGATTACACCATGATCACGGGGTGACGCGCAGTCAAGCGTGGGGTCGATTGAGTGGGAGCTGAGGGATCACGATTACGGGGCGACGCGCAGTCAAGCGTGGGGTCGAGCGCGACGCCGGCCTAGACCGCAACCCCGAGCCAGCCCCCTTACCAAGGCCGACGTGAAGGCTGGCACGGAGTGGTGGTTCGTCCGAGAACCACCGAGACACCAGGCGCCGAGAGCTGGAACCCTAGACGGAAGGAAGGGTGGTCGGAGTTGGCCGAGAGCAGGCGCGCCACCGTGCACGCCGCTGGCCGAGAGCTCGCGCCACCCCGACGGCTCGGATGGCCGAGACGGGCGTCGAGACGCTGGCCGAGAAGCGTCGACACCCGACGGATCAACGCGCCGAGACGGGCAGGGCGCACCTGGCTGAGAGGAGCGGCACCGACGTGCGCACTCCTGGCCGAGAAGATGCGACCCCCGACGAGCCAGGCTGCCGAGACACTGGTGCGCCACCTGCGTGACACGGCCGAGACGCTTCATGCGTCGTGATCTGAAGACGAATTCGTCAGATTTTCATCATTCATCTTTCGTGCGAACCTCGTGCGATGAGATAACGATGAAGGATTATTTTAATGATTATTTAATTATTTTATTAAAAGATACCATTAAAATATTATTATTTAATGGAAATGAAATCTTTTTGGAAGATTTACCTAGATTTTAGGAATATTTTTATTATTTTCTATATCTATGGAAATAAATAATATTATTTTGATTCCTAGATGATATGGATGAGAATAATTTAATAGTTTCCTAATATTTATATATCTAAGATCCTAACAAGGATAGATATGTATGAATACATTAAATAATAAAATATCTCTTCCTAATCTTGAACAAGGAAATAATTTGAATTTATTTTTCATGTCTTATTAAGGATTAAATAATATGCTTATTTTAGATATACCTTATAGTAGACATGAATAAGAATTAAATTCTAGAATAATAGTTTCATAAAGGAAGATAACAACATAAAACTAAAGATTTAATTACCCAGCAAATTAAATACCAACAAAATTTAATTAAGCTTTTGTCTGCCTAAAGGCTAAGGATAATTAAAGAAAAACCATAACCCAAATATCTAAGCAATAATTACGAACTCAACGTTTGTATATGGTCTCCATCAATTGGTCTGCAATTTATCGCCACCTGCGCTGTGGGGACAATAATCCTAAGAAAATAGCAAGTTCATGAGGGCGGACTTCTCAAAAATAAATAGTATGAACTAGAATGTGGTTTCCAATATTATCGCCACCTGCTCTGTGGGGACAATAATCCTAAGAAACTACGAGATTTAGAAGTTCACACAGAATTTATGAGATAGCTTGATCTTGTTAGCAGCACATAAGCATTGTTATGGGAGTGTGTTGTAGAAATGAGACTCTGTAATGCTAAAGAGGTGGTCTTGCTTAGGCAACATTAGGCGGCCATGCCACTCTGTGGTCTTTGGACTATTCGTCGGTGTTGTGACCAGTAAAAATGTAAGATTTTAATGCATATTAACTTCCTCTGGAGGGTACAAAATTTTAATTTTACAGTTGTAAGATTTTGAAAAGTTTTATGGTTAATCTAATCAAACATGTTACATAAGATTATGACAAATAGTATATACTCTGTTTTGCAGTGCAAATCAAATCGTCAAGATGTCATTCAATCCTCTATCTGCAATTCTAAAAGAAAGTAAACTCGAGGGCCAAAATTACATAGAATGGAAACAAAATTTGGACATCGTTCTTATAGCTGAAGAGTACAGCTTTGTACTCACAACCCCGCGACCTCCAGTGCCACCAGCTAACGCTGCGGCAGGAGTCAGAGATGCACACAGACGGTGGCATAAGGCGAATGAGATGGCTAAGTGCTACATGTTGGCATCTATGTGATCAGTACTCAAGCATCAACATTCTGCCATGGATACTGGCGCCGAGATTATAAAGAATCTTTTTGGTACTCAGAATCGAACGGCTAAGTCTCAAGCCTTTTGGAGTATCATGTCGAAAACTATGAAGGAGGGCTCGTCTGTGAGGGACCATGTCCTCGAGATGATGAGCCACCTGAACCAGATTGAGGTCTTGGGAGGGACGATCGATCCCGAGTCCCAAGTGACCATTATCCTTCAAAGTCTTCCCCCTAGCTTCCAGCAGTTCAAGCTCAACTTCGAGATGAACAAAAGGAACTACACCTTGGCGGAACTGTTGACTGAACTTCAGTCGGCGGAGAATCTTATGATCCAGGCTAAGGCGGCCATGATGACTTCGGCGCCTCGTTCCTCTGGCTCCAAGCCTAGCGCAGGAAAAAGGCATGCACCGAACTCAGGACTGACCAAGATAGCTAAGGTAAAGAAGAAGAAAATGGCAAACAAGAAGCCCACGGGGAAGTATTTCAAGTGTGGAGAGAAGGAGCATTGGAAGCCAGATTGTCCTAAATGGGGCAAGGCTACAGGTATGCACCATGCTCTAGTAGTCGAGTCTTGTTTGACTTCGACATCAACTTGCACTTGGGTTATTGACACTGGAGCTACTGATCATATTTGTTTTGATCCTGACTTAATGCAGGTGACAAGACGGTTATGTGATCGAGAGATCGAAGTCCAGCTGGGCGACGCTACAAGTGGCGGCCGTTGCAGTGGGAGAGTAGTGATAGATTTTTGATTTTGAAGAACGTTTTGTTGATACCTTCTTTTAGAAGAAATTTAATTTCAGTTTCTAAATTGGTTTTTTATGGATATTCGATTTCTTTTAATGACAATTGTGTTATTAAGAAAGATGGTTCTTATATCTGTCGTGGTATCATGGAAAACGATATGTACACAATCACATCTACACAGTTTAACAATCACAAATTAGAACTGAATACAACATCGAAAATTTCAAAGTAACGAAAGGAACCTTCAAGTTCAATGAACGAAACGTACTTATGGCACCTTAGACTTGGTCATGCCAATGAAAGGAGGATCCATTCTCTTGTTCAACAAGATCTTATTAAAGATCTAGAGGAGGAACCTTTTCATAAGTGTGAGTCATGCTTAGAAGGCAAGATGACCAAGAGGCCTTTTCAGGCTGAGGGCAGTAGGGCCAAGGAAGTACTTGAGCTCCTTCATTCCGATGTATGTGGCCCAATGTCTACTGAGGCAGGAGGTGGTTTTCGATACTTCATCACATTTATTGATGACTTCTCGAAAATTAGATATGTCTATTTGATGCGCCACAAGTCAGAGTCTTTTGACAAGTTCAAGGACTTTAAGACTCTTGTGGAGAAGGATTGCGTCAGAGAACAACCTGGCAGATCCTTTTACAAAGGCATTAGCGGTGAAACCGTTCGAATACCACGTTAAAGGGATGGGGGTTCGACTCATTCAAGTCCTCGACTCGCTTTCAATATAAGTGGGGGAAATACATGACGTGTGCACTAAATACTACTTTTTGTATACTCGAAAGTTGTTTTGAGTATAAGTAGGAGATTGTTAGAGTTTGTATACTAGAAATCACCTTTAGAGTGATTGAATACTGTAAAACTCTATAAGCTATTTTCCAATAAATAAAACAGATTATTTTTATCATAATGTTGTTATGTTTTACATTTAATGGTGGTTTATTGCATATTTAAATGTATAAGAACGTAACAAAATCTAAGTCTTTGTTCTAGTAGACCGGTTGTGGGCGTCGTCTAATTTAAGGTAACACGGTCAGTTCTGAACAAAGAAAAAGCAGAATTTCACAACCCAGATAGACCTAGACTACCTATCGCGAAAGGTTGCAATGCCAGTCCGATTATTTCTAAGCCTTATTCAAATAAGATGACTTTGGTGTGGTATAACACTGAATGGATCTAACAGCAAGACATGTCTTTATGCTATCTACTGAAAGACGGGGTCTTGATAATTAATTTCTTAATCAATGTACGTTAGCATTGAGCATACGATATTGAGTATCTACTACTTTGACTTACCAAAGGTGCGGGTTGTCGTCACCCAACGATCCAGGTATATTGAGTAGTGGTGATCGTTATCTAGCGGTGCTAGGATTGCTATTACGTTGAATCGTGCGCGAGGAGAGTTTCGTTTGATAACATCCACTAGAGGAGCTCGAAACAAGGTTTTATTATTCGGAACCTAGCTAGTTGGAGTTTAATTACTCTATGAATAATAAATAGGTTAATTAATTAAGTCCATAGCAGACATTAATTAATTAATGGATGTTTCCATCTTAAGCACATGAAATAAATTACTTACTTAAAAAGAAAACCCAGAATACTCGTAATTTCGGATTTGGAGAGGCAGTGCAATATTACTTCTGTAGTGGCTGCTTGTAATATTCCAATATAAGCTTATATTAAATTGTGAGTTCAATTTAATTAGTAAAAAGATAATTGGGTGATGCCTGATCCAAATTCTTCCTTAGATCCCTGATTGGGCCAATATGTGACTTAATACATATAGGAGAATAAAGGAGACAGAAAGGAAGATGATTAATAATTATTACTCATAATTTTCGTCCACCTCACAGAGAGAGAGAGTTCGAAAATTGCTTCCCCGTGAGCAGGGTTCTGTCTTCGTTATTTAAGTCCTAGTACGCTGGTGAGATTTGCCCACACAAATATCAGTGTACAGTCCGGGACACCAGTCAGAAGATCCGAGGTCGAGTACTAAAGATCTTCACGTGGATACGGAGCAAGCCATCATCGATTCTTGATTGAATCAACGAGGTAAATTGGCTAATTCCGTAGTAAGCATGTTTTAGGGATTTAATATGCTAAAGCTTTTAATTCAAGTTATGAGCATGATACATATGACAATTACGCGAATAGAATTTGTCTAAATAATCTGCTAAATAGATCAAATTATGTGATTGGATTTTACGCATGCTTTCGCTGCCAACCCCTTCAATCCATACCATAGGGAACTCGAGTTTTAACATTTTAGAAAAGAATATCATCGAGTATCACAAAACATTTTCGTAGACTGGCCAGTCAAAACAATCTCCTCACTTTCTCCACAATCGATCAATCACATCCTCTTACCATAGTGCGACGAAAGTGTGGCCACACTATTCACCTACAAGGTCGGCTAACTAGCAAGGACGGCTCCCGATGCCACCTGTGTACACAGCCTGATAGGGTTTGCGGCCCTACTCAGACCCGAATTCGTTTCACACATAGCCCTATAGCCTAACGGAGCAAACTCTAACGAACTAGGCATCAGGAAACAATCTCAACATCAAAACAATCATGGCATGACATAACACTTTAAAACCACCCTTATATTTCCAATATCATAATTTTGAAACGTAAAAGAGTTTTAGTAAAGAAAGCCAACCTCGATTGCTTACAAACACGGTTCACAACTTTATTGAAATCCTTACTCTTCGTACCCACGTACGCACAACAACCCTTATCAACATCATATCCACATAATACAACACAATCAGTTTTCTATCAACACATTACTCGTGCATGCCCTATAGGTCCTTTCATCGTTTTCTCATATTGCTCATCCCAACGTTCACCATCATAAATGATATGAACCCTTTGGCATACATCAACGTTCAACGCATAATCACATCATAGGATAAGTTCTAACTCACACATGTATCATGTATTTCATTCAAAACTTGCCAACAAGACTATTTCTATCAAGACATGAATCTGGCAGAACAGCGCAGTCGTTTTGTAAAAATCATTAAAAATCCATCCGATATCATTTGAAGCTAAAATTTGGTCACCACACAGTAGACACATCAAGGTTCATCCAGTTAAAAATCAACACCAAAATCACATCTTTAGGTCGGTCAAAAACAAAAACGAAACTCACTGGACGAGAATACAAATTCTGACAGGACTGCGCAGTTCAATTGAAAAATTCGTTAAAAACTGATCTTTTGTCAAAATAGGCTGAACTTTTGACACAACACAGAAGACACTTAAAATTTCACTCAGTTAAAAATTCGTGCTAAAATAAGATCGTTTGGTCAGCCAAACACTCGTCGGAACTTACTGTCCGGACACCACAGTTTTCATGCTCAACATTTACAAACTAGGGTTTGTCTATCATTCATCCACACATACATATTCATGCTTTCAACACATATTCCCGCTTCAAAAATGACATCACAACCATGTTCTCCTATTTACACATAGCATTCACCAATGAATCATCCACAAACTCACACACACACATACATACACGTAAATACACATACTTTCTCATGCAAACATCCTTCCCAACTGATTAATTTTTAGATCTACGATTTCTACACTAACTATATGCATGAGGGGATCAAGAAATATGGATTCAATGGTAAGAAGGGGAAAGATGAATCAAAGTATACCTTTCTCTTGAAAAACAATCGGTAGGAATGACGAATGATGCGATTCTTCGATGAATCTTGAATTTCCAACTCCACAATGATGCAAGAACAAAGAATTGGTGAAGGATTGGTGGAGAAGGAGAGGAAGAGAGAGACGTGTGGTATGGAGAGAAGAGGGAGGAGAAAATATGAGGCTAGGGTTAGGGTTCTTTTAATTTATAGTCTAGGATAAATCCCACAATAAAGCAATTAAAATTGTGGAAGAATAAAATAGAGGTCAATGAATAAATCCCACCATTAAAAGGAAAATAGGCGTGTAGCATGTGGGGGAGTAATTTTCAAAAATTGCTATTTAATTAGCGTAGATATTTATTTGGTATTTACTTGGAGAGAAAGATACCCACAAAATATGTAAAAAGATAGTGAATATCTCATAAATAAGGTAACAAAATGATTTAAGCATCTCCAAGTGGGGAAATAAAAAGGGGCGTGTATAATGGGAAAAATCAAGAAAAAAAACTTAAATCCTCAAATCAAATAGGAATAGGATTTAAATTTGGTAATTTTTTGTAGGAAAAGACTCCCACAAAATAGGTCACAAATAAATTAATCTCAAAAGTAATTGAAAGGCATATGAGCGAAAATTATGAGGTTTTAGGGAAAGAATGAACCTAATCCTAATTAACATAGGATATGGAGGGATTTGGCAAGATATGGTAAGATTTAATTGGACTTTAATTCATGGAAAGAGATAAACAAGATACCAATTAAATCTACAAAAATAATTCCATCTCCTAATTAATAGGAGATTTCGAAAATCTTAAGGGATGGCCAAGGGGTCGAAAATCATGTAGAATAACATAGGGATAATTTGGTTTGGATTTAATTTGGATAAATATCCCAAAGCAATTAATTAAATCCAAGAAAGAAAGTATTATTTCCAATAAATAGGAGGGCCGAAAATTTCAAATAAAATGGCTAGAATGATTATGCATTATCTCATTTAAGTTAATTCACACATTGGAAGCTTAATCACATTAACTCGCATAACTCACAACAACTAATTTCACATAATTAACTCAAACACATAGAGACTCAATTTCCACAAAAGAAATTCTAATTCAACATCCACATTAATTAAAATAAAAATAAGACATCAAATAAAAAAAAGTCACAATTTTCCTGGGTGCTACATCACATCCTCTATTTATAGGCTCGGCATGACCTCCAGCTGGATAACGATCTTGGCAGAGAATATTCGCTTATGCTGAGAGTGAACGACTCATTGATTGCTACGTGCTCTCCTTCTAGAATGACGACGCTTTTCAGTAACAGATTCGTGACTCAGCTCCGTCCTTGCGTCTCATATATCAGCATGTGTCCCCTTCTAGAACGTTGTCCTTGTTAACAGAATGATGCGCACCACCAGCTCATAGCCTCATGTGTCCTTCTTCTGGAAACAGTCGTCCCCTCCTTGACTGCTTGATTACTCCCCTTGATCAACTCCCCCGATATTTGGCCTTTTTCGCCTATTGTACTCGCTTGATCAGTTTGGCCTTGTTGCCTTGGTCAAGAGGCATTCCTGCATATTTAACACTTGCTTTGCGCGATAAACTGATCAAGTAGCGTACATTTTACCCATAAACCGATGCATGAAATGAGCCTTATCAAACTGCTCATACTTAAAACATACTTGTCCCCAAGTATAAAGAAAAAGAAAAGAAAAAGATAAGGCAAATTTCATGCATGGTTTACTCATTTCAAGAAAGTAAAAGAAGATGAAAAAGAAAACAAGACTCGAAATTAAAACACATATTCACATAGATGCATTAGATCGAATAAATTTCCAACAATCATACCCTAGGTCGAGGTCAATCCATTTGCCAGCAGCTTATGTTTCTTCCTTTTCGCTTTTACTTGATCATGGTGTCAGTTCGTCGAGATTGCTCAATTTTGAAACCACTGTTGGATTCACTCAGTCACTTATTCCACGTGTTGTGCATGAAGGTATATGGATGCATTGCTCATATATTTTTGATCATTTCTTGAAGTTGTTGGGACAATTGAATGAAACCCCGTGTACTAAACTTGGCTTGTTGGCTGATATATTTTCGTGCAAACTTGATGTGAATTGTCATGAACCTCCTCTATATGTTGAACAAGAATTTGTCAATTGTGGAAGGGTATTCCTTATTTGAGCAAGATTGGTATGTTAATGATTGAAAATGATTCTTCATTGCATGATCATGAGAATAAGATATTTGTGCTTTGGCATCTCTTGATAACTTTCCATTTTGCACACTATGAGGACCCTTTCTTATATGCACATGGCTCTAATGAGAATGCCAAACTTTTTGTGAAGATGTTGAAGAACATGGGAATAGGTAGTGTGGGAATGCTTGAGACAAAAAGAGTCAAATTGTGTGATGTTGGTGTGTTGTGGCATAATACTTGTTTTCCATTCATGAAAATTAAGTCGTTCAATGTGGTTGTCATCTTTTATTGTCATTTTGTCAAAGACTGTGCATCACATGGCTTTGTTTGGGACTTCAATGTTAAAGATTGCCTAGGTTTTTGTTTCCACATAGCTTATGTATTAAATTCTTTGAGCTTGTTAAAGCGTGTCCACCGTCTTGGTGTTGTGACTTTTATTAGAGTCGTTAGTGGTCTTAGTCTTCATCATCGTACTTTGATATTTGATTTGCTCTCGTTCCATTTTATAGGTGTGCGGAATTTGGATTTGAGGGAAAATCCTCTCCAAGAAGGGGAGAATGATATGACCACGGGTGCTAGACTTCAAGAGTCTTCACTTCGACTTGAGCCATGGATTGATTGAGGTCCAAGGATGAGAGAGAAGACATGAAAAGGATCCAATAAAGCTAGAGGACCTCCCGAGGATGCGAGGAATATAGAAGGCATGGATTTGAGGTCAAATCCTTTCCAAGAAGGGGAGGATGATACGATCATGGAAATCGTGCATCAAAGTTTGTACCTGCAACTGACATCAATCTGTATTTTGCCTATATATAAGGCGTCCAAAAGCACTGAAACTTCCACCAATCTATTCGCCTTCAAAAGAGCTTCGCGTGGGTACCTTGCACGCCTCCATCAAAGTCCAGACGAGAGAGATATGACCATTTTAAGGAAGCGGCGCGTTGCAGAAAAGTTCCACCCAGGCGGGTGGATTTCGGCGGACAAAATCCACCTGGTCGGGTACAACCCTCTAGAGGAGTGGTGGGCCTAACGATCGCGGCTTTTTCTCTTGGATTCAAGTTATATGGAAGAGATAACTGAACCGGATGGATCAGTTAGCAAATGTCGTTGCCACTTGATCAAGATGATCTCCCTATCACACGCCACCAATGTAATTTATAAACTCTCAATTTTGCACTATTTTAACAGTAAAACGGCAAGTTCGGGGTCGATCCCACAGAGAAGCTAGTGTATCAAGTGTGTGAGTAGTGAACAGGGGTTGGCTGCTGCCACGCTTTAACTTGGGAGTTTTTAACTACTGGGTCAAGTGAATTTTAGACTGGAATGAAAATTAACTACGTGAAACAGTAAACACCATGATGAAAATGAAAACAACTTTGATTAAAACTAAAACTCAGAACAGTACAGCGTGAAATTTAAACTAAGCTAACACTTCAGAAATACGAAAGCAAGTAAAATCGGGGAGATCCTCGGCGGGAAATATAGGAATACACCGACAGATATCAAGTATTCTGCAGCGCTCCTTCGATCGCCCTTTCTAACTAAGCATTACTTTATCTACGCTATCTAGAGAACTGAACTAGACTAGAGAGCTAAACTAAACTAAACTAAAGACGGAAAGTAAATGATCGAATCTGCTTTGCGAGGTGGCACATCCTCTATTTATAGGCTTGGCATGACTTCCAGCTGGATAACGATCTTGGCAGGGAATATTCACTCATGCTAAGAGTGAGCAACTCATTGATTGCTACGTGCTTATGACGACGCTTTTCTGTAACAGATTCGTGACTCAGCTTCGTCCTTGCGTCTCATATATCAACACGTGTCCCCTTCTAGAACGTTGTCCTTGATAACAGAATGCTGCGCACCATCCAGCTCATAGCCTCATGTGTCCCAACGGTCCCCTCCTTGACTGCTTGATTACGCCCCTTGATCAACTCCCCTGCTTTCTGGCCTTTTTGGCCTATTGTACTTGCTTGATCAGTCTGGCCTTGTTGCCTTGGTCAAGTGGCATTTCAGCACATTTAACACTTGTTTTGCGCGATAAAACCGATCAAGTAGGGTACATTTTACCCCCAAACCGATGCATGAAATGAGCCTTATCAAGGAGCCCCGTTAAAGTTGTTCCACCCGGCCGGGTAGCCTCAATGCCACCTGACCGGGTGAATTTTGGGTCACTTTGTCCACCCGGCCGGGTGACTCATGGAAGGCACAGCGGGTCCAGAGACTTTCACCCGGTCGGGTGATTTAGCACCTTAATATCCACCCGGTCGGGTAGAGTGACGCTGCCTAGATTTTGTGGGTCTTTTTCTTGGGATTTGGGCCTAAACTATAAATACCTTTTTTCTCATTTTATTCCTAAGTTTTTGATGAAATTAGATGCTTAAAATATTTGTTCCTCTTGAAGAGGGTTTCCTATCCAATTCCTAGTTTCTAGGTTGCTTTTCCCATCAATTGCTAGTTCAAGTATGGAATTTCCATCAATTGCTAGTTCAAGCAGGGATCAAGTAGAGGTATGCTTTGAGGATTGTGGTTACCATGAAGATCTAGCCATGAATGCATGTTAGTACGTTGTAAGTGACTTAGCATACTTCATCAATGACTTTGTATTCCATTTTCCACATTATTCAATGTTATCCTTCTTGTTTCATCTTAGATTCATAAATTCTTGTTGGGTCTATGATTTGCCATTGTTTAGTTTGATAAATTGAAAATCTATTCCACAAAATATTGATAAAGCATCTACAATTGGATTTTCCTTGGGTTAATGGACCATGATATACATGGATCCATATCAATAAGTGTGAGAGTTTTGGCTGTGGGTATACTCGAAAGCATGATTTTGAGTATAAGTGGGAGATTGTTAGGATTGGAATACCAAAAAGCATATTTCGAGTATGTTGCACGGATAGAATTGATTGTATACAATAAACTCTACAATCCACTTTTAACCCAAAGCAAAAAGAAGTACTTTTATCGCATTGGCGTTTGCTTATGCATTTATAAGATGTTTCTCAAACATTTAAATGTATAAGAAGCAAACAAATCTAATTCTTCTACATAGTAGACTGGTCGTGAACGATGTTCACAGAAGGTGATGCAGTCAGTTATTTGTAGAAGAGAAATAGAATTCCACAACCTACATAGGCTTTGGCTACCTATCGTGAAAGGTTGCAGTGTCATTCAGCATGTTTCCTTACCTTAGGAAATAAACGACACTGTTGTGGTATAGCACTGAATGATCAGACAGTTGAGATAAGTCTTGCTTGTTTATTGCATTTTCAGCCAATTAGGAGTAGGGTATGTAACACCCCTTACCCGGTAGGTAAACCCACCGAATAAGTGATGTCACGTTTCAGTATCGAAAACCCATGCTGAAATTTTCCTTTTTCTTTTTAGCTTAAAAGCACAATTAAAATCTATTATATTTAAAAACTTAACATTTAGCCAGCGGAAGATTAAAGATTAAACTATTATACAACATGCCACGACTACTAAACCAAGATGACCACCAGTAACTCGCGAAAGATGCAAAGCTGCGCAACACCACTGACATAATATCAACTCTAACCTGCAGGGGGAAAAGAGGGGGAGTGAGCTCGAAAGCCCAGTAGCAATATCCAAACTACAGAATCCAACCCTCTCAGCTAAGACAATAGTAACTATAATAACTACATTATTTCCTTTTTAAACTTTTGCTTATTTTCATTTCAATTTCACAGAATCCCAAAATTACTTACAATCTCATAATCTTCACACCAAAGCATACTTGTTCAGATAACCACACATATTCATCATCTATTATTATTTCGTATCACATTTTTATATATCACAGATCACACATTCTTATTCAGAAGTCATTAGATATTATTTTATACATCACGGATCACATATTCTGATCCACAAATCATCAGATATTATTTTATACATCACAGATTACAAATTCTTATTCAGAAGTCACAAGATATTATTTTATATATCACATATCACAGATTTTTATTCACAAATCATCAGATATTATTTTATACATCACAGATCACAAATTATTATTCAGAAATCATCATATATTATTTTATATATAACAGATCACAGATTCTTATTCAGAAGTCATCAGATATTATTTTATTTTATCTTATCATATAGCCCCAATATCTGCTTGGTTTCAGGCAGGGTACACGGACCAGATTAGAAACAGAATCAGATGCAGACGCGGATTTTATCCTCGAGAGGACTCCGCACAGACCCCCCATAGGGTGCATATCAGAAAATCAGACCACCCATGAGGGTGCAGACAGATAATCAGACCACCCATTAGGGTGCAGATCAGACAGATCAGATAGGGCCCATCAGATAACAAACGATCCTCGCTTCGGTTATCCAGAAGACGAGTGATCACAGATAATGGAGCGCTGCTGTCCTATGGCATGCCAATTGCACCCAACACATATGACCAAGAAAATGAGACGTTTTATTTCATATTATTCTTTCAAAACGTGGCATACGACATTCGATAATTAATCGAACATAAAACCATTTATGCACCAACACCTATGGAGCTCAACATTTTCAGATTTCCAACCTTAATATATATTGAATTTCATGCTATAAAAATAGTATAGGAAGAAAGACCTTACTTGATTTCTTAACGTTTACGCGATTGGATCGATATTTTGACGAAAAATCGAACTTAGAAGTGCCATAAGAACTCACGGTTCTCTCTTCTCCCATGGCTGCTGTTTCTTTTTATCTTTTCCCAATGAGGAAGAAGTCAAGCTTTATTTCATAATAATAATAGGTGGCAATTTTCTAGAACTTTCTTTTAATTTCTAGATATTTAATTAGTTAAATTAATTTCATTTCTTGTGCTAATTTGTTTCCATATCATAAGATCTCATATTTATGATTTATATATACCATCATTTAGCATTTAAATTCTAGTTTAATGTAAAATTATCTCCGTCTGTAACTCCAAACGTTTCGTTGATCGTTTTCCCTAAAAACTGAAATAATCGGAGGTAAAAATTTTAATTACCTTCAAATGGTACAAAATAATTCCTCGCATTATTTAAAATTATTCTAGGCCATAATTTATAATTTATAAAATTATTAGCTCTTAACTTCGATTTACGATTTTACGTGGATAAACGAAATTGCCAAAAATCGCATAATTGACATTTCGTATTAAATTTCTACCTCATAGTTTAATTTAACTACTATTCCTCATCACATATCCAAACCTTTCATCGAGCCATATAATTCGGGATGTTACAGGGTAACCATACAAAAATAATTTCCAAAGTTCAGCTCATGTTTATTGCATTTTCAGCTCATATATATAGCTTGTGTGTGTGTCGCTTAAGGCCTTGAACCTACTTGCATCATGCTAATATGTGTTTATGTGTTATGTCTTCTTGAATTGTGTTTGCCAAGGAGTATACCTTGATTGATCTACCTCAAGCACCTAAAAGTTGGAATTGGAGTTGCGAGTGTGAGTGAAACCACCTATCACTACACTCTAAACCTTCTTTCGAGTGAAATTAGGGAGTGACTTTTGGGGTTTGGCACATCTTGGTTAAGGACACCTTCTTAAATATTATTTTCTTTATTTTTTACTAACCACACTTGGGCTAGTCCTTAGTGTTTGTCTTATTTGCAGGGACTTACCTTATGCCTCCTCTCACCCAGTCCAACAAAATGGTGGGGACAAGTACGGAAGGGGATGATATGAGCATGGGCCATCCTACACCTGAGGGGGACCTAGTGAGCTTAATGGCTCAAATGTTGGCGGATATCAGACGTGATCTCCAACAAGATATCCAAGAGTCTGGACTTCGCACACGAGCCGTCCAAAACACTCTATTTGAGGAGTTCAATGCCTTAAAGGATGCCCGTGCATCAAGGTCCGTCACTCCTAAAAGTGACCACTTACATCTCAAAGCTTCCGGTAAAGAACATGTAGTTTTGAGGGGCAATGGAGGCTATAGGGAGTATGTTGGCAAGGAGGGTGGAATGAATGGTGGTGTTGACAGAAACCAAATGGATACCCCATCAACTCATTTGACTACATCCCCTTCTTTCCATTTCTCACATGAGTTTCTTGATGTGTATAGAAATGTCCCTTCTTTGATGAATTTAAACCAAATTTGTAACATCCCAAACTTTTGTGACTCTTTTATTTATGTTTTTGAAATTTTCGAATATGAGACTTTTGTTCTATGTGATTAAGTGCTTCACGTGAAATAAATTGTCGTGGTTGATGTAGAATGATGAGCTTGAGTTTTTATATTTTTTCCATTGAGGAAAAAAAATAAATTAATAGGATCATGCATTTATTCTTTTTCGAGTCAATTCATTGAAATTTCCGGCCATTCCCAATTATTGAGATAGTATTTCATTTCTTGGATTTAATAAATTGTTTTGGGATTTTTCTTATCCAAATTAAATCCAAACCAATTGATCCCTAAATTGTATCACATGAAATTCGAACTCTAGCCTATTCATCTTGGGAGTTTCGAAAATCCCCTATTTAAAATGGGAGGATGAATTAATTTCTTTGATTTAATTAGGTGCTTTGTTGACTCCCTTCCTTTGAATTGAATCCAACTAAATCATGTCATATTTTATTTCTTCGCCCAACTTAAATAAAGAGTTGAAACAATTCCTCAAATTTTCGGCCCCCCCTCATGATTTTGTAGGGGAGAATTTATTTGTTTCCTATTTTGTGGAATCCTTTTTTATTCAATTAAATACCATACTAAATTCCTATGTCTAATTAAATGGGGATGTGAATATTTCCTTTTAATTCTTACCCATATCACGCGCCCCATGCTCCTATTTTTCCTTGTGGAAATTTATTTAATTGTTACCTATTATATGGGAGTCTTTTCCCATAAAGAAATTACCAAATTCAAATCCTATTCTATTTAATTGAGGATTTAAATAATTTCCTTGTGCTTTCCTCTAGTTATTTTCCGCCCCACCTTATTTTCCTACTTGGAGATTTAATTTATTTGTTTCCTTGTATTCATTATTTTTATTTCCTAAGTTATGAATATATTCTCCAAGTAAATACCAAATAAATTCCTTGTTGTGTGCTACATGGAATTTTCGAAATTTCCTCCCTCCCCACAAGCCTATTTTATTCTTTTAATGGTGGGATTTATTTAATTGTATTTTCCCCACAATTACTTAATTAATTAAATATTAAACATAACCCTAGACTTCAAATACCACCTAAACAAACCCTAGCCCCCATTTCTCCCTCACAAAAATCGTTCCTCCCTCTCTCCCTCACTCTCACACGCCTCTCCCCTCCCTCTCTACAATCTCTCCAAAGATCCCCCACCAAATTCTTGTTCTTGCATCCGTTGAAGCCTATTTTCCAAGAGTCTCCGACGAATCGCATCGTCTCTTATCCCTACCGATCCGTTTTCGTCAAAGAAGGTATAATTGCTTCACTTTCCCTCATCCTTTTCGTTTGAACCATGTTCTTGAGTCCTACATGCATGTAGTGGGTGTAGGATTGATAGATCGCAAAATTTAACGGTGGGAAAGTGTAATTTCATAAGAACTTTGATAGTTATGTGTTTTTGATTGAATTCATGTGAAGTTGGATTGGAATATTTGGTGAATGGTGTGAGTCTATGTGCAAACATGTTTATGAGAAACTTTTAAGCATGACTTTGTGTGTTTCAAGCATGAAAAATTGGTGTTTGTTCGATGGAAGAGGAAAACCCTATTTTCGAAACTATGAACCTGAAATCTGTGGCGTACGACCAGTAGTTTCTGATCTGTAATTGACCAATCAAACGATCGAATTTTGATATGAAATTTTTACTGAGTAAACTCCAAGTTGTTTTCTGTGTCTCGTCTGAATTTCAGCCCTTTTTGTCAAAAAATGAATTTTTAATAAATTTTTGAAGTGGACTGCGCAAATCTGCCAGAAACTTATGTTCTCGCCAAGAATGTTTCGTTTTCTGTTTGACCGACCAAATGACCTCTGACTGATGTGATTCTTGAACTATATGAATATTTGAAGTGTCTTCTGAGTCTTGTAAAATTTTCAGCCTTTTTGGGCATTGGATAAATTTATGGTGAATTTTTCAAATGAGCTGCGCAGTGCTGTCAGAAATTTTATGTTCCGACCAGAGAGTTTAGTATTTGATATGGCTGACTAAATGACGTGATTTCAGTGTGAAAATTTATGATGAACTTGAATGTGTCTTCTGTGTTGTGATCAAAATTTAGCTTCATATGAGGTCGGGTGAATTTATAGTGATTTTTACAAAACGGTCGCACAGTTCTGCCAGTTTGCTGCCTTGTTAAAATAACTCTTATTTTCAAGTTTAAAAGTATTATATGATGCATGTATGTCCAAGGAACGTGTATAATGATGTGATCACGTGAGATAAGTTGAAATAAATTACGATGTGTCTTTCCACCTTTGTGACGTATGTTGGGGTTGGGTAATTGAGAAAAACGATGAGAGAGAAACGATAGGACATGCATAGTAATGTATTTTTGGTGGAAGGCTGACTTGTGTTGTCATTTACAAGGGTGATTGTGTATTCGTGAACTCGGGGAACGAGAGTTGCCATAAGTTGGGTTGTGAATTGTTAAGCGAACGAGGTGGGCTTTCTTTTCAAACCTCTTTATTTTCCGAAAATATTACGTGGTGTTATAAGGGTGCTTTAACTGTTATGTCATGCCATGTTTTTGTTTGTGAGATTGTTTCCTGATGCCTAGTTCGTCTGAGCTTGCTCCGTTAGGCTATAGGGCTGTGTTGTGAAACGAATTCGGGTCTGAGTAGGGCCGCAAACCCTATCAGGCTGTGTACACTGGTGGGATCGTGAGCCGTCCTTGCTAGTCGGCCGGTCTCGTGGGCGAATAGTCTGGCCACACTTTCGTCGCACTGTGATATGATGATTGTGATTGATGGAATGATGTGAAAAGTGGGGAGATAAATTGTTTGGCCAGACTTGAAATGTTTTGTGTTCTCGTGATGTTTTCTTGCTATCTAAAACTCGAGATCACTGGTATGGATGACATAATTGTATTAAAAATGTTTTCGGCATGAGCCCATTGAGTACAACAAGTACTCCGCCCTGCATATTATTTTTCTTATGTGCAGGTTGAGCAGGATGTTGCGGAGGATGTTGAGCTAGCCTTAGGATGCGTTGTGTCTTCATACATAGGCGTGATCCTTGACTCTCTCCTTAAACCTTTTTCCGCCGCTATATTGTTAACTATGTCTCAAGACTTAAATCGTTTCCGTATTGTGTTTTGAACATGTATGGTTGTGTTAGGTTTTAACCAAATAATTACGTTGTCTTTGAAAATGGTGTTTTCTGTGAATTAAATTAAATGTTTTACCTTAGAAGTTATTTGGGTTTCTTAAAGTTTATTTTTCTCCGCTGCTTCTTTTAAAAGTTTTTATCATGAGTCATTTCTAATTAATAGTACAATTTTAACCTTAAACTTTTTTTTAAAACAAAAATGTTTTTTTTCTGCCTTTAAGTTAATTAAGTTTCTTTTTAAAGACGTTGTCCATGCATGTTGGTCACGATCGCCGCGTTTGTGGTAACCCTAGTATGGGCGGTCGTGAATATGTGTCACGACCGACCTTACTAAGGATAGCAAGGGCGGGGAAATCGCGACTAAGGGGAGGGATTAAGAAGCGGGGAAGAAATGGGGGGGGGGCACATTAAAAGTCGACACTTAAAGCAAATGTTAATTAATTTCCAAAAGAACAATTGTTTAGACTACAAAACATTTTAGTTTAAAGAAAGTAAGCAGCGGAATTTAAAGTACCCAAGTGTTTTACACAATCAAAACCATACGAAGTAAAGTAAATTCTTATGACATTAGTTTCATAAAGTAGCAGCGGAAATAAGTTATCAAGAGAGTCATAGGATGACACCTATGTATGAAGACACAACGCATTCAAATTTCGTAAGCCGACTCAATATCTATCGCAACATCCCTCTCAACCTGCACATAAAGAAAACATATGCATGGCTGAGTACTTGTTGTACTCAATGGGCTCATGCCGAAAACATTTTATAACAGTTATGTCATCCATACCAGTGAACTCGAGTTTTACATGTATTTAAGAAAAGTCATCGAGAACACAAAAATATTTCATAGTCTGGCCAGACAAACAATCTCCCCACTTTCTCAACAATCCAACAATCACATCATCTTTCCACAGTGCGACGAAAGTGTGGCCACACTATTCGCCCACGAGACCGGCCGACTAGCAAGGACGACTCCCGATCCCACCAGTGTACACAACTTGATAGGGTTTGCGGCCCTACTCAGACCCGAATTCGTTTCACACATAGCCATATAGCCTAACGGAGTAAACTCAGACGAACTAGGCATCAGGCACACAATCTCAATCAAAATAATCCATGGCATGACATAACACTTTAAACCACCCTTATAGCTCCACAATCATACTTTGGAAAAATAAAAGAGTTTTAGTAAAGAAAGCCCACCTCGATTGTTTAGATAACCCAATACACAACTCAAAGCAATCCTCGTTCCTTGTGCTAACGTACGCAGGACAACCCTTGTCAACACCACAATACAATCAGCCTTTCATCACAACAATTATCATGCATGCCCTAACGTTCCTTTCATCGTCTCCTTAACTTACCCATCCCAAAAGTTCACCAACATAAGGAAACACACCATAGCATACATCAACGTACAACACATCACTACATCATAGGATAGGTTCCTTAACATATATGCATCATATATATCATTCAAAACTTAACAACGAAGATTATTTTTGTATGATAGAAATCTGGCAGAACAGCGTAGTTGGTTTGTAAAAATCATTAAAACTTTGTCCGAGCTCCGTTGGGGCAGAAATTTTACTACAATACAGTAGACACATAACATATCATCCAGTTAAAATTTCACATCAAAATCACATCTTTAGGTCGGTCAAATCAAAAACGAAACTCATTGGACGAGAATATAAATTCTGGCAGAACTGCGCAATCAACTTCAAAAATTCATTAAACATTCCTCTTTCGTTCAAAAAGGCTAAAATTTACACACAACACAGAAGACACCTTAAACCTTACTCAGTTAAAAGTTTGCACCAAAATAAGATCGTTTGGTCAGTCAAACACACCTCGGAATCTACTGTCCGAACACCACAGTTTTCATGCTTCACAATTTCGTATTAGGGGTTATCAATCATTCATCCAAACACATATATTCATGCTTCCAACACATAATCATGCTTCAAAAAGATCTCACAATCATGTTTTTATATATTCACATAGCATTCACCACAAATCATCCACAAATTCATTCATTGACATCAATAAACGCATACTCTTATATTTTCTCATGCAACCACCAATTCCACCAGATTAATTGTTAGATCTACGATCCCTACACTCACTATATGCATGAGGGAATAAAAAACAAGGATTCAATGGAAAGGATGACGAAAAGAAATTCAATTATACCTTCCTTGATAAAAAAACAATCGGTAGAAGTGATAGTGGATGCGATTCTTCGGTGAATCTTGAAGTTCCAACTCAAAATTGATGCAAGAACAAAGAGTTTGTGTCACAACCGCCCATACTAGGGGTACTACAAATGCGGCGATCGTGATACAACATGCAAGGATAGCCTTTTATGAAAACTTAATTAACTTAAAGGATGAAAAACTTTTTTTTGGTTTTAAAGAAACTTAAAGTTATAATTTTACTATTAAATAAAAACGACTTATGATAAACAATTTTAAAAGAAGCAGCGGAGAAACAATAAATATTAAAACTCAATCAACTCCTAAGAAAACATTTAGTTTAAAGAGCGGGAGACATCATTTTCAAGTAACATTGTAAATACTCGTTTCAAGCCTGACACAACCAAAACATACTCAAACATAGTACGGAAAAGATTAAAGTAGTGAAACATAGTTAAAAAAAACATAGCAGCGAAAATAAGGTTTAAAGAGAGTCAAGGATAACGCCTATGTATGAAGACACAACGTATCCTAAGGCCAACTCAACATCCTCCGCAACATCCCGCTCAACCTGCACATAAGAAAAATAATATGCAGGGCTGAGTACTTGTTGTACTCAATGGGCTCATGCCGAAAATATTTTATATTAGTTATGTCATCCATACCAGTGATCTCGAGTTTTATCTGTAGTAAGAAATATCACGAGAACACAAAAACATTTCAAGTCTGGCCAGACAATTTATCTCCCCGCTTTTCACATCATTCCATCAATCACAATCATCATATCACAGTGCGACGAAAGTGTGGCCACATTATTCGCCCACGAGACCGGCCGACTAGCAAGGACGGCTCACGATCCCACCAATGTACACAGCCTGATAGGGTTTGCGGCCCTACTCAGACCCGAATTCGTTTCACAACACAGCCCTATAGCCTAACGGAGCAAGCTCAGACTAACTAGGCATCAGGCAATAATCTCACAAACAAAAACATGACATGACATAACAGTTAAACCACCCTTATAACACCACGTAATATTTTTGGAAAATAAAGAGGTTTGAAAAGAAAGCCCACCTCGATTGCTTAACAACACAATTCCAACTTATGCAACTCCCGTTCCTTGAGCTCACGTATACTCAATCACCCTTGCCAACGACAACACAATCAGCTTTCCATAAACTTATGTTATCATGCGTGTCCTATTGTTCCTTTTTATCGTTTTCCTTAAATTACCCATCCCATCATTCATCGACATAAGGAAAAACATGCCATAATATTTCTCAACGTGTCACACATAATCACGTTACAGGATACTTTCCCAAATCATATATGCATCATATAGTTCATCAAACTTAGCAACAAGTGATATTTTCACATAACAACAAAACTGGCAGAACTGCGCGGTTGGTTTGTAAAAATCACCAAAAATTCATCCGACCTCATATGAAGCTAAAATTTGGTCACAACACAATAGACACATTAAAGTTCATTCAGTTAAAGTTTCACACTAAAATCATGGCATTTGGTCAGTCAAAACATTTATACAACTCTCTGGTCGGAACATAAAAATTCTGGCAGCATTGCGCAGTTCATTTGAAAAATTCACCATAAATTCATCCGATGTCCAATGAGGCTGAACTTTTTACAAAACTCAGAAGACACTTCAAATGTTCATTTAGTACAAGAATCACATCAAATGGAGGTCATTTGGTCGGTCAAACAGAATACGAAACTTTCTGGGCGAGAACACAAGTTTCTGGCAGAATTGCGCAGTCAACTTCAAACATTTATTAAAAATTTATTTCGCCTTCTGTCCCAACACCTCCTCGGCTTTGACATCGATCAACCTGCACATTAAGGAAAACAATATGCAGGGCTGAGTACTTGATGCACTCAGTGGGCTCATGCCGAAAACTGTTTTCTTTTAGTTGTCAGCCAAGCTGAGTGAACACGGAGTTTTTCTGAAAATAAGTCCCGGTCACTAAAACTGTTATTTCTTTCTGAAAATAGACTGCAGTCTTTTAAACTTCTGATGATATACCATATCTCAATGCGTGAATCGGGAATGTGGCCACATTCCACGATCACTGGGCCGGCCAACCTGGCGCTAGCTCACGACCCCTGGACCGGCCAACCTGGCACTAGCTCACGGTCCGTATGTGTACACTAGTCCGAGTTGGATTTACTGACCTACTGGGACCCAAATTCGATTTAACTGGGTTGACATAGCCAACACATAGGCAATCATAAAACAAAACATGGCATGACAACTCATTCAAATAATCATGTTTTCACATAAAACACGCTTTAAAAGAAGGAAGAGAAGGCCCACCTCGATTTGCTTAAACTCTTGCAAAACGGGTGTGTTTCCTTGTCCTGTGATTACTCGTCGAGCGACGACGTTCCTTTACAAAGTTCATATACTCGAATTAGGCTTTAAATAATTATTCATCTTGCATGAATGCATGCCTAAGCGTGTGTTCCTTTATTTTGTCTCATTCCTTTCTAAAACTTAGAGATCTAAATTCTTTAATTAAATCGGTGATTTAATTTACTTGGAACTGGCCGAACTGTTCGGGTATTAACATTTCCCTCATTGTCTTAAGTATTTAAAAAAATACTTCTGTGACTATTAAAGTCAGCTTTAATTATTTTTTCGTAAAGCTATCCCACACGGTTTAATATTTCTCTTCTTCCGCGGCTTAGGAATTAAATCCCCTTATACATTTGAACTAAATTAAGAAAATAGCTCCCACTAAAATATTAGTCTAAGAAATAAATTCTCGGGCCCAGTTTAAGAATCAATTATCCCGGCTCAGACTATTAAATTTTCGGCCTAAAATATTTATTCCTTAAGCAATTTCGGCCTAGCCTTTCTTTTCTCTCTTTTTTTTACTGATGAGGCCCAACTGAAATTTAATTACTATGGCCCAAAAGGGATTTAAATTCCTCAAACAAAGGCCCACATCTCAATTTAAATGGGTATGGCCCAATTTTATACTCCCACCGTCGAGACCTCTCTGTCTCTCTTCCTTAATTTGAGAAAAATTCCCAATCTCTTTCTTCTTGTCTCTTTTCTTCCACCTCGTTGAATCCACGACACCGCTGCCCTCGTCGCGTCTCCTGGGGGCGTTCGCCATCGCCATCGTGGTCTCTTCTCTACCCCTTCGAATTTCCTATCTCCCCCGTCTCCTTCTCGACAATTAGGGATCTAAATTTTGGAAACCCTAGGTAGGTGGAGAACTCGTCGCCGTCGTTGGAGTTCGGTGAACTCGCCGTCGACGCTCTTTCCTCGTCGTCTCGTGCTGGGTACGGCCTACCAGCGTGGAGTCGGTGTCACCTCCGTCCCTAGCCGACGCCGCGGCTGGTCTATCCGTCGCGTCGGGACAGCCCGCACTCCGGCCGGTGTTTTCGTTTCTTCCTTCGGAGGGAGCTTCGCTCGCCGTCGTCTGTTGCAGGGGGAACTTCGCCCGCCGTCGAACCGTGAGGTCCCTGCTCCGGGCACCGTCAAGGAAAGCTCGGTGTTCCGCTGATGAAGCTAAGTCTTTTCTTCTTAACTTTATTTAATGTTTCTATTTAGAGTCGTAGGTGGTGGTTCTTTGATTAGAGATTGTCGGTTGGAAGCTCGATGGGGTGCTTACTCTTATATCCATCGAAGCATGTAGTGTTATGAGGCTAAATTGTGATATCATCTCGTTGGCTATTTCCTATCATGCTTAAGTTTCGGAACTATGGGGTTTTTTATAGCATGCTTGATGTCTACATGATGCTATAACTTGGTTAACTGAGTTTGAAGGGGATTGAGGTTACCTTCACTGAACTTGTGCTGCTATTTCTCACTTCTGGCCTTGTTCTCCCTCACTCCTCCACTTGCTGCTCCACTAAGCGAGTAATTTGTGGTGGGATGGAGGGTGGAACCGAGGGGAATTGGCATATATATGCCCAGCTTGTAACTGAAAGCTGCACAATGGCTGATGTACTTCGCTGAAAAAGAGGTTTACAGGCTGGGCAGCTGGCTGCTCTCTTGCAGCTCTGTAGAGCACTTACACTGTTCCCTTGGCCTCTTTTGTAACTGATTCTGGTATTTCATGGTAGTGGTTGTTCCCTCTGCAGACTCGCAGGGATGTACTCGTGATATGGATGAGCCTATGACTCCTGGCTGTGCTCTGATATCATAACTGAATTTAGTGCTTTAGTGCCTGCATTCCCTTGCTGTACATCTTAACTGTATTTGTCTCCATATGAGGTGTAGTACTAGGTTTATTTATTGCTTCTGATGGTTTATGGCAGGTGCACACAGAAGATGGCATTTAGTGGCTGTTTTCCTCGACCATAGTAGGTCTAGACAGCGTGGTACGGCTGTCATCTGCAGCCTTCCAGTGTTGCAGCTGGAAGGAAGGAATTCGTTGGCTGATCTTGCCTTTCTCGGCCTAGCTCTTCCTCACTTAAACAAAAGGTACTGTCACTCTTTCCCTTTCAATACTTATTGTTAGTTTGCCTTCTATTTCATGCATTTAAATTTCTTTTTCGTGGTTTCTGGCAGGAACCGAGGCTGGCCACCGAGCTGCCCTCTCTTGTGGTCTCGCCCTCTCGTGTTCGTCTGAATTTCTGGGCCGAGACGGCCTATTGAAGAAGGCTGACAAAGTCGCTAGGTTGTATAGTATAGTTTACACCTTCTTTACCGTATGAACGGAAAGCTTGGCGATGGTTGATGTATATTCCTTTCTAGTATTTGTAATTCATCAGCTTTGAATTTCTGAAATTTGTACTTATACTCTTAATAAAAAAAACTCATTCATTCCTTAATAAAATTCTAGTATTTTATTTCATGATTCTCGAGAATCTAAGTCTCGGCTATTACATGCGATTCATCGGAGACTCTTGAAAATTAACTTCAACGGATGCAAGAACAAGGATTGAATGGATGATTTTTGGAGAGAATGTGTGTGGGAAAGGAGAGGCGTGTGAGACAGAGAGGGAGAGAGGAGAGTGGCGAAAATTTTGAGGGAATGGGGGCTAGGGTTTAGTTTAGGTGATTATATAGTCCTAAGTTTAATCCTACAAAATTAATTAATTGTGGAGGAATAAAATAAAGGCCAATAATTAAAATCCCACAATTAAAAAGAAGGCATCACTTTCGAAATTTATGGCTGGGAATTAACAAGGAATTATTTGGTATTTACTTGGAGAGAAATAGATCCACAATTTAGGAAATAAAACAATGAATATTCCATAAACAAGGGAACAAAATAAAGTACATCTCCAAGTAGGAAAAATAATGAGGGGCCGAAAATTCAAGAAGTGTGCACAAGAAAATTATTTAAATCCTCAATTAAATAGAATAGGATTTAAATTTGGTAGTTTCTTTATAGGAAAAGACTCCCATAAATTAGGTAACAATTATAATCTCCTCTACAAAATAGAGGGGGGGCCGAAAATTGGCTTAATTAGCCACAAGGAATAATTCAACTCTTAGTTTAATTTGGGTGAAGAAATAAAATGTGACATGATTTAATTGGATTTAATTAAAAAGAAGGGAATCAATAAGGCACCCATTTAAATCAAGGAAAAATAATTCATCCTCCTATTAAATAGGGGATTTTTCAAAAATTCCAAAAGAATAGGTTAGAGTTCGGATTCCATGTTGTACAAATTAGGGATAATTTGGTTTGGATTTAATTTGGATAAATATCCCAAAACAATTAATTAAATCCAAGAAATGTAATACTATTTCCAAAAATTAGGAAGTACCGAAAATTCCAAAGAATTGGCTCGGAAAAATATATGCATGATCCTATTAAATTATTTCCCCACATTGGAAAATATAAAAATATCAACCACTTCTTTCCACATCACCCACGACAATTATTTCACATAATTCACTTAATCGCATAGAAACAAAAGTTTCATAATTGAAATTTCAAATCAACTTATTAAATAAACATCACAAATTTTTTGGATGTTACATCCTTCCCATCTTAACAGAAATTTCGTCCCGAAATTTGATCGTCTCACATAAACAACTCGGGGAACTTTTCTTTCAATTTATCTTCTAACGCCCATGTGGCTTCCTCAGGACCATGGTGTTTCCACAACACCTTAACGGGCGCTATTGACTTGTTTCGCAACTCTTGTACCTTCCGATCTAGGATTGCCTCGGGCCTTTTCTCGTAGCTCATGTCGGAGGTTAGGATCACTTCCTCTTGATGAATCACATGCTTGGGGTCGAACACGTACTTGCGTAACTGTGACACATGGAACACGTTGTGCACGTTCCCAAAGCTGGGAGGTAACGCCAAGCGGTAAGCTACAGGACCTACTTCATCGATAATCTCGTACGGTCGTACAAAACGTGGTTCCAGCTTGCCTTTCACTCCAAACCTCACAACTCCTCTCGTCGGGGATACTTTCAAGAACACTTTGTCACCAACGTCGAATTTGATTTCCGTTCGACGCACGTCAGCATACGACTTCTGCCTGTCTTGAGCTTCCTTGATCCTTGCGCGGATTTGATGCACAATTTCGGTCATCTCCTTTATAGCGTCGGGTCCTAACATCTTCTCTCGCTAACTTCATCCCAATAGAGTGGGGGTTGACACTTCCTGCCATACAAGGCTTCATACGGAGCCATATCGATCGTCGCTTGGTAGCTATTGTTGTAGGCGAATTCAACCAATGGTAGAACAGTTTCATAACTTTCCCCTCGATCTAAGACAATGGCTCGCAGCATATCCTCAAGCGTTTGAATCGTCCTCTCTGACTATCCGTCCGATTGCGGGTGATAAGTAGTGCTGAAGTTCAGTTGTGTGCCCAATTCACGTTGCAAACTCATCCAAAACTTTGATGTGAACTTTATATTGCGGTCGGACACAATGGTCTTTGGCACTCCATGCAAACGCACAATCTCATTCACGTAGAGTTTTGCTAATTTGTCCGCGCCAAAAGTAATTTGAATTGTTAAAAGTGTGCGCTTTTAGTTAGTCGATCTATGATCACCCAAATCGCAGTGTTGCCCTTCTGTGACTTTGGCAAACCTGTCACGAAATCCATAGCTAGATGCTCCCACTTCCATTCGGGGATTTCGAGTGGTTGCAACTTCCCATATGGCCGTTGGTGTAAGGCCTTCACTTGTTGGCATGCTACTTCAAATCTCGATACATCTTCGTGCTTCCGAGGTGTGCAGTGTAAGGCGTATCGTGCGCTTCACTCAAAATCTCATCTTTTAGCATCTCATCGCTTGGCACACACAATCGCCCATCGTCCGTTAAAGCATTATCTTCCTCCTCACGGTAATGATCAAGCTTCTCGGCTCTCACCTTCACACGTAATTCTTCCAACTTCTCATCACGTCGTTGGGCTTCTATGAGCTTGGTTCTCAAATTTGGCTCAATCACTAGCGTCGCTATTCGTCCTTCTACTGGCTCGGGCACTTTTACTCTTTCCAATCTCATTCTGTCGAATTCGCGAATCAACGCTTCCTCTTGCGCTAGGAAATAAGCCAATTGAGGTTGGTTCTTCCTACTCAAAGCATCGGCTACTACGTTTGCCTTGCCCGGATGATAGTGAATACCACAGTCATAATCTTTCACGATCTCCAACCAACGTCGCTGTCGCATGTTCAGCTCCTTCTGCTCAAAGAAGTACTTGAGACTCTTGTGATCCGTATAGATCTCGCATCTCACTCCATAGAGATGGTGTCTCCAAATTTTCAGTGCGTACACCACTGCTGCTAACTCCAAATCATGAGTCGAAAACTTCAATTCATTCGGTCTCAACTGTCGGGAAGCGTATGCTATCACTTTTCCATCTTGCATTAACACACATCCTAGTCCTACTTTCGACGCATCTGTATAGACGGCGAAGTCCTTGTCGGCTTCGGGTACCGCTAGGACTGGTGCCGTAGTCAATTTCTCTTTCAGCAGTTGGAAACTCTCCTCGCACTCCGGCGTCCAAACCACTTTGATTCCTTTCTTCAACAGTTGTGTCATGGGTCTCGCGATTTTAGAGAATCCTTCAATGAAACGTCGATAGTATCCCGCCAATCCCAAGAAACTGCGGATTTCAGTCAGCGTTTTCGGCGATTTCCAATTATGCAGTGCCTCGACCTTTGCTGGGTCTACTTGGATTCCATTTGCCGTCACAATATGACCAAGAAAGTTCACTCGAGTCAACCAAAACTCGCACTTACTAAACTTGGCATAAAGCTTCTACTTTCGCAACGTTTCTAACACTGTTTGTAGATGTCATCCATGTTCCTCCTCGTTTTTCGAGTACACTAAAACATCGTCGATGAAGACTAACATGAACTTGTCGAGATACTCATGGAAAACTCGGTTCATCAAGTCCATGAAGACAGCCGGGGTGTTGGTCAGCCCAAATGGCATCACGACGAATTCATAATGGCCATAACGAGTGCGAAAAGCAGTCTTAGGCACATCCTCTCGTCGGACCTTTAGTTGATGATATCCCGACCTCAAGTCCATTTTTGAAAATACGCCCGCTTCTCGAAGTTGGTCAAACAAATCATCAATCCTCGGCAGTGGGTACTTGTTCTTCAAGGTCATCTTGTTGAGCTCACGATAGTCGATGCACATCCTCATCGTTCCATCCTTCTTCTTAACGAACAACATTGGCGCTCCCCACGGTGACACACTGGGTCGAATAAAACCCAAGTCTAACAGTTCTTGCAACTGTATCTTCAACTCGGCCAATTCCTTAGGGGTCATTCGGTATGGCGCCTTTGATACTGGCGCAGACCCTGGTTCCAAATCAATAGTGAACTCTAATTGTCAGTCGGGTGGCGGTCCAGATAAAGCTTCGGGAAACACATCGGAAAAATCTCGTACTACTGCCACATCTTCCACTCTCAAATCCTTCTTTTCCTCTCCGTTCAAGTACACAAGATACGTCGGACGCCCTTTTCTTATCATCATGGTTGCTTGTAAAGCAGAGATTATGGGGGGTTTCGTCGGTTCATGGAAATTCTATACAAGATAGTCGGCTCTTGGCTAGAGGCTCGAAAAGAAATTTGCCTCTTCTTGCAAAGTTGCATAAAAAACTCAGAATATGTATCAAGAAAGCGAACTTTAATCAAACGGTCTTAACTTGGATATGAACCAATTTTGAAATATAACAATTGTTTATGATCATCCCCACGGAGCATGAAAGAACATAAGATAGGTCATGAATATGAGATGAAATCAAATAAATGTCAATTCTCATAGTTGGCTACCAAAAAGATAATTCAGTTGTCCGACCAAATTTGAAAAGTCCACACATCAATGGATAATGACTTAAAGGGTTGAGGGAAAAGAAATGATCAGTTGCATGAAAGAACACAAGGCGGTACTGATCATGGTTCAACAAAAATCATAATATGGATTGATACAATAACATCAATGGGTTCATAAGTTTGTGAAGGCAACCAAAGTCAAAGGGGCTTTTTGAAAAAAAAATCAAGTGGATTAAGTTTGTTAAGGCAAGGTATAAAATGTAGGCCTTAACTTCGTTTTGTAGAAAGGAAGGTTCTATTATGAAAAGGATACATATAGTGGAACTGAACCACAAAGAATTTCACTTTGTAAGAAAGAACTTGACACGGACATGGTTACAAAATGAAAAGCTGAACAAAAGTTCAAGGAAGAATATCCCATAGAAAAAAAATGTCTGCGAAACGTGATTATATTGAAGGACATAACTGCAAGCAGCTTTAGGAATGAAGTTTAATAGCAAAGGCTCACAAAGTCAAAATATTGCGCGTATAAATAATAAGTCATAGAAGACTACAATCAATCCAAGTGTCCAAAGTTATGAAGGCAACACCACTTTCCAAGAACTGAAAGTGAGTTAAGACTCAATGCAGGAAAAGAACTAATATGCATCACTTGCAAGGGGTGAACGAAACAAGCTGTCAAGTAGACAAGGGTCCACGGTTATTTGAAAGGTCCAGAAAAATAACTTCTTAGAATCTAAGTAAGAGCTGTTGATTAAAATAGTTTGTTCTAGCTATTAAAGTCGCACTCCCTCATTCATCTTTCGCAAGCCAAGACTGGTAACATCGCTCTAAGAACCGTGGATTCCACGCTGGGATTCTTCGTGTCATCGCTACTAATAATGATAGTTGGAATCCACATCTTCATAAAATTATTTGCATGTCATAATGACTATCCTCGTAGGACATTGTTATCATCCTCGTGCTCCTTAGCAGGGTATGAAGATCATCTCCATCGTGTTGTCGCTTACGCAAGATTACACTATACTAATTTAATCGCGAGTATGATCGCTCGCCGTTGCATGAAAATATCACTTAGCTTCAGCTCTTCTTGTCTCACACCTTGACTTAAGGGTTTGCCTCAACTTTCATATTCTCATACGTTTCATTGCTCAGAGAAGCAATAGTTAAGTTTTCAACTTAGAACTACGATTCACGAGGTCAACTAGGCTTATATTTTAGGTACTCTAAGTTCACAATACAATTCATCATCTCATAGATCATCATCTACCACAATTTACGTAATTCACACCTCAAGATAAACACACCACATTTTCACATCTCATAGCAAAACTGTCACGACCGCCCTTCTAGGGTACAATAAATGCGGGCGATCGCGACTTAAACAGACTAAAATATAACAAGGAAGATAGGCTAGGGTTTCATCAATAAGGCTTGACCAACATATTAAACGAGCAATTAAGTATAAAACAAGATGAGGGCTCGGGTTTAAATAATGAGTTGGGCCAGACATTAATATTAATGGAAAAGATTAAGAGTTTGACATTATCCAGCAAGACTTTAAAATATCCAATAACGGAACAAATTCAAGTTCAAGCACAATTGCTAATAAGTAGAAGAAATATCGCAGCGGAAAACGACCAAGAGAAAGAGTGAAGTCATGTGTGAAGACACGACGACACTCGGAGTTTCAAGACAATATTATCATTTCGTTTAATTTGCTCAACACCGCCAACCGCTCGTCGCCGCTCAACCTGCACATAAGGAAAACATATGCAGGGCTGAGTACTTATAAAATACTCAGTGGACTTATGCCGAAAATATTTTTTAATAAAGATATAGTTTATCATGCCATACGTAAGTAACCATCGGGGTTTAGCTTTAGAAAGGCCCGAGGCACTCAAATCATTTCTCATTGTAAAATTCGACTGATCAGTCATTTTCCCATAGACAATAGCCATATCTGTCAATACATGACAAGGAATGCGGCCGCAAACTAGGTCACTAGACCGGCCAGCCCGTACGCTAGCACACGATCTACCATAGGTGTACACTAATCCAAGTAGGGTTTGCGGCCCTACGAGGACCCGAATTCGATTTATATAACAGTGGCAACAGCCACATCAGATAGGCACGTTAAAACAAATCACGGCATGATAAATACTTTAAACCACCCTTATAGCTCCACAATCATACGTAAAAGAGTTTAGTAAAAGAAAGCCCACACATAGTGTAGGGTAGAAAAGAAGCCCACCTCGACCGTTTAGATACCAACTACTGCCTTTCCTTTGTTATCACGCTTCGCGCACGAGTTATCACCTTTAGATAATGTATATATCTTATCAGTCACAACCATTGACTTAATATTATGCATGTCCCTATCGTTTTCCCTTTTCCCATCTTTGAACAACACATCATGTCATCACATATATCAATCATGTATATCACTTATAACAACATAGTGTTTTTGTAAAGGTAGAAATCTGGCAGCACTGCGCAACCATTTTATAAAAAAATATTAAAAATTCACCCGACTTCCGTTGGGGCTAAAATTTTACCACAACGCAGTAGACTCATCAAATAACTTCCAGTTTAAAAATCATGTTAAAAATAACGTTTTTAGGTCAGTCAAATAGAAAACGTAACTCACTGGTCGAGAAAACACTTTCTACCAGAAATGCGCAGTCAACTTTAAAAATTTACCATAAACTCATCTTTCGTCCAAATGAGTCGAAATTAGCACACAATACAGTAGACATCATGAAGTTTACTCTGGAAAAAGAATCGATCAAATCGAAGTTCATTTGGTCGGTCAAAAACGAGTCGGAACTTACTGTTCGGAATCACAGTTTCTCATGCTTTTAGGAATTCGAATTAGGGTTTTCCCCCACTTATTCAAAATCAACCTTTTCATGGTTTTAACACACAAACATGCTCGAGAGAGTCCTTATACTCATGTTTTCGTAACATCATATATCATTTACCATAGATTCATTAAATCATCAAACAATTCATTCAAAACGCAAATCACACATCCAAACACAAATTCCCACCGATTAAATCCCTTAGATCTGCATTCCCTACACTCTCTACATGCATGACGGAGTCAAAGAAGGTTTAGATGGAGAGGAGTGAAGAATATAGGTTTGAATTTACCTTTCTTGGACTAAACAATCGGTAGAAAGCGAATAAAAGCTTGGTTCTTCAATAATCTCTTGGGAAATTGAGGGGATCTTGAGTAGAATGGATGAACAAGTGTGGGAGAGTGGAGAAGAGAGAATGGCGTGAGATTGAGAGAGAGAGGCGTGTGATTTGAGGTGCTAGGTTTAGGAGTCTTTTATTTATAGAATTTAGGAACAGAATATCCCACAATTAATTGGAGATTTGGGAGAATAATTAGAGGAGATTTGGGGAGATTTTATGGAGGAAATGGCGTGTGATTAGTGAGAGAAATAAGGAGAATATTTGAAAATCAAGGCTATTTAATTAGCCATTGATTTAATTTAGTATTTTCACATAGCAGAATAAAATAATACGGAGCAAGAAAAATTAAATAAGAATCCTCCCACAATTGGGAATAGGCGTGTGTTTTAAATTCCTCCCACAAGGAATAATTTCCAAATCTTGAGTAAAATAAAGATAAGGCAAGATTTGCCAGGACATTCCAATTAAAACATGGAAAGAAATAATTAAGGGATCAAAATAAATAATGAATAATTTTTTCTCCCACAAGCTAGGAGATTTCGAAATCTCCCTTAGGAATAATAGGGGCCGATTCTTTCATCAAGAAATAGGGTAATTAGGCTTTGGATTTAATTGGGTAATTATCCCAAGCAAATAATTAAATCCAAGAAAATAATTCCTCTCCATAAATTCATAGTGGTCGAAAATTCCAATAAAATGGGTAAGGCAATTATTGATGATCCTATTAAAATCTCACTCCCCAAAATAAAAATATAATTTGCGGCTATATTTCATTCCGCATCGATTAATTAAGGCCACGTCATCAATTCGACAAGATTGACTATTCCACCTCTCAACTCCAAAACAAAATTAGGTCGCATAGAAATCAAGCAATTAATTCACTCGTCAATTAATCCACATACTTCACGGCATTAAAACATTAAATGCAAAATTTTAGGGTTCGAACTTTACAACTACATTCAAAACTTTTGAAACAAAATTTCTTTACACTTTCACACTTTCCAAAAAAAAAAATTCCACATCTCACTTTTAAAATAAAAGTTTTGACTCAACTAAAACGTACTTTCGCATCAACATTCATCATTTGTATAAAACACTACATAGAATAATGTATCATACTTCGCACCTCATAACATACATAACATCACACTTCCATAGCTCAATTTTCCAAACGAAAAAGTCATTTCTCTTTTTTTTTAACTTTTTTTTTTGTCGAAACTCAAAATTTTTTTTCTTTTGGACAAGTCATACTCACAACATTTTCCACTGATCAATTAATTTTCCTGAAAGAAAGAACTAACATATTTTCATTTAAAGTTCAAAGATATTTTTTTTTCAAAAATTCCAACAACTTTCCACAACATAAATATTTTTCCTCAATCATACTCCACTAGAACAACTAGTCATTAATATTGCAAAACAATACGTGTCAAACACCATGCAAATCTTTCAAAACTCATAACGCATTTGTATTCCAGACAAAACACTCATGCACTTCGCATATATGTTTGAAACAACATTTTTAGTTACTCATCTTTTCTCATAAATTTCAACATTCTCAAAACAACTCACCAATTTCCATTTTTGATGTAAAACACTCCATCTTCCTATGTTCGCATGCTTCACATAAGCATACCAGAACAATATCACATTCTTACATACAACACGTGTTTAGATCATCTTGACAATCATGCTCATACTCAACAAAATCATACTATCACAACATCGTACTCATATATATATATCACGCGCTTAGATTATCATGGCAATCATGCTCATATTCCACATAATCATGTCATTACAATTCATCTTCATGCATAATGTTCATTCACATGCATACACTTGCCAAACACCCTCATCATATCATCATCAATTACATGCATCGATCTCACATGCTTTCAACAACTTAAAACATACCTCACTTTCTTTGGTTGAGCGCGATGCTTTGGATGTTGAGCCTTCTTTACACTTCTAGTCAATAAGGATTCACTAATCTAGACTTAAGACAAAAGAACACTCTCGGACCAGAGCGAAACACTAAGCACTGATACCACTCTGTCACGACCGCCCATACTAGGGGTACTATAAGCGCGGCGATCGTGATACAACATGCAAGGATAGCCTTTTATGAAAACTTAATTAACTTAAAGGATGAAAAACTTTTTTTTTGTTTTAAAGAAGCTTAAAGTTATAATTTTACTATTAAATAAAAACGACTTATGATAAACACTTTTAAAAGAAGCAGCTGAGAAACAATAAATATTAAAACTCAATCAACTCTTAAGAAAACATTTAGTTTAAAGAGCGGGATACATCATTTTCAAGTAACATTGTAAATACTCGTTTCAAGCCTGACACAACCAAAAACATACTCAAACATAGTACAGAAAAGATTAAAGTAGTGAAACATAGTTTAAAAAAAACATAGCAGCGGAAATAAGGTTTAAAGAGAGTCAAGGATAACGCCTATGTATGAAGACACAACGTATCCTAAGGCCAACTCAACATCCTCCGCAACATCCCGCTCAACCTGCACATAAGAAAAATAATATGCAGGGCTGAGTACTTGTTGTACTCAATGGGCTCATGTCGAAAACATTTTATATTAGTTATGTCATCCATACCAGTTATCTCCAGTTTTATATGTAGTAAGAAATATCACGAGAACACAAAAACATTTCAAGTCTGGCCAGACAATTTATCTCCCCACTTTTCACATCATTCCATCAATCACAATCATCATATCACAGTGCGACGAATGTGTGGCTGATGTAACATCCCAAAAATTTGTGATGTTTATTTAATAAGTTGATTTGAAATTTCAATCATGAAACTTTTGTTTCTATGCGATTAAGTGAAGTATGTGAAATAATTGTCGTGGGTGATGTGGAATGAAGTGGTTGATATTTTTATATTTTCCAATGTGGGGAAATAATTTATTAGGATCATGCATATATTTTTCCGAGCCAATTCAATTAAATCCAATTATTTTTCCTTGATTTAATAGGAGGATGAATTATTTTTCCTTGATTTAAATGGGTGCCTTATTCATTCCCTTCTTTTTAATTAAATCCAATTAAATCATGTCACATTTTATTTCTTCACCCAAATTAAATTAAGAGTTGAATTATTCCTTGTGGCTAATTAAGCCAATTTTCGCCCCCCCCCCTCTATTTTGTAGAGGAGATTATAATTGTTACCTAATTTATGGGAGTCTTTTCCTATAAAGAAACTACCAAATTTAAATCATATTCTATTTAATTGAGGATTTAAATAATTTTCTTGTCCACACTCCTTGAATTTTCGGCCCCCTCATTATTTTTCCTACTTGGAGATTTAATTTATTTTGTTCCCTTGTTTATGGAATATTCATTGTTTTATTTCCTAAATTGTGGATCTATTTCTCTCCAAGTAAATACCAAATAATTCCTTGTTAATTCCCCGCCATAAATTTCGAAAGTTATGCCTTCTTTTTAATTGTGAGATTTTAATTATTGGCCTCTATTTTATTTCTCCACAATTAATTAATTTTGTGGGATTAAACCTAGGACTATATAATCACCTAAACTAAACCCTAGCCCCTATTTCCTCAAAATTTTCGCCACTCTCCTCTCTCCCTCTCTCCCTCACACGCCTCTCCTCTCCCACACACATTCTCTCCAAAAATCATCCATTCAATCCTTGTTCTTGCATCCGTTGAAGTTAATTTTCAAGAGTCTCTGACGAATCGCATCAATTCTTGTTTCGACCGATTCATTTTCATCAAGAAAGGTATATTTGATTCACTTTCCCTCAATCTTTTCATATAATCCTTGTTCTTGAACCCTACATGCATATAGTGAGTGTAGGAATGATAGATCGCAAAATTAATCGGTGGAAAAGTGTGTTTGCATGAGAACTTTAATAATTATGCGATTTTGATCGAGTTTATGTGAAGTTTGATTTGAATCTTCAGTGAATGATGTGAGTTTATGTGCAAACATGATTATGAGAACCTTTTTGAGCATGATTTTGTGTTATAAGCATGAAAAATTGTATTTGGATGATTGAGGAAGAAACCCTAATTTCGAATTTGTGATCCTGAAATCTGTGACGTTCGAACAGCAGTTTCTGATGTGTAATTGACCTATCAAACGATCGAATTTTGATGTGAAAATATTACTGAGTATATTTCAAGGTGTTTTCTGTGTCTTGTGTGAATTTCAGCCCTTTTTGTTAAAAAATGGATTTTTAATAAATGTTTGAAGTTTACTGCACAATTCTGCCAGAAACTTGTGTTCTCGCCCAGAAAGTTTCGTATTCTGTTTGACCAACCAAATGACATCCGTTTGATGTGATTCTTGTACTAAATGAATATATGAAGTGTATTCTGAGTCGTGTAAAAAGTTCAGCCTCATTGGACATCGGATGAATTTATGGTGAATTTTTCAAATGAACTGCGCAATGCTGCCAGAATTTTTATGCTCCGACCAGAGAGTTGTATAAATGTTTTGACTGACAAAATGCCATGATTTGAGTGTGAAACTTTAACTGAATGAACATGAATGTGTCTACTGTGTTGTGACCAAAATTTAGCATCATATGAGGTCGGATGAATTTTTGGTGATTTTTACAAACCAACCGCGCAGTTCTGCCAGTTTTGTTGTTATGTGAAAATATCACTTGTTGCTAAGTTTGATGAACTATATGATGCATGTATGATTTGGGAATGTATCCTGTGACGTGATTATGTGTGACACGTTGAGAAATATTATGGCATATTTTTCCTTATGTCGATGAATGATGGGATGGGTAATTTAAGGGAAACGATAAAAAGGAACAATAGGACATGCATGATAACATAAGTTTATGGAAAGCTGATTGTGTTGTCGTTGGGAAGGGTGATTGAGTATACGTGAGCTCGAGGAACGAGAGTTGCATAAGTTGGAATTGTGTTGTTAAGCAATCGAGGTGGGCTTTCTTTACAAACCTCTTTATTTTCCGAAAATATTACGTGGTGTTATAAGGGTGGTTTAACTGTTATGTCATGCCATGTTTTTGTTTGTGAGATTGTTGCCTGATGCCTAGTTCGTCTGAGCTTGCTCCGTTAGGCTATAGGGCTGTGTTGTAAAACGAATTCGGGTCTGAGTAGGGCCGCAAACCCTATCAGGCTGTGTACACTGGTGGGATCGTGAGCCGTCCTTGCTAGTCGGCCGGTCTCGTGGGCGAATAGTGTGGCCACACTTTCGTCGCACTGTGATATGATGATGATTGATGGAATGATGTGAAAAGTGGGGAGATAAATTGTCTGGCCGGACTTGAAATGTTTTTGTGTTCTCGTGATATTTCATACTACATATAAAACTCGAGATCACTGGTAAGGATGACATAACTAATATAAAATGTTTTCGGCATGAGTCCATTGAGTACAACAAGTACTCAGCCTTGCATATTATTTTTCTTATGTGCAGGTTGAGCGGGATGTTGCGGAGGATGTTGAGTTGGCCTTAGGATACGTTGTGTCTTCATACATAGGCGTTATCCTGACTCTCTTTAAACCTTATTTCCGCTGCTATGTTTTTTTTGAACTATGTTTCACTACTTTAATCTTTTCCGTACTTTGTTTGAGTATGTTTTGGTTGTGTCAGGCTTGAAACGAGTATTTACAATGTTACTTGAAAATGATGTCTCCCGCTCTTTAAACTAAATGTTTTCTTAGGAGTTGATTGAGTTTTAATATTTATTGTTTTTCCGCTGCTTCTTTTAAAAGTGTTTATCATAAGTCGTTTTTAAAACAAAAAAAAGTTTTTCATCCTTTAAGTTAATTAAGTTTTCATAAAAGGCTATCCTTGCATGTTGTATCACGATCGCCGCGTTTGTAGTACCCCTAGTATGGGCGGTCGTGACAGTTTGTGAAGGATTTTTGGAGAGGATGAAGAGAGGGGGAAGGAGGCGTGTGAGGGAGAGAATGAGGGAGGGAGGCGTGTGAAATTAGGAGGCTAGGGTTAGGGTTTAGTTTAATTTATGCATTAGGTTTAATTCACACCCAATTAAAATAATTAAATTGTGAGAGAATAAAATAAAATCCCACAATTTAGAAGAACAAATAGGCGTGTGATTGAGGGAAGAGAAATTCGAAAATTGCCATTTAATTAGCACTGAGTTGCTTTGGTATTTACTTGGAGAGAAATATATTCACAACTTAGGAAATAAAACAATGAGTATTTCATAAATAAGGGAACAAAATAAATTAACCCTCCAAGTAGGAAATAAAAAGGGGGCGTGTATTTTTGAAGCATGGAAGGAAAAATATTTAAATCCTCAATTAAATGGGAATAGGATTTAAATTGGGTAATTTTTTTTGTTTTATAGGAAAAGACTCCCATAAAATAGGTAACAATTAAATTAATTTCCACAAGGCAAATAAAGGCATATGGGCGTGTAGGATGGAGAACAAAATAAAAAGAAAATATTCACATCCCCAATGGATTAGACATAGGTATTAATTTGGCACTTATTTGAATAGAAGGAATTCAACAAAATAGGAAACAAATATATTTTCCTCCACAATAAGGGAGGGCCGAAAATTGGCTTTAATCTCCACAAGGAAATAATTCAAATCTTAGTTTAATTAGGATGATGAAACAAAATGTGGCATGATTTAATTAGATTTGGAATAAAAGAAGGGAATTAACAAGGCACCAATTAAATCAAAGAAAAGAATTCAAAAACTCACAAGATTAGGCTATGATTCGAATTTCAGGTAGCACAAATTAGGGGTAATTCGATTTGGATTTAATTTGGATAAATATCCCAACACAATTAATTAAATCCAAGAAGAAAATATTTATTCCAATAATTGAAGTGGCCGAAATTTCCCAATGAATTTGGCTAGAACAAAATGCATGATCTCATTTAATTATTTCCCCACATTGGAAAATATAAAGTATATAACATTTCATTCCACATCACTCAAGACAATTTATTTCACATAATCAACTCAATCATATAGGAACAACTAAATTTCATAAAGAAAAAAAATTCCACTCGAAATCTATATTAAAACAAAAAGTCGCAGAAATTTTTGGGGTGCTACATCCTTCCTCTCTTAACAGAAATTTCGTCCCGAAATTTGATCGTGTCACATAAACAACTCGGGGTACTTTTCTTTCATTCTATCTTCTAACTCCCACGTGGCTTCCTCGGAGCCATGGTGTTTCCACAACACCTTCACGGATGCTATCGACTTGTTTCGCAACTCGTGCACCTTCTGATCTAGGATTGCTTCGGGCCTCTCCTCGTAGCTCATGTCGGGGTCAGGATCACTTCCTCTTGATGAATCACATGCTTGGGGTCGAACACGTACTTGCGCAACTGTGACACATGGAACACGTTGTGCACATTCCCAAAACTGGGAGGTAACGCTACAGGACCTACTTCATCGATAATCTCGTACGACCCTACAAAACGCGGTTTTAACTTGCCTTTCACTCCAAACCTCAAACCTCCTCTCGTCGGGGATACTTTCAAGAATACTTTGTCACCAACATTGAATTTGATTTCCGTTCGACGCACGTCAGCATACGACTTCTGCCTATCTTGAGCTTCTTTGATCCTTGCACGGATTTGATGCACGATTTCGTTCATTTCCTTGATAGCGTCAGGTCCTAACATCTTGCTCTCGCCAACTTCATCCCAATAGAGCGGGGATCTACACTTCCGGCCATACAAGGCTTCATACGGCGCCATATCCATCGTCACTTGGTAGCTATTGTTGTAGGCGAATTCAGCCAACGGTAGAACAATCTCCCAACCTTCTCCTCGAACTAGGACAACGGCTCGTAGCATATCCTCAAGTATTTGAATTGTCTTCTTCGACTGTCCGTCGGACTGCGGGTGATAAGCGGTGCTAAAGTTCAATTTCGTGCCTAGCTCTCGTTGCAAACTCATCTAAAATTTCGACGTGAACTTCGTATCGCGATCAGATACAATGGTCTTTGGCACTCCATGCAAACGCACAATCTCACTCACGTAGATCTTAGCTAACTTGTCCGATCTATAGGTAATCTTAATCGGTAAGAAGTGCGCGCTTTTAGTAAGTCGATCGATAATCACCCAAATCGCAGTGTTACCCTTTTGTGACTTTGGCAAACCCGTCATGAAGTCCGTAGCTATATGCTCCCACTTCCATTTGGGAATCTCGAGCGGTTGCAGTTTCCCATACGGCCTTTGGTGTAAGGCTTTCACTTGTTGACAAGCTAGACATCGCTCCACAAACGATGTTACGTCTCTTTTCATTCCGTTCCACCAAAAACATTGCTCAAGTCTCGATACATCTTCGTGCTTCAAGGGTGAGCAGTGTAAGGTGTGTCGTGTACTTCACTCAAAATCTCATCTTTCAATGCCTCATCGTTCGGCACACACAAACGTCCATCAAACGTCAAAGCATTGTCCGCCTCTTCACGAAAACGGTTATGTTTCTCGGTTCTCACTTTCATGCGTGTCTCCTCCAATTTCTCATCCCGTCGCTGGGCTTCTATGATCTTGGTTCTTAGGTCTGGCTCAATCACTAGCGTCGCTATTCCTCCTCCTACTGTTTCGGGCGCTTTCACTATTTCCAAGTGCATCCTCTCGAATTCACGTATCAACGTTTCTTCCTGAGTTAGTAACGAAGCCAATTGAGGCTGGTTCTTCCTACTCAAAGCATCTGCCACCACATTCGCCTTGCCCGGATGATAGTGAATTCCACAGTCATAGTCTTTCACAATCTCTAACCAACGTCGTTGTCGCATGTTTAGCTCCTTCTGCTCAAAGAAGTAATTGAGACTCTTGTGATCCATATAAATCTCACATCTCACTCCATAGAGATGGTGTCTCCAAATCTTTAGCGCGTGCACTACGGCTGCTAGCTCCAAATCATGAGTCGGGAAATTCAGTTCATTCGGTCTCAACTGTCGGGAAGCATATGCTATCACTTTCCCCTCCTGCATCAACACGCATCCTAGTCCTACTTTCGACGCGTAAGTATAGACGGTGAAGTCCTTCTCGTGTTCTGGTACCGCTAGGACAGGTGTTGTAGTCAATTTATCTTTTAACAGTTGAAAACTCGCCTCGCATTCTGGCGTCCAAACCACTTTGATTCCTTTCTTCAACAGTTGCATCATCGGTCTCGCAATCTTAGAGAATCCCTCGATGAAACGTCGGTAGTATCCTGCCAATCCTAAGAAACTACGAATTTCACTCGACGTTTTCGGCGACTTCTAATTTTGCACAGCCTCGACCTTCGCTGGGTCCACTTGAATTCCATTTGCCGTCACGATATGACCAAGGAAGTTCACTCGAGTCAACCAAAACTCACACTTACTGAACTTGGCATAAAGCTTCTCTTTTCATAACGTCTCCAACACAACTTGTAGGTGCCACCCATGCTCCTACTCGTTCTTCGAGTACACCAATACATCGTCGATGAAGACTAACACAAACTTATCGAGATACTCGTGGAAAACTCGGTTCATCAAGTCCATGAAAACTGTCGGGGCGTTAGTAAGTCCAAATGGCATCACAACGAACTCATAATGGCCATATCGAGTGCGAAAGGTAGTCTTAGGCACATCCTCTCGTCGGACCTTTAGTTGATGATACCCCGATCTCAAGTCCATTTTCAAAAATACGCCCGCTCCTCGAAGTTGGTCAAACAAGTCGTCGATTCTTGGCAGTGGGTATTTATTCTTCAAGGTCAACTTGTTGAGCTCACGATAGTCGATGCACATCCTCATCGTTCTGTCCTTTTTCTTCACGAACAACACAGGCGCTCCCCACGGTGATACACTAGGCACGAATAAATCCCAAGTCTAACAGTTCTTGCAACTGAATTTTCAATTCAGCCAACTCTTTAGTGGCCATTCGGTACGGTGCTTTCGATACTGGCGCAGATCCGGGCTCTAAGTCGATGGTAAACTCCACTTGCCTGTCGGGCGGCGGTCCAGGTAGAGTTTCAGGGAACACATCAGGAAAGTCTCGTACTACTGCCACGTCTTCCACCTTCAAATCCTTCTTTTCCTCTCCGTTCAAGTACACAATATACGTCGGACACCCTTTTCTTATCATCATGGTTGCTTGTAAAGCAGAGATTATGGAGGTTCGTCGGTTCAAAGAAATCCCATGCAAGATGGTCGGTTGGTCGCCAGGAGCTTGAAAGGAAGTCTGCCTCTCTTTACAGTGAATCGTTGCGTGGTTCTCGGTAAGCCAATCTATTCCCAAAACTATATCTACGTTCTCCAAAGGCATAACGTGTAAAAGTCAAGCTACCACTCCTAATTTTCCTAACACAAACTTTACGTTCGAGCAAAGTCGTGTAATATCAATCAGACCTCCAACAGGTGAAGACACATTCAAACCCGATTCAAGCTTAGCAGTAGGGAGTTCTAAGGCATTCACACATGACATTGATATAAAAGAGTGTGACGCACCCGTATCAAACAGCACAATAATAGGGAGTTGTTGGATCTTTCCCATACCTACCAAGTTATCTTTGCCCTTGATGGCTTGTAGCTCCTGCCCTTGCTTTCCTCTCAAGGCATAACTCCTGCCCTTGCTTTCCTCTCAAGGCATATGCCCTTGCCTGGTGCGGGGCCACTTGTTGAATCGGTTGAGGTTGTTGCGGCTGCCTCGGTCCTTGTCTATTTTTCATCACTCCTTTGTTGTTCGGACACTCTCGAGACATGTGTCCATTCCCACCACAAGCGAAGCATCGGATGCCTCCGACTCTGCACTCCCCAACGTGGAACTTGGAGCACCGATTGCAGTAAGGTGTCCTTAGCTGATTTCCTCTTTGTTGTGGCACAACCTGTCGGCCAAAATTCTGGGGCTGGTGGAAAGTGGGATGGTGTCGCTTGTTGTCATACGGGGCTCGGTTTCCTTCCCACTTCCTCTTGTCCCGATAATTTCGTTGTTGTGTGGGTGGTGTAGGATTTGTCACTCTCTCATTCTTAGGACGTGCCTCTTCCACATCTAAGACACAACTCAAAAGCTCGGCGTAAGGAACTCCTTGGCGGCTGGCCACGGCTACTCTTATCTCAGTTCTAAGGCCAGAGAGGAACTTCGCAGCCATTTTCTCATCTCGCAAAGTGCGCGGTCATATTCCGACACTGCCATATTTCCTTGCTTCAAAGTGTGGAACTCTGCTGTCTTGGCTCGTCGGTAGCTCATAGGGACGTACTTATTGTACATCTCTTCCTTGAATTCATCCCATGTCAAAGCCTCTCGGCGGGAGGGGTCCATTATTCTTCGTCTAGTCTCCCACCAATGATCTGCCGGCCCAGTCAATTGATAAGTTACGCATGCCAGACGCTCCCTGTCCGTGCATACCATGAACTCAAAAATACGCTCGATCTCGCGGATCCAAGCCTCTGCCTTCTGTGGGCTCTCCTAACCCATCAAACTTTGGGGGTTTTTCCTTTGCGGAACGTCTTAATGTATTCTTTATCTTGAGGGTGCGGTAGGGGTGGTGGTGGAGGCGGGGGTTGATTCCCAACACTTCTCTCAGACCGTGCTTCTTCATTTCCCCCCGACTCGTGGACAGCATCTACGTCTCGGTGGCATCTTGATTCTGAAACACAAGTTAGTATCGTTGTTAGTATTCGCCGTTATTAAAAACAAAACTTGCTTGCATTCATTCACGTGCCCGAAAAGTTAAACCACGAGTACGCAAAGTCAGATAAAATGTTGAACTTTTATAGAAGCTTAAAAAGGGAAACAAACATTCGTTCAAACTTAAAAACAAGAAACTTACTATTCCTATTTGATTCTAACAACTTAAAAGGAAAACGATATCGAACTAGCTATCGTTATTTTCTTCTTCCTCTGGGTCCTCTTCTTCTTCTGGGTTATCCCCTCGGAGATACTCGTCAATCATACGAAGGTCCTCGTCATCATCTATGACATCCATAACATAGTCTCCTTCGAAGCCCAGAACCATTCCTACTCTTGCTCCGGCTTCACCCCCTGTCACGGGTTCAATCTCGATCATGTGTTTGTCCTCCCATACTATTTCATCTTCCTCCTCATCCGCCGACGGTGGTCGCTCAACACGGGAGTAGACTAGAGCACACTTTAAGGCCTTCAGGAAACCTTTCATGTCTCCATCCATCCCATTAATTCGTGGTTCGTACCACGTGAATCGACTGGCCGTTGCTTCCATCCAATCCTTCCAACTCTCGGGCATCAACTCAACTAGTCTCCGTATGCCACCATAGGACGATGCATGGCACCCGTGGACCTTTCGCCACAGGGTTTCGAAATGAGTGACGACCTCTCCTAGATCTTTTCCTTCTTCTCTCTCATAGCTGCGGTAGTCGTCTATCGCTTGTCGCATTCTGTCACTATATTGGGCGCTCTTAAGTGCGGTTCGTTTCGTTCGTACCATCTACGCGAAGACGAATTTTTTTTTCTTAGCAAACGAAGATTCCTTATACTACATTTTAACTCGTTATTCATGCTAGGTCTAAGGCTTGTCACGCTTCACTAATGTGATATCATCTAAAGGCTCTCTATGTTCACATGCTTTCGTCATATCACTTACACATATAACACATACTTAGGTCATCATACCATTGCTCATGTCTCACATACTCACACCATAACAATATCACATTCACACATACCACATGCGTTTAGACCATCTTGATAATCATGCTCATACTCCACAGAATCATACTATCACCACATCGTATTCACGCATACAATACATGCTTAGATCATCATGTCAATCATATTCATATTCCACATAGTCATATCATCACAATTCATCTTTACGGATAACATTCATTCACATGCGTACACTTGCCCAAAACATCATCATCATATCGTCATCAATTTCATGCATCGATCTCACATGCTTGCAATAACTTAAAACATACCTCACTTTCTTTGGTTGAGCGCGATGTTTGGATGTTGAGCCTTCGTGACACTTCTAGTTTATGGTTTACTATTGTAGACTTAAGGTGAAAGAAGACTCTCGGACCAGAGCGAAAGAACGAAGCTCTGATACCAGTCTGTCACGGCCGACCTTACTAAGGATAGCAAGGACGGGGAAATCGCGACTAAGGGGAGGGACTAAGAAGCGGGGAAGAAATGGGGGGGCACATTAAAAGTCGACACTTAAAGCAAAATTTAATTAATTTCTAAAAGAACAATTGTTTAGACTACAAAATATTTTAGTTTAAAGAAAGTGATAAGTCGTATTCTAGGCCTTTGTTACTGGTCAGTATGATGTGCATAATTGGAATATATCTGCAAAACAGTTGCTAAAGTGTGCAGGGAAAGTGTTCTAGTCAGTATGGAAAAGCTCGAACAACTCAGGTGAAAAGGGCGTCAGAATGTTACTATGTTGACCAGTATACATGCCAAAAGGGCTCGAGATGGAGAAGAAGGATTGCTGGGAAGATCAGCCACAAGTAAGGGCAAGAGAGTCATTTCGCGAAGAGAGTCTACCCTAAAAATCAAGGGCAGGCCTCCATATTAAAGGGAGCCACTTGGAGAGAGAGAAAATGAACTTGGAGGAAAAACACTCTTAGTTAGAGTAGTTCTCTCTCGCCAGATCAGTCCTTCAGCCTAGTCTTTTATATTCTCGTTCCTCGCCACAACCATGGTCACCTGAGAGTTTCATCAGTTCGTCGGAGTTCCACATTCTCTCATTCCAGTCAGCGTTGTGTAGTGTCAGTAGTTCCATCGCCCGGAGTGGCAAAACAATCTTTATTTGCTTTCTTAGTTAGTCGCACTTTGTTTTCTTACATTGGATCGGTTACATTTTCAATATTTGCTTACTTTGAAGTCTTAGTTGTGATCCAAACGTTTTTATGATATGAAGTTGTTTTTGTGCATCGGTTCCTGTTTGATTCTGTTTCTTTCTGCCTATATAACTTAGATCTAGTTGTCACGGTAATTTTCAAGTGTTGCGAGCATGTTTTAATTTCCGAATTGATAGATCTTAGTTCATGAGTTTAGATAGCTGTTAGATTTTAGATCTGAAATGGTTAAGTGTGAAAGCCTAGTTTACGTGATTTCTGCCACCTTGCATGTTACCCAGTAAGCTTAATTTCAGTTCCGATAGTTAATCTATAGATTTGGAGTTTTAATCGTAGATCTGTTTTTGTGAAGTTGTTAATCTGCAATTCTCGTTCCTAAATTGTGAGTTTGTTGATCTGATTTAATTCATGTTAAAGAAGATAACATCTACATCCAAGTTTGGGACCACTTTTGCTTTTTAACTACTTTTTACTTTTGTCCTTTACTTTTCAGCTTGTACCTTACAGATCTGACAGAATAGCCACCCAACTACCACTTATTCTCTGATATTCCGTTTAGCCATTAATAGTAACCCAGTACCTTCCACATATTCCCTGAAACCCATGTTCCCTACTCTCACGTACATAGAGTACCATCTTTAATTCTTGTCTAGGTAGAATCTCAACCCAAGCGTGGTAGCTAACCAACCCTTCCAGAATATCACCACAATTTCTAAAGCGCATTCATCTCTGTGGGATTCGACCCTTACATCCACTATAATAGTCAGTAAAAGTGGGTTGAGAATTATTGATACCAGGTTCAGGCATAGCTGGGATTTCCATCCTGCACACAAACCTGCTCTATCAAAATGGCGCCGTTGTCGGGGATGTTATGGCGTTATTAACTGTTATTGTGAGTGATACTTTGGCGCATATACTCTGCATAGTTCTTTCTTTTCTTTTTCTTTCAGCTTATGAGAAGCAGTTCGGCTCCTGACCAGTGGAGACCGAAGATACTCCAACAAGGAACTTTACTCGTGACCACTCGTTCTGGCCTGTCGACAACCTTATCTGACCTAGGCACGAGTAGTGACGAAGAGCAAGACACCATAGAAGGACCAATACCGGAAGAGATACCACTATTGGAAGGTAACCCAAAGAGAATGGTTGCCCAAGGAGATGATGATCCAGAGGTCGGAACACTGAATGCGCATACCGAAGGAGAACCACTGCAAGCTATAGTAGTCACCCCGGGGCAGACAGCTTGTGATGTGAAGCCCCATGTTATTGCGATTCTACCCACGTACTGTGGGAAGAGCTATGAAGGACCCTACGAGTTTCTTCATGAGTTCTGCAAGATTTGTAGGGCACAGAGAAGACCAGCGGGAGCGACCGAGGATGACTACAGATTGAAGGCTCTGCCGTTCGTCCTTAAAGGGGAAGCCAACACCTGGTTCATGCGCCTGCCCCCCAACTCCATTGAGAGTTGGGCCAATTTCAAGTCAGCATTCTTGGGTGAATTTTTCCCATCATCGAAGACGAGCGCATTGAAAAGAGAGATAACAAGTGTGAAGCAAGGGTATGATGAACCATTGAGTGATTATTGGGCGAAGTATATGAGCCGCTTGGATGCGTGTCCCAACCATCGTATGGCAGATATAGAGATACATCATGCGTTTTATGAGGGGATGAATAAAGCAACAAAGGATCTGGCAAACTCCTCGTGAGGAGGAAGCTTCACGCAATTAAGGGTCAATGAAGCGAAAAGGGACCTAGGAAAACTCTTGAGCGCAAAGAAGGAGTACGACAATTCAAGAGATGGGTATAGTAGAGAAAGGATTGCGAGTGCCTCATCTACTGATCAGGAGCAGAAGATAGAGCAGAAAATGGAAGAGCTGAAGAAGACGCTCCTAAGCGCTATCGAGAAGAACGCACCACCATCTTTTCCAACTGGGAGCTATAAGGGTGCAGAGCATGGAAATCAAGGACCGGGCTATGATCAGCCTAATGACTTCGTCAACATGGAGCAAGTCAATGCTGCAGGGTACTATAACTCTAGTGGGAATTGGATCCAAGGGAGACAGCGGGACGCACCATGGATGGACCATCCAAATTTTCGATGGGGAGATGGGAACCAAAATCAGGGCCAGGGTCAAGGCCAAAACCATTACAACTCCAGAATCCCAACCGTGGCCCAGCAAATCCAGACCACCAATTCAACTGGTCAGGAAGAAACCAACAACCCCACAACCAACAACACAACAACCAAAACCCACAAAACCAGAACTCGAACCCTGTTTATGTATCACCCCACTAAAGAAACTTCCAAAATTACCAGAATCAACCCAACCAGGGTCCACAACATCAGCAGAACCAAAACCAATTCCAAAACCAAAACCAGTTCCAGAAACAAAACAAGTTCCAAAATCAAAACCAGTTTCAAGGCCAAAACCAGAATCAATATTACTAAGACCAGTACATCCCTCTTGGCCAGTATAACCACTACCCACCTAACCAGAACCAGCAAAACTTCCAAAATTACCCACCCAATCAAAACCCCCAGTATAACCAGCACCAAGGGCCAAATCAGTCCCAATATCCTAACAAGTCAAGGAGATCTATGGAGGACATAATGGGAGAATTGCTCGCTTCGCAGCAAAGTATCAATGGTGAGTTGCAGTCCAATAATGAAGTAGTGCAGGGGATGCAAAATGCCTAGAAGGAGCATAAGGCGAACATAGACATGATAAATAGGCAATTGGCTCAGCTGGCGAGTTCAATGGGTGAAATGAAGGGGAATTCAGGAAAACTCCCATCTACAGTCCATGTTCCTGAAAAGGCAAATGTGAGCAAGGTCGCACTGCGGTCCGGTACTGCCTATGAGGGGCCCCAACCGAGGAAGTCCAGGGGGAGCCTAGTGGGACAAAGATACTGAGAGACATTGTCTCGGAAGAGGAGCTACGCAGACCTCTGCCTCAAATGCTGGATCCATTTTTCTTGGATGAGGAACCATCGGGAAAAGGTGAAACCAAGGGCATGCAGCCCAAGGTAGACTCGCCTAAGGAAAAAGGACCAACGAAGGAGATTCTAGCCCAGAATGTACCCAAGGAAAACTTCGGGAAGGCTGTTGAAGGACCGATGGACGAGGCGAAAGGAAAGAAACCGTTCCCTTACCGTTTCGTGACTAAGAGAAAGAAGGAGAACCCAGTGGATTACTAGTCAATTTTGGGGAAGCTGGATGTTACCATATCATTCCTCCAGGTCGTGAAACTACCCCCACTTGGGAAATTCATAAAGGAATTCATAGCCGGAAAAGCCCAGGAGGATGGAAAGATCATGATGGAAGGGATAGCGTCAGCAATTGTGCAGGAAAAGCTACCGCCCAAGAGAGCCGATCCAGGTATGTTCACTTTGCCTATAACTAGGAGATGTACAAATTGAGCATGCAATGTGTGACCTGGAAGCTTCTATAAATGTTATGCCATTGTCAGTTTATAATCGTTTGAACGGAGTAACATTATCAAGCACTAAGGTATTAATCCAACTGGCTAATAGGTCATGCATAAATCCTGAGGGTGTGTTAGAAAATGTGTTGGTGAGAGTGCATGATTTTACTTATCCTGCTGACTTTTATGTGATCAAGATGAGTGAGTCTGAAGCTAGGGAGTCTAGCGGTATATTGTTAGGGAGACCGTTTTTGAGGACAGCTAAGACAATCGTGGACATGGCTGAGGGGACGATTTGCATAGATTTCCATGGGGAGAAATTTACCTTTGATATCAATGAGGCCATGAAAAAGCCTATCGATTCTGAAAATCTATGCTACGTTGATGTAATTGACCCCCTAGTCCAAGATTTTCTTGAGACCGAAATATTGCAGGAAAAGCTACAAGCATTGGATGTGTATAGACAGGCTGATGTAGAGGCAGCTCCATGGTGTGATCTGATCAGTAGCCAAGGGTTAACTGACGAAGAGATAGAAGCAGCAATTAAGGACTTCTGCCAGAAATCAGAATTTATTGGAGCCGCATGGGCTAAGCTACCAGTAAGTACAGATGAATTTTCAGTTGAAGAGTTAGGAAAAGAGGGGGATGCTGCGAGGAGCATTCTACCGGCAGACATACTTCCCCCACAAGTTGAGTTGAAAAAACTACCAGCAACCCTGAAGTATGGTTTCTTAGGGGAGGAAAACTCATACCCAGTGATTATCAGCAGTAGCCTGATGAAAGAACAAGAGGCAAGACTACTGACCGTTATAGGCAAGAACAAAAAAGCAATTAGATGGAGCCTTATAGATTTGGTGGGAATAAGCCCCGACGTCAGCATGCATCATATCAGGCTAGAGGAGGGGGCAAAACCACATCGAGACTCGCAGAGGAAGGTGAATCCCAATATGCGGGAGGAAATATTGAAGGAAATCTTAAAGTTGCTGTCATTAGGGATTATCTACTTGGTGCCCGATAGCGAGTGGGTCAGCCCTGTCCACATGGTTCCCAAGAAGTCCGAGATTCAGGTGGTTCAAAATGAGAGGAATGAGCTGATACCAACAAGGCTAGTCACTGGTTGGTGGATGTGCATAGACTACCGCAAGCTGAACGCCGCAACCAGGAAAGGCCACTTCCCCCTACCGTTCATCGATCAGATGTTGGAGCGACTGGCTGGGATGAAGTACTTTTGTTTTTTGGATGGGTACAGTGGGTATTTTCAAATCTACGTGGACCCTGAAGATCAGGATAAGACCACCTTCACTTGCCCATTTGGAACCTACGCGTACAAACGCATGCCGTTCGGTCTTTACAACGCTCCGGGAACATTTCAGCGATGCATGATGAGCATATTTTCCGATCTAATTGAGGAATGCATAGAGATATTCATAGATGACTTCACAGTCTACGGAGACTCTTTCGACTCATGCCTTCATCATTTAGATATAGTCTTGGAGAGATGTCAAGCGAAGAGCCTAGTCTTGAATTTTGAGAAGTGTCATTTCATGGTCACAGAAGGTATCGTCCTAGGGCACGTGGTGTCAGAGAGAGGTATCCAGGTGGATCAAGCCAAAGTGGACGTCATTTCCAAACTACCTTTCCCTACTGACCAGAAGGAAATAAGGGATATTCTGGGGTATGTAGGATTTTATTGACGATTTATAAAAGACTTCGCCAAAATCGCCCAACCTCTTACCAGACTTCTTTAAAACGAGGTGGAGTTCAATTTTGATGAACAGTGCAAGGCTGCTTTCAACCTTCTCAAAGAAAAGTTAGTATCTACACCAATTATCCGGGCTCCTGACTAGGAACATCCTTTCGAAATTATGTGCGATGCCAGTGATTACACAGTGGGCACTCTTCTAGGCCAGAAGGTCGAAGGGAAAAGGTATGTGATTTTTTATGCATCTAAGACATTGAATCAGGCCCAAAGGAATTATGACACCACAGAGAAGGAGATGCTGGCCGTGGTGTATTCATTCGAGAAGTTTTGACAGTACTTGTTGGGATCCAAGGTTATTGTCTATACTGACCATGCAGCCATTAAGTATCTGGTTGCCAAGAAGGAATCCAAACCCCGCTTGATCCTATGGGTACTCCTGTTACAAGAGTTCGATTGGGAGGTGGAGGACAAGAAAGGGGTCGAGAACAAGGTTGCGGACCATTTGAGCAGAATAGTGTAAGATGGAAACAGCGAGGAGGTACACGACAGGTTTCCAGAGGGACACTTGTGTGAGGTGATTTTTGTTGTTAGAAAGATAGATTGGGAGGAAGTAATGAAGCTTACTGGCCAGAATAGTACAACAAAAGGAAAGGAAAAGGTAGGGCAGGAGCCATGGTATGCGGACCTAGTAAACTACCTAGTTTCAGGAGAACTTCCTGAAGTGCCAAACATCACCAAGGCTCAAAGAATGAAAATCAAAAGTGAAGCAAAGTACTACTTTTGGGACGACCCATACCTTTGGAGGGTGGGAGTAGATCATGTAATAAGAAGATGCGTTCTTGACTGGGAGCAGAGGGACGTATTAACCCATTGTCACTCCTTAGCCTGTGGAGGACACTTCAGTCCTAAGAAAACGGCAAGGAAGATCTTGGATAGCGGATTTTATTGGCCAACACTCAACAGAGATGCCTATGAATTCTGTAGAAGTTGTGAGCGTTGTCAACTGACCGGTGGGGTCTCTGCACGAGATGAAATGCCACAAGTACCGGTAATTGTTTGTGAGTTGTTCGACATATGGGGGATGGACCTCATGGGTCCATTTCCTTCATCTTATGGAAACTTGTATATCCTAGTTGCAGTTGACTACGTCTCCAAGTGGGTAGAAGCCAAGGCCACAAGTACGTGTGAAGCAATGGAGGTAGCCAAGTTCCTCAAAAGTATCATTTTCAGTCTGTTTGGAGTACCAAGGGCCATCATTTCCGATCAGGGAACCCACTTCTGTAACCGTACTATCGAATCCTTGATGAAGAAATACGGTGTGCACCACAGATTATCTAGCCCCTACCACCCGCAAGCGAACGGTCAAGCAGAGATCTCTAACTGAGAGATAATGAAGATTCTAGAAAAAACCGTCAATCCTTCTAGGAAAGATTGGAGTGTGAGGTTAGAGGATGCTCTGTGGGCGTATCGGACAGCCTACAAAACTCCCATAGGAATGTCACCGTACTAAATCATTTTTGGAAAGATGTGCCACTTTCCAGTAGGGATCGAACACCGAGCATACTGGGCAGTACAACAAGTTAATATGGATGCTAAGGCCTGTGAGGAGGAAAGGAAGCTGCAGCTGTAGGAGTTAGAGGAACTTAGATTGGAGTAATTTGATTCTGCCATGTGGTATAAAGAGAGAACTAAACTGTGGCATGACAGAAATCTGAGGACCAAAGACCTCCATGTCGGCCAGAAAGTCCTCCTTTTCCAGTCGAGATTGAAGCTAATACCTGGGAAACTCAAGTCAAAATGGACGGGACCTTATGTCATAACCGCAATCCGCTCTAATGGAGCAGTGGAGATTGCATGGAGTCTTTCTAACTCTGAACCTTTTATCGTAAATGGATATAGGCTGAAGGTGTTTAGGGAGAATAGTGATGTGGGTGTAGTGGATGAGATCCCACTGCAACCACATACTAAGGTCGCATACTGACTGGAAGGATAGAAATTTGGAGTTCCACTGGGCTAGTCTCTTTTGAGCGAAGTTTGCACATGCTGGCCAAGTAGAATTCCAAATTTCCTAAGGGAAATATAAATATTGTAAATACGAGGTAGTTAATTAAATCTCTGCATGAAATTAAAATTAAAATCTAAAAATATTTTTCGGTCCTTAAATTTAATTTGGAGTACGTACTGACTACCAGAATGCCATTTTGGTGAAACTTTCAATTTTATTTAAGTGTCCTTTTACTTTGTTACTAATCTAGGAAAATATAGGGTAAAATCATTAAGAGACGAAATTTGAATTTGGGGGCTTGTTGCAGCTTTGCAGGCGGACAGCGACTGGGAAGGCGCGTGTGCAGAAAAAGATAGACGACATCCAATCAGGAGGCAGAGCTCTCAACCGTCTCCCACACGAATCTTCGTGAGCTGGAAACCGCCTGTAGCCGGTTACAAACCCTCAGCTGCCATTTTTCCTTCCTCATAACCAAACCGTCTCTCCTATTTCACTTCACAAACCCTTACCTCCATCCCTCTCTCCAAAATTTCCACCATTCCCACCACAAAAGCCATCACCCGCATTACCACTAGAAATTCACCAAATTAAACCATGGGAAAGAAGAAATGGGCGAAGAAAATCACCGGTGAGAAACCTACTTCAAACCGCAGGAAAGAAACCCCAGAATCGCAACCACCACTGAAAGAGCGGCCGCCGAACCCGCAACCACCGGAGCCGACTCCTCAGGCTCTGACGATGGTTTCTTTGGACGTAATGACAGAGTTCCTTCGACAGCATGACCCGAATCGAGATTGGGCGGCTGAGTTGGCTGGTTTGAGCCGAGTCGGGGGAAAATGGAGCATGACCGGAGAAGCCCCGACAGTACCTGCAGCAGAACCGATCGTGCATCCCGCAGTGCAACCACCCACTTCCATTCCGATTTCCTCAGCAATTCCACCAGAAAGGGAATCTCCCTCGGCGACCACACCGCCAGAGCCCTCGGAACCCTCCCAAACTCCACAACAAAGCGACTCGATGGATATTGACCCCATCTCTGCCTACTACGATTCAGACCTAGGCGAAAGGGAAGCGAGAAGAAGAGAGGAGCAGAAGAGTTAAGAGGGAGGAGATGAACCAGAAAGAACTCCGATAGCGGAGTCTACTCCTCAAAAATGGCGAGGGAATAGATAGATCTGAATGAAACCATCAGAAAGCAGGGCCTTATGATAGATGAGAAGTTTGAGGCGCTGTTGAAGGAGGTAACCCGTGAGGAAGAAGAAGATGCATCGAAGGTAGTAAGAGAGGGTGGAGAAGCTAGTACAAGGAACGACCCAGAAGGCCCAGCCCATCAGCCATAAGAATAGGTGGAAGAGAGGCAAACCGGAGGACGAGTACCACAGTCAGTGACTCCCCAGCCAGACGCAGGGGAGAGTGATGTGCATATTGATCAGGAGGAGACAGTAGCAAGAACAGAGGTACCAGGATCAGTGGCACCTCCAGTGTTGAAACCGAAAGCGATCAAAAGGAAATTGGTGTTGAGGGACGATCCCAAGGCAGTACGACCAAAACCGAAGAGAGTATCGCAGAGATGCCTAGGAAAATGGGCATCCAGCAAGACGAAGATGAACACAACAGCAGATCCAGTTGATTTTTTAAGTGAAGAGGACAGGACTACTCCTACAAAACCTGGGGATGAGTCCTTACCGGCTACTAACCTGGAGGATGCTCAGAGGGAAACTGAAGTGATCTCACCAACGCCGAGTGACCAGAGAGATGAGACTGAACAGATGGCTGAGGGTCTAGACCTCGCATCTGAGTTAGTAGGTCACGTCGAGCCAAGAGATGATAGTACACATACCCGCGTAGAGACCCGCCCTACTGCCCAGGACAAGCCTTCAATACAACAGAGAAGAAACCGGAAGAGGATGCAGATAGAGATGAGGACAAATACCAAGAAGAGAGGAAACGAAAGGGGAAAGCCCCTGTTAAGAGAAAGCCAAGCACCAAGAAGCAGCGCACAGTGAACATAGGCATCGTCATCACAGACCCAGTTCAGAGAACCCCACCGCACCGTCAGGAGACAAATGACAGCGACTATGCTGCTAGTGAAGAGGAGACATCCGACAATGACGTCTCCCTGGAGGATGAAGTGTATAGTGAACAATAGCTTCCACTGAACCATCGGGAACTAGTACATCCCCAGGTAGAGAGATTGAAGTATAGACATTGGACAGTGGAGCTCACTGATGAGCTGGTGGAGGAGATGAAGCTGTTCGACTCTAAAAAGCTACAAGATGCTTTCAAGGATAAGGATGACGGGAGTAGGCAAATTAAGTGTGGAAAGGTACTCCATTTTCCTTCCCTCGATGAGTTAGATGCCCGTGAGTCTTTTCTGTATTATGTTCGTGCGTTAGGATTCGAGTGGTTATTGGAGAATAGGGATCCGAATATCCCTGTTAGGCTAGTGAAGGAATTCTTTACTACATTCAGATTTAGGGTCACCACAGACTTGGACGAGGATTCTATAAGCTTTAGGTTGTTTGGAGGGGAGATAAGCATGAGTTTGATAGAGTGGATAGTAAGATTGGGGATGTGTAGTCTGGAGGAGGCCATAGGGCCGGAGTGGAGGAGCAGGGAACGGGGGATTCCCCGTAGGCACGTAAGTTTCGGGCCCCAGGAGGCATGGGAGGAATTAACTCACCCGGCCGCTGGGCAGTTTGCATCCATTATCTCTCGCTCCATCCACTTCAACAACCCAATCTTACGCCTGGTACAGCTCCACCTGGATTTCAACTTGCTGAGGCAATTGAATTCTGCCGTCCGAACATCAATGACAGAGCTATACCCCCTTTGGTGCGCCAAGCGTGGGAGGAAAATACATCTGGGTTTCTGGACAGCTTATCAGTGCCATCTCATTTCCACCCATCCCGCGAGAAACCTCTCCCTCTGCCATATCTTGGGAGCATTCGTAAGAAACAATATCATCATCTCGAAGGTTGAAGTCTTATTCCCCCTAATCATGGTGGACCCCCCTGGTCTGTTTGATATACCATTCTTTGTCCGAACGAATACTGTTTACATGAGGCAGGGAGTCCCGCGTTTCTACGCTATGGGAGAAGAAGCTATTCCAGCTGGAAGAGCTGCAGCAAGCCAGGGAACACAAGCTCAAGCGCAGAGGCAAGAGAGATTGGGGAAAGCAGTGGAAGAGCTAGCAGAGGAAAACGGCAAGCTAGGGCGGAGTTGACTCGCCTGACAAGTGTAATGGAAGGAATTCTGAAGGAGTTAGCGGCAAGGAAGTTAGTACGAGTAGTTGGAACGAGTGGCCACGGAGGCCAGACTGATGAACCAAGGGTAGCCGAGATAGAAGAAGACGCAGCAGAGGAGGAAGGTGCCGAGGAACAGGCAGAATCCGAGGGATGCGAATCCAAATCCGAGAGAGAGGAGTCAGAAGAACCACCTGCACCAGCCCCTGCCCTGCGGAGGAGCAGGAGAAACATGTGACCACTACCCCACCTGACAAGTTAGTTTTCTTTTTCTTTTCAGCTTTAGTTTTCATATTTTATTTGTTTTTCTAGTGCTTTTAGGTAGTATAAGCTGTGTAGTATGTGAGAAAACCCCATTCATAACACTTAGCCTATTCAATAGTCTAAGTGTGAGAAGTTAAGGGTTTGCTATTTTGGCGCATGTGTTTTTGTTTGTGTTTTATTTTTGAGTGCATGTTAGCTCACACTTAGCCTACTACGTAGCCTAAGTGTAAGGAGTTTTTGTACATATGTGTTTGTGTTTGTTGGGTTCTGTTAGGTTTTAAACTCTCCTACTTAGCCTATTATATAGTCTAAGTGTGAGAAGTTTTTAGAAACAACATGTGTTTTCTTGTTTGGTATGTCTGTGTGTCAGTCATACTAGCCATTACCTTTTCCACTTCACAGTCTTATCTGATGGCAGACACTTGTGAAGTGGGAGGGGGGTTGCAATGGCCAGTATGACATATGTATATATTGTGTTTAGTGTTTGTGTTAGTGTCTTTCTAGGTCTAGTTTTTAGGTCTGTAATATGTGTTGATTGGGCTTAAAACTCAACTATCTCGAGCTGACGGTGAGGGGAATTGAAGGAGATAAGACATGCTGGAAAATGGAAACCACCCCCCTTAGTATCTCCTAGTCAATATATATGATGCGAGTATGAGAGAAAAGCCCATCTTTAGAGCCAAACACAAAAGCCCTCTTAAAATGTGAGTTAAAAGCCTAAAGTGTAACCACTTTCCACCAATTCAGAAAAGAAAAGTGTGGCTACCACAAGATGCCATAGTGACCGCGTGTAGCAAGACTGAAGGCAGTAGGAAACCTCCCCCCCCCCCAAAAAAAACCCACCCTTAGAACCCACTTTCTAGCCGTATATATACCCAGAAATAACCCACTAGCCACTGGGACTGTGTGTGTGCAAGGCATAAAGCAAGGACTGGCCAGAAGGACATACAAGAAAGAAACCAACTGGAGAAAGAAATTGAGATGCAAGGAGAAAATCGACCAGGGAGTCATTCCAGGTCCAAAAAAATGAATAAGAAGGAATAAGGGTGGCAAAGCCACAAAAAGAAAGGAGGAAAATGGAAAGAAAATGGCCGAAAATACTTGACCTCAAAAAACATTTGAGAAGGAATAAGGGTGGCAAAGCCACAAGACGCTACTGACCAGTTGGAAACCAATATCAGAAAATGTCCAGCAGTGAGAAGTATCAGCCGAAGGCTCAAATGCACACAGTTCTCCCACATCAAAATAAGTAGTAGTTTAGAACCTTAGAGCCTTAGGAACAACCACCCCAAACACTATAAACAAATAGCCCCGTTACAAGCCTTTAAGACCATCAGTAGCCACACGTGAAAACTAAGTCCGAAGCATCCGTGGTTCAGCGCTATGAGATAATACAGTCCTAACATCCCCGGTGAGGAATGAGTGACTGAGAGAATCTGGTGTTAGGCCTCGAGTTTGGGTGATCTTGACGAGGAGATGTACTGACTGGGAAGGAAAAGGGGGGCGGCGGAAGTTCAAGGCTGTCTAAGGCTGGATTGCACCTGATCCCAAGGGGAGGGATGGTTGAAAATATAGCCCGATTAATGTGTTTAAATTTTTCTTGTGTTGTTTTGTGTGTTTGTGTTGTTTTTGTGTTTTTCTTTGCGTCATAGTTAGAGTCCAGGTTAGGATAGAGTCGGTCAGGGGTGTAACCAGGCTAGAATGCGACTTATTGTTCTTCACGCTTGAGGACAAACATGTGGTAAGTGTGAGCAGTTTGATAAGTTGTATTCTAGGCCTTGGTTACTGGTCAGTATGATATGCATAATTGGAATATATCTGCAAAATAGTTGCTAAAGTGTGCAGGGAACGTGTTCTAGTCGGTATGGAAAAGCTCGGACAACTCAGGTGAAAAGGGCGTCAGAATGTTACTATGCTGACCAGTATACATGCCAAAAGGGCTCGAGATGGAGAAGAAGGATTGCTGGGAAGATCAGCCACAAGTAAGGGCAAAAGAGTCATTTCGCGAAGAGAGTCTACCCTAAAAATCAAGGGCAGGCCTCCATATAAAAGGGAGTCACTTTGAGAGAGAGGGGGGAACTTGGAGGAAAAACACTCTTAGTTAGAGTAGTTCTCTCTCGGCAGATCAGTCCTTCAGCCTAGTCTTTCATATTCTCATTCCTCGCCACATCCATGGTCACCTGAGAGTTTCATCAGTTCGTCGGAGTTCCGCATTCTTTCATTTCAGTCATCGAGTTGTGTAGTGTCAGCAGTTCCATCGCCCGGAGTGGCAAAAAAATCTTTATTTGCTTTCTTAGTTAATCGCACTTTGTTTTCTTACGTTGGATCGGTTACATTTTCAATATTTGCTTACTTTGAAGTCTTAGTTGTGATCCAAACGTTTTTATGATATGAAGCCGTTTTTGTGCATCGGTTCCTGTTTGGTTTTGTTTCTTTCTGCCTAGATAGCTTAGATCTAGTTGTTACGGTAATTTTCAAGTGTTGCGAGCATGTTTTCATTTTCGAATTGATAGATCTGAGTTCATGAGTTTAGATAGCTGTTAGATTTTAGATCTGAAATGGTTAAGTGTGAAAACCTAGTTTACGTGATTTCTTCCACCTTGCATGTCACCCAGTAAGCTTAATTTTAGTTCCAATAGTTAATCTTTAGATTTGGAGTTTTAATCGTAGATCTGTTTTTGTGAAGTTGTTAATCTGCAATTCTCGTTCCTGAATTGTGAGTTTGTTGATCTGATTTAATTCATGTTGCAGAAGATAACATCTACATCCAAGTTTGGGACCACTTTTGCTTTTAAACTACTTTTTACTTTTGTCCTTTACTTTTCAGCTGGTACCTTACGGATCTGACAAAATAGCCACCCAACTACCACTTATTCTCTGATATTCTGTTTAGCCATTAATAGTAACCCAATACCTTCCACATATTTCCTGAAACCCATGTTCCCTACTCTCACGTACACAGCTACATGTCGATCATCTTTCACCCCTCCTAGACAGTAGAGTACCATCTTTAATTCTTGTCTAGGTAGAATCTCAACCCAAGCATGGTAGCTAACCAACCTTTCCAGAATATCACCACAATTTCCAAAGCGCATTCATCTCTGTGGGATTCGACCCTTACATCCACTATATTAGTCAGTAAAAGTGGGTTGAGGAATTATTGATACCAGGTTCAGGCATAGCTGGGATTTCCATCCTGATCAGTAGGATCCATCCTTGGCTTGACATGACACCTGCACACAAACCTGCTCTATCAAAATGGCACTGTTGCAACCACATACTAAGGTCGCATACTGACCGGAAGGATAGGAATTTGGAGTTCCACTGGGCTAGTCTCTTTTAAGAGAAGTTTGCACATACTGGCCAAGTAGAATTCCAAATTTCCTAAGGGAAATGTAAATATTGTAAATACGTGGTAGTTAATTAAATCACTGCATGAAATTAAAATTAAAATCCAAAAGTATTTTTCGGTCCTTAAATTTAATTTGGAGTACGTACTGACCACCAGAATGCCATTTTGGTGAAACTCTCAATTTTATTTAAGTGTCCTTTTACTTTGTTACTAATCTAGGAAAATATAGGGGGAAATCAGTAAGAGACGAAATTTGAATTTGGGGGCTTTTGCAGCTTTGCAGGAGGACAGCGACTGGGAAGGCGCGTGTACAGACAAAGATAGACGACGTCCAATCAGGAGGCAGAGCTCCTGATAAGGATAATTTCATGCATTGATTAAGGGGTTAAATTCACATGTTTGTGGGGTCTAACACATGTTTTAAGCCAGGTATGTAGAAGGTTTTCGCCAGATCCAGGAAATGAGAAGGACATTTGCATGGTCCAAGGAACTGGCGGATAAGTGAGCAATTTGAAGAAAAATTGCAAGACGGAAGAAATCAAGATGCTGAAGGGTAAAATGGAGATTTCTATGAAGGTTTCTAGAAGATTATGTCTGCACCTATATAAGGGAGAAATCATGCAATTTGGAGGATCGGCTGGGTGGAGAGCTCATTAACAGATCGTAGCTCATAACTCACTCACTTCAACACACTTGGGTATTCATGAGGGAATCATAGGGTAGTTCTGGGTTATAGTTTGCTAGACAGTAGTTGGGTAACACGGTCCTCAAGGAGGGCGAAGATACAATTTAAATGCTTTCATTTTTAGTTTCTTGTCATGGATTTCTCCGTGCTTCGCCGTTCGAAGTTCGGCCTTATTTGCGGTTGAATTGCTTTTGGTTATTAAATTTCTATTTTCCATAATTTCTCTGCTTATGTCGATTTCGATTATGGATGTTTATTATTCTGAGTTTGTTGTGATTGCTGAATTTGGGTGAAATCGTTGGAATCTGGTGTTTTATCGTAGTAGATCTTGTTGAATCGGGAACTATGGAGTTGATTTAGGTTGTTGTTGGGTTCGGACTGCGTGGATCCGGAGTGGATTGAGCATTCGATGTTGGATCTGAAACAGAGTGATCGAGATTTATGCCTAGCTTTCGTGCTTTCATTTCATTCCATCTAGTATTTGTAGATCTGTTTTATTTTTGGTTGTTTGCAACGTCTGAATTTCTATATTCTGTTTGAATCTAGATATGTGCTCTGTTTTCTTCATGTTCGAGTTTGATTCAGCTCCTAAGATACATGTCGTTGTTAGTTAAATGCTTTGTTAGTTAGTTGCAGCTTTAATTTCGTACGTTCTGTTTCTGGAATATGGTCCCCACTGTTTACCTGCTTTCTGTTTAGAGATATTAGGAAGTCGTTTGCTCGGTCTAGTAAGCTAGTTAGTTATTTTGTTGCCACAAGGTTGTTCGATGTCAGCATGATGTTTACAGTTTCCTAGGTCTAGAGGTTAATTTCGTGCCTAAGTCTAGTGGTAGTTAAATCTCAACCCAAATTTGCGTGGCAACAGTCGTTTTCTAATCCAAAGTTCCTTAGATGCTCTCCTACGTATCCATCTTCGTGGGATCGACCCTTACTTCTCTATACTAGTCTATAGTATAACGAGTTGAGGGATCTTTGAACGTGAGAAGTGTGTGTCCAACGACTGAGCCTTCTATATTCTCTTGAGTTCCTAGACCAAGTGATCTAGTGGATTCATTGGATTTAGTGGCTCGACCTAGAACAATAGAACACGAACACATGTCTATCAGCTTTCACACGCTTCAAATGGCGCCGTTGCCAGGGATGGATGGCGTAATTTGTGATTGTGTTTAGAGGATTTTGGCGTACATAGTTTTGATTTTTCTTTCTTTTCCTTTATTTTCAGTTTATGAGCAGAGGCTCACGGTTTGTACATAGTAACTCATCTGGGTGGAAGAACGATCAGTTTATTTGGCAGGTCAAGGACACAGCATCTACGGTCACCACCAGATCGGGATTATCTACAGGAGATTCGTTTCCGTTTGGTTCGGAAAGTGAAGAGGATTGGAACTCGTCAGGAAGGGAGGATCCTAAATCGTCTTCAGAAACAAGTACAGAGGAGGAAGAAATATGGGACATGGCAAACATAGTCGATGGGGAGTTGGAATCCCGATGGAAGTTGGAATCCAGGGAGACAAAGAGACGCACCCTGAAGGAACCATCCTAATTTTAGATGGTCGGGCAACGAACAGAGCCAGCCAAGAGGGGCAGGGCAACTGGAATAATCGGAACCAGGGAGATCATCCGAATTGGGGGAACAGGAACCAAAACCATCAAGGGAACTCTTATGTACCACCGCACCAAAGGAATTTCCAAACCAACTACCAAGGGCCAGGAAATCAGTACAAAAATAGTTTAGGAGGTCAAGGAAACCTTCGCCAGAATCAAGCGAGTGGTTCGAATCCAAGTGCAGGCCCATGGCCCAGTCAGCCAAATTCAAATGACGTCAATTCTCAACAGCATATACAGTACAAATGTTTTTGATGGAACTATATGCCTTGACTACAATGGGGAAAAATATACCTTTAGCATCGATGAAGCAATGAAGAAGCCTCTTGATGTAGAAAATTTACATGCTATCGATGTTATTAACCCCCTGGTCCAGGAATATCTTGAGACAGAATTAATGTAGGAACATATTGAAAATTCAGAGATGAGTTACTCTATCGACAGAGAAGTGGCTTGTCACGACCGCCCATACAAGGGGTACCACAAACGCGGCGATCGTGACCGACATGCATGGATTACAATTTAGAAGATCAACTTAATTAACTTAAAGAAAGGAAAACAACTTAGTTTAAAAATTTTAAGGTTATATTTTTTTTTGAAAAGACATAACCTTAAAATTTTTAAACTAAGTTGTTTTCCTTTCTTTAAGTTAATTAAGTTGATCTTCTAAATTGTAATCCATGCATGTCGGTCACGATCGCCGCGTTTGTGGTACCCCTTGTATGGGCGGTCGTGACAGATGGTATCAGAGCTTTGTTCTTTCGCTCTGGTCCGAGAGTCTTCTTTCACTTTAAGTCTAAGTTAGTGAACCCGTATTGACTAGAAGTGTCACGAAGGCTCAACATCCAAAGCATCACGCTCAACCAAGGAAAGTGAGGTATGTTTTAAAGTTGTTGATGAAATATGAGAACGAGGTATAAACTTTATGATATGATGAGGATGGTTTGGGCAAAAGAATGCATGAGCATGTAATTACGTGATCATGTGATGTTGGATTGGAATAGTTGGTGAATGATGTGAGTTCATGTGCAAATATGTGTGTGAGAAACTTTTAAGCATGATTATGTGTGTTCGAGCATGAAAAATCGATGTTTGTTTGATGGAAGATGAAAACCCTATTTTCGATCTATGAACCTGAAAATCTGTGGTGCACGACCAGTGACTTATGATCTGTGATTGACCCATCAAACGAACGAATTTTGCTATGAAATATTTTCTGAGTAAACTTCAAGATGTTTTCTGTGTCTCGTGTGAATTTCAGCCCGTTTTATCGAAAAATGAATTTTTAATAAATTTTTGAAGTTGACTGCGCAAATCTGCCAGAAACGTGAGTTCTCGCCATGAATGTTTCGTTTTCTGTTTGTCTGACCAAATGACCTCCGATTGATGTGATTCTTGAGCTATATGAAAATTTGAAGTGTCTTCTGTATTGTGTTAAATTTTCAGCTTTTTTTGGCATTGTATGAATTTATGGTGAATTTTTCAAATAAACTGCGCAATACTGCCAGAAATTGTATATTCCGACCAGAGAGTTCAATATGTGATATGACTGACTAAATGACGTGATTTCGATATAAAAATTTTCATGGATGAACTTGAATGTGTCCTCTGTATTGTGACCAAAATTTAGCATGTTTTGAGGTCGGGTGAATTTAAAGTGATTTTTACAAAACGGTCGCGCAATTCTGCCAGTTTTCTGCCTTGATTAAATGACACTTATTTTTCAAGTTTAAAAGTATTGTATGATGCATGTATGTCCAAGGAATGTGCTTAAATGTTGAAATCACTTGTGATAAGTTGAAATGTGTTACGTGTGTTTACACCTTTGAGATGTATGTCGGGTTTGGGAAATTGAGGAAAACGATGAGAGAGAAACGATAGGACATGCATAGTGATATGTTGTTGTGTGAGGCTGACTTGTGTTGTCGTTGACAAGGGTGTTGTGTATTCGTGAACTCGAGGATCGAGAGTTGCTAAGTTGGGTTGTGATTTTGCTAAGAGAACGAGGTGGGCTTTCTTTTCAAACCTCTTTACTTTTCCGAAAAATATTATGTGGAGATATAAGGGTGGTTTAACTGTTATGTCATGCCATGATGTTTTTGTTATGAGATTGTGTGCCTGATGCCTAGTTCGTATGAGTTTACTCCGTTAGGCTATATGGCTGTGTTGTGAAACGAATTCGGGTCCGAGTAGGGCCGTAAACCCTATCGGGCTGTGTACACTGGTGGGATCGTGAGCCGTCCTTGCAAGTCGGCCGGTCTCGTGGGCGAATAGTGTGGCCACACTATTGTCGCACTGTGATTGTGATTGATGGATTGATGTGAAAAGTGGGGAGATAAATTGTCTGGCCAGACTTGAATATTTTTGTGTTTCTCGTGATTTTCTTAATACATAAAACTCGAGATCACTGGTATGGATGACATAACTTATTAAAATGTTTTCGGCATGAGCCCATTGAGTACAACAAGTACTCAGCCCTGCATATTATTTTTCTTATGTGCAGGTTGAGCGGGATGTTGCGGTGGATGTTGAGCTGGCTTGAGAACGTAGGATACGTTGTGTCGTCATACATAGGCGTAGTCCTTGACTCTCCTTAAACTGTATTTTCCGCTGCTATAACTTGAACCATGTCTCAAGACTTTAATCTTTTCTTTATGCTTTGTGTTTGAACATGTATGGTGGTGATTAGTTTTTAAACAAGTGTTTACGTTGTCTTTTGAAAATGATATTCTTCGAGATTTAAGTTAAATGTTTGTTTTACTTTAGTTATTAATGGTTGTATTTCTTAAGTCTAATTTTTTTTCCGTTGTCCTTTTTGAATGTATTTTTCTTATGTCTTTTCAAAAAAAATATAACCTTAAAATTTTTAAACTAAGTTGTTTTCCTTTCTTTAAGTTAATTAAGTTGATCTTCTAAATTGTAATCCATGCATGTCGGTCACGATCGCCGCGTTTGTGGTACCCCTTGTATGGGCGGTCGTGACATGGCTGGATGGTGTGAAGCGATGAACACAAGTGAATTATCAGATGAGGAGCTAGCTAAAGCAATCTTGTAATTCTGTACAAATCCAGGAGTAGCTAAGTCAAGGAAGACACCCCATGTGGCGAGCATGGAGGCTCCTTCTAGGTAAAGGAAATAAATGGTATCTGATGGAACAGAGAAAAATCCTTTGCCCCAGGAGGCGAGTACCCTGAAGAAAGAACTGAAGGTGCTCCCACCAGGCCTCAAGTATGCTTATCTAGAAGAGAATGAGACTTTTCCCGTTACCATCAACAACAACTTGACCAAGGAATAGGAGGAAGAATTGCTGAATGTGATCAGAAGAAACAAGAAAGCCATAGGATGGACTCTCTCCGATCTGGTAGGAATTAGTCCGGATCTTTGTATGCATCATATCCGGTTGGAAGAGGGAGTGAAAGCCTACAGGGTTCCACAGCGTAAGCTTAATCCGAACATGAGAGAGGAAGTTCTGAAGGAAGTTTTGAAGCTGCTATCCTTAGGCATCATCTATTCCATACCCGATAGTGAGTGGGTCAGCCAGTTCACATGGTACCAAAAAGATCAGGGATTCAGGTAGTCAAGAACGATAAGAATGAATTGGTTCCCACTCGACTTGTTACTGGGTGGAGGATGTGTATCGATTATAGAAAGCTGAACGAAGCAACTAGGAAAGATCATTTCCCGCTACCATTCATTGATCAGATGTTAGAAAGGCTGGCGGGAAAGCAATATTTTTGTTTCCTTGACGGATACAGTGGATACTTCCAGATCTACGTAGATCCTGAAGATCAAGAGAAGACTACATTTACGTGTCCTTTTGGCACGTATGCTTATAGAAGAATGTCGTTCGGTCTATGCAATGCGCCAGGCACTTTTCAACGGTGTATGATGAGTATCTTCTCGGATTTATTGGAGGATTGTATCGAAATTTTCATGGATGATTTCACTGTGTATGGGAATTCTTTTGACTCCTGTCTAGCAAGTTTGGATATAGTATTGAGGAGGTGCCAGGAAAAGCATTTGGTCTTAAATTTCGAGAAATGCCACTTTATGGTCCCTTAAGGAATTGTCGTAGGGCATGTAGTTTCAGAGAGGGGTATACAGGTAGACCAAGCGAAGGTTGATGTGATCTCAAAATTGCCTTACCCTACGAATCAGAAAGAAGTTAGAGGATTCCTAGGGCATGCAGGTTTCTACAGAAGATTCATTAAGGATCTTGCGAGGATTGCCCAACCACTCACCCATTTGTTGCATAATGAAGTTGATTTCGTTTTCGATGAGGGGTGCAAGGAAGCATTTCAGCTACTGAAGGATAAACTAGTCTCTGCCCCTATTATCAGAGCGCCAGACTGGAGTTTACCGTTTGAAATAATGTGCGACGCAAGTGATTACGCAGTGGGGGCAGTACTAGGTCAAAGAATCGATGGGAAAAGCTATGTGATTTTTCATGCATCGAAAACACTCAATCAACTCCAGAAGAACTATGACACCACGGAAAAGGAAATGTTGGCGGTAGTATACTCGTTTGAGAAGTTTCGCCCGTACTTGCTGGGGTCGAGCATGATAGTCTTCACTGCCAACGCGGCTATCAAGTACTTGTTGGCGAAGAAAGAATCCAAGCCAAGATTAATCCGTTGGGTGTTACTTTTGCAGGAATTTGATTGGGAAGTTCGAGACAAAAAGGGGACAGAAAACAAAGTGGCTGATCACTTTAGCAGGATTTTCCAAGGAGAGACGGATGAAGCTATATCTGATGCATTCCCGAAGGAGCATCTGTACTCTATTGGAATATTTCCTTGACCCATTGATAAGTCGTATTCTAGGCCTTGGTTACGGGTCAGTATGATGTGCTTAATTGATTATATTTGCAAAAGAGTTGTTTAAAGTGTGCAGGTTAAACATTCTAGCCAGTAGGGAAGTTTCGGAATGTTCAGGTGAAGGAGGCGCCAGCATGATCTCATACTGATCAGTATTCGTGCTAAAACGGCTTGAGATGGAGAAGACGGATAGCTGGGACGGATTACCCACAATTAAGGGCAAAGAAGTCAAATTGCAACGAGGATTTACCCTAAAATCAAGGGTAGCCTCCCTATAAAAGGAAGCCAAATTGGAGAGAGAAGGATAGACATTCACTCATTCACCACCATCTTTAGGTAGAAAGTTCTCTCGGTAGTTTCAGTCTTTCAGCCGTGTCCCGCTTCTTGCCTCGCCGTAGCCATGATCACTTGACGTTCAGATGTTCCCAGAATTCCAGTCATCGTTCATTCCAGCCAGCAAGATCGTAGTTTAGAGTCTCATCGCCCGGAGTGGCAAAACACTTTTACATTGCTTTCGTAGTTTTAAATTTCTCGCTTTCCTTACGTTGGATCTTGTTTGCCTTTGGATATTTTTCTGCTTTTGAAGTACTTTGTTGAAGATCCGAACGTGTTTATGCTATGAAGTTGATTTCCGTTTCGTTTATTGTGGTGTTTCTTTATTCCCTTGCCTAGTTAGCTTAGATCTAAAGTTTCTCGGTGTTTAAAGTGCTGAATCTCTCAATTCCGTTTACGTAACAAATTTCTTTAGGATAGATAAACAAGTACTATTTGATCGGAAAGTAGATCGTTGCATGCAAAGCTTAGTTTTAATTTCTGAATCGTTCTTTCATGTTGACCAGTATGCAGAAGTCCAGTTTCAGTGTTTGATTTCCGATTTGATTTCTTAGTTTTGGATCTGTGTTTGTGAGTTGTTAATCTGAGTTTTCCGTGTTGAATCTGGAATTGTTATCTGAATTTTGGAAGTGTTTGTTGAAGGAGATGATGTCTATTTCAATTGGAGGGGACCACTTACTTTTCGAGATGCTTTTGCTTTTGTCCTTCACTTTTAGTTAAGCCCTGTCAGCCTAGTCATCAAACTTCCACTACACTCTGAATATTCTGTTTAGCCCAAAATAGAAACCCGTACCTTCCAAATATTTTTTGTTACAAAATTGTCTCCCCATTCCACGTACACAGTTACATTCCAAATGTTTTCCTTACCGTCTGACCAGTAGAACACCTCCTTTAAGTTCCAGCCTAGGTAGAAACTCAACCCAAGCGTGGTAGCTAACCAAATTTTCCAATTGTCACCGCGGTAGTTTAAGAACGCACCATCTCTGTGGGATTCGACCCTTACCACCACTATACTGATCAGTAGAAGTGGGTTGAGGAATCTTTGAAACCAAGGTCTAGGTTAGTTAGGATCTCTATCCTGATCAGTAGGATATATCCTTGCTTGAACGACACCTACGCACCTAGGTCCCTTTCAAATGGCGTCGTTGCCGGGGATGGATAGCGTTATTTGCAATTACTGTGAGTGATACTTCGGTGTATATATTGTGCATAACCTTTCTTTTTTTCTTTTCTTTTCAGTTTATGAGAAGCAGTTCGGGCTCCTGACTGGGACCATCCTTTCGAAGTAATGTGCGACGCCAGCGACTTTGCGGTAGGGGCCGTGCTGGGTCAGAAGATCGCTGGGAAGAAGTACTTTTGCTTCTTGGATGGGTACAGCGGATATTTCCAAATCTACGTGGATCCTGAAGACCAGGATAAGACCACCTTCACTTGCCCATTCGGAACTTATGCATACCGGCGCATGCCTTTCGGCCTATGCAACGCTCCAGGTACGTTTCAACGTTGCATGATGAGCATATTTTATGATTTGATTGAGGATTGCATAGAGATATTCATGGATGACTTTACGGTCTACGGAGACTCGTTCGATTCTTGCCTTCATCATTTTGATATAGTTCTTGAGAGATGTCAAGCGAAGAGTTTGGTTTTGAACTTTGAGAAGTGCCATTTTATGGTCACCGAAGGGATTGTTCTGGGACACGTGGTCTCGGAAAGGGGAATCCAGGTGGATCGAGCAAAGGTGGACGTTATATCTAAATTACCGTTCCCTACTGATCAGAAGGGGATTAGGGGTTTTCTGGGGCATGCCGGATTTTATCGACGATTTATTAAGGATTTCTCCAAAATCGCCCAACCCCTTACCAGACTACTTCAAAATGACGTGGAGTTCGTTTTTGATGAGCAATGCAAGGCTGCTTTCAATCTTCTCAAGGAAAAGCTGATATCCGCACCTATCATACGGGCTCCTGACTGGGACCATCCTTTCGAAGTAATGTGCGACGCCAGCGACTTTGCGGTAGGGGCCGTGCTGGGTCAGAAGATCGATGGGAAGAGGTACGTAATTTTTTATGCGTCCAAGACTTTGAATCAAGCCCAGCGGAATTATGATACCACTGAAAAGGAGATGCTGGCAGTGGTGTATTCTTTCGAGAAGTTCCGGCCATATGTGTTGGGATCCAAGGTCATAGTATATACTGACCATGCAGCCATTAAGTATCTGATTGCCAAGAAGGAATCCAAACCACGCTTGATCCGATGGGTACTCTTGTTACAAGAATTTGATTGGGAGGTGGAAGATAAGAGAGGAGTCGAGAACAAGGTGGCAGACCATTTGAGCAGAATAATGCAAGATGGAAACAGTGACGAAGTGCTTGATAAGTTTCCAGAGGAACATTTATGTGAGGTGATTTTTGCGCCCAGGAAAATTGATTGGGAAGAAGTGTACAAACTTACTGGTCAGAATGATACAGCAAAAGGAAAGGAGAAGGTAGGGCAGGAGCCATGGTATGCGGACCTGGCCAACTACCTAGTAACTGGAGAACTTCTAGAAGCACCAAGTGTTACCAAGGCACAAAGAATGAAGATCAAGAGTGAAGCAAAATACTACTTTTGGGACGACCCCTACCTATGGAGGGTAGGATCCGATCAAGTGATAAGAAGGTGCATTCCTGACTGGGAGCAGCGGGATGTTCTAACCCACTGCCATTCGTTAGCATGCGGAGGACATTTCGGATCCAAGAAGACGGCAAGGAAGATTATGGATAGCGGCTTTTATTGGCCAACACTCAACAAAGATGCGTACGAGTTCTGCAGAAGTTGCGAGCGTTGCCAACTGACCGGTGGAATATCTGCCCGGGACGAAATGCCGCAGGTACCCATAATAGTTTGCGAGCTATTCGACATATGGGGAATGGATTTCATGGGGCCTTTTCCTTCGTCCTATGGCAATCTGTATATCCTAGTGGCGGTAGATTACGTCTCCAAATGGGTAGAAGCCAAGGCCACAAGTACGTGTGAAGCAAAGGAGGTGGCCAAGTTCTTAAAGAGTCATATCTTCAGCCGGTTCGGAGTTCCAAGGGCGATCATATCAGATCAAGGTACACACTTCTGTAATCGCACCTTAATGAAGAAATACGGTGTGCACCATAGACTTTCCAGCCCGTACCATCCGCAAGCCAATGGTCAAGCGGAGATCTCTAACCGTGAGATAAAGAAGATTTTGGAGAAGACTGTGAACACTTCGAGGAAAGACTGGAGTGTGAGGTTAGAGGATGCTCTCTGGGCGTATCGAACAGCCTACAAAACCCCCATAGGCATGTCCCCGTACCGGATCATTTTTGGGAAGATGTGCCATTTACCGGTTGGGATCGAGCATCGAGCATACTGGGCAGTACAGAAAGTGAATATGGATGCTACAGCCTGCGAAGAGGAAAGGAAGCTGCAGCTGCAGGAACTTGAGGAACTTAGATTGGAGTCATTCGACTCAGCCATGTGGTACAAGGAGCGAACCAAACTGTGGCATGATCGAAATCTGAGAACTAAGGAGCTCCACGTTGGCCAGAAAGTACTACTCTTCCAGTCAAGATTGAAGCTTATGCCAGGGAAACTCAAGTCCAAATGGACAGGACCTTACATCATAACTGCACTCAGATCCAATGGAGCAGTAGAAATTTCAGGGAGTTTTCCTAACTCGGAACCTTTCATAGTAAATGGACATAGGTTGAAAATATTCAGGGAGAATAGCGAAGTGGGTGTAGTGGATGAAATTCCACTGCAAACACTTACATCGGTTTCATACTGATCAGTAAGATAGGAATTTGGAATTCCACATGGCTAGTTCCATTTTGATAATTTTCTGTGTATACTGGCCAAGTAGGATTCCAAATTACCCAAGAAAGGTGTAAATATTGTAAATACGTAATTAGTCTTTGCATGTCAGATAATTTCTAAGAAAATCCAAAAATATTTTCGGGCCTTAAATTTAATTTGGAGTACACATTGACCAAGAGACTACCTATTTGGTGCTATTTCAATTCTAATTTAAGAGCCCATTTGAATTATTTCCCTTATTAGGCAAGTAATGGTAGGTTTCGAGAAAAGACGAAATTTTGAATTAAGACTTATGCAGCTTTTGCAGGGTGGCAGCGGCTGGAGTGGCGTGGAGCAGAGAGAGTAGACGCGATAGCCAATCAGGGGCCAGCATTCCTAACCGCCTTCCGTCCAAGCGTCGCGACCGGCAACTCCCTATAGCCGATTGTAACGACCTGCAACTGCTATCTCTCGCCTAAATTAAACGACCGTCCCAGACTTTATCCCTCACAAACCCTCATTTTCAAATTCCCTTTTTCAAGAGATATTATCCCATACTCTCTCAAGAAAGCGTAAATCACAAACCCTCATTTTCTTCCATTTTCTCCCAGATATCAAGACCAAATTCCACTCTTCACAAGCCCTAATTTTCAGCCATGGGGAAGAAAGCATTTGCTACCAAAATCAAACCGCCCTCAAAGAAAACCAGTGAGGAAGGAAACCTTGAAATACCACCACCACTAAACCCACAACGTCCCGCGCCAACACAACAAGCCCCGCCGATGGTCTCTCTGGATGCAATGGCGGAGTTTCTCCGATTGCAGGATCCGAATAGGAATTGGGCAGCGGAGTTAGAGTATTTTAACCAAGGTAGAGGGCAAGGGAGCGGAGCCGGAGCAACTCATGCGGCAACCATGCCAGTAACCACTACGCAACCCTTGACCCCTATTTCATCTACATTGCCGATTCCGTCGATGATTCCCCAAGAAAGCAACCCCCCAACTGAAGCCGAAATGACAGAGACGGAAGGAATTTTTCCGACGACCCAGGAAGCCGAACTTGAGGATCTTGAGGCCATTGCGGCTTATTATGCCTCTGATGAAGAAGAAAGAGCGGAAAGGCTGAGAAGGGAGCAACAAGACCAGGAAGGGGGAGAAGGAATTGAGGAGACGCCAGAAGTGGAAGCGGTTCGCCAAGAAGTAATTAGGGAGGAGATCGACCTGAATAAGTCGGCCCAAAAGCGCGGCCTCATGACGGAAACGGAGTTTGAATCAATAGTGGAAGAGGTGAATCGCAGGGAAGATACTGCTCTAATGGCTGAGGGTCTAGACCTCGCATCGAGGGCAGTAGGGGAAGAGGAGAGGGAAGAACAGAGTGAAGAGAAAGGACCAGAGCCAGTTGATACCCAAGTGGAAGCAGGGGATGATCGAATGCAAGTAGATGAGGAGAGACCAACCGTAGACACTCAAGTACCGGAAGCTGTGGCGCCTCCCGTCTTAAAACCCCACCCAGTGAAGCGGCAATTGGTTCTGAAGACGCGGGTATCTCAGCGATGCTTGGGCAAAAGAGCAGCCAGCAAGGCCAAGACAAGCACGGCTGAGAACCCAGTAGAGATCGAGAGCGAGGAAGAACAAGCCACTCCAACGAAGGCAGGGGGTGAACATGCACAGCCTACTGCTCAGGAGGAAGAAGCACAATATCAGCGAGCCAGAAAGAGGAAAGGGAAGGCTCCAATCCAGAAGAAAGCAGTAACAAAGTGGTCCAGGGCAGCAAACACAGGAATTGTGATTACCGAAGCTTCTCAGAGGATCCCATCGAGCCGGCAAGAGCAGAGTGATAGTGAGTATGAGATTAGTGAGGAGTCTGAATCCGATAGCGATACGACCATGGAAGATGAGGAGTACAAGGAGCAGCAACTCCCTAACGATCATCGGGAACTATTGCATCCACCTGCAGAACCACTCCGATATAAGCGTTGGACGGTGGAGCTCACAGATGACGTGGTGGAGGGGATGCAATTTTTTGACTCCAAGGAGCTCCAATCCATCTATCGCACCAAGAACGCAAAAGGCAAGAAGGTTAAGTGTGGAAAGGTAATTCATCTCCCCTCGTTAGATGAATTGAAGGTTCGGGAATCGTTTCTCGCCCTTTTCCACGAATTGGGTTTTGAATGGCTGTTAAGGAATGAGAATTTGAATGTTCCGGTCGATTTGGCCAAAGAATTTTTTGCGACCTTTCGATTCAAGGTCACAACGGATTTGGATGTAGAGTGCATCAGTTTCAGAGTATTTGGAGGAGAGATTAGGATGAATTTGATTGAATGGACTGTTCGGCTAGGGATATGCAGTTTGGAGGAGGCCATAGGGCCCGAGTGGAGAGATAGGGAGCTGGGGATTCCCCGCAGGCATGTGGACTTTGAGCCTCAGGTAGCTTGGGAAGAGCTTACTCACCCCGGGGCAGGACAGTTTCAGTCCACTATCTCCCGATCTATCCATCTTAACGATCCTAATCTACGCCTGGTTCAACTCTTCTTGGGTTACAACCTTTTAGGACAGTCGAATTCGGCAGTCCGGACATCGATGACGGAATTGTATCTTATGTGGTGTGCCAAGAGAGGCAAGAAGTTGCACTTAGGGTTCTGGACTGCATACACATGTCACCTCATCGCTACCCACCCAGCACGGAATATTTCCCTCTGCCATATATTGGGAATCTTTGTGAGAAACAACGTCACCGTTTCAGAGGACGAAGACTTAACCCCCTTGACGATGGTGGACGCCCCAGGATTGTTTGATACCCCCCTATTCGTCCGGACGAATGCGGTATACATGAGGCAAGGCGTGCCACACTTCTACGCGATGGGAGAGGAAGCTACACCCACTGCTCGGTTGGCAGCAGCTCATGAAGCACCGGCACACGACCAGAGACAAGAGGGGATGGAAAAAGCTGTGGAGAAGATAGCGGAGGGAAGCAGACAGATAAGGGCAGAAATGATCGGATTGGCATCGGACCAGGAACAGCGTCAAGCCAGAATGGAGAAGGAAATGGATGAAGTTAGAGAGGAGAATAAGCAATTGAAAGCAGAGATGGTCAAGCTAGCGGCAGTAGTGGAACGGGTGTTGAAGGAATCTGCGGAGCAGAGGATACTGACCCAGAGGCAAGCGTCTATGGAAGTGATCGTGACTAAATTAGGAGAGGAGAACCACAAGATACAGACGGAGATGAATAGGATGTTGTCCATGATCGGCAATATCCTAGAGGAGGTGAGCCACCAGAGGGCGGCTGAAGCTATGAGAGTACGGGGCAGTGTAGCCCAGGATACCGGACCAAGCGGCCATGCTGGCCAGGATGTTGAACCACAAGTCCCAGAGACCGTAGTGAAGGAGCAAGAGGAAGAGAAAGCCGAGGTGCCGGCAACTGCCGAGGAGCAGGCAAAGGATGATGAGAACCAAGCTGGAATGGAGACAGACCAACCGGAGGACCAACCAATAGAACGACCTGCACCACCTGCCCCACGAAGGAGCAGGAGACTCCGATAGACCCCCCCCCTACTGACCAAGTTAGTTTTTCTTTTTAAGTTTCAGTTTTTCTTTTAACTTTTCGTATTGTTGTTATGAGTTGGTTTTTGTTTAGGTAGTATAATTTGTGTTTGCGCGCAAATCCCACTTCATAACACTTAGCCTATTCCATAGTCTAAGTGTGAGAAGTTAAGGGTTTGTTTCTTTGGAGCATGTTTTCTTTGTTTTGTTTGTTTTGTTTTCTATGTCGCATGCATGTTAGCTCACACTTAGCCCATTGCATGGTCTAAGTGTGAGGAGTTTGTATATATGTGTTTGTGGTTATGTTTTGTTGATCTCTGTATAGGTGATAAAACCTCTCTCACTTAGCCTATTCCATAGTCTAAGTGTGAGAAGTTTTTGTTTTAGTTTTGCTGTTTGTTGTCTGTGCGCCATCGTACTGGCCATTACCTTTTCCACTTCACAGCCTTATCTGAGGGCAGACACTTGTGAAGTGAGAGGGGGGACGCAATGGCCAGTAGGATGTATGTATATATGTGTAGTCTTTGTGTTTGTGCTTTTGTTTTGTTTTGTTAGGTCTAGTTTTATGTTGTATGTGATTGGGCTTAAAACTCAACCGTCTTGAGCTGAAGGTGAGGGGAATTGAGGAAGATAGGACATGCTGGAAAACCTAAACCATCCCCGTTAGTACCTCCTAGTCAGGATAGATGAGGTGAGTATGAGAGAAAAGCCCATACTTAGAGCCAAACACGAAAGCCCTCTAAAAATGTGAGTTATAAGCCTTAAAGTGGAACCACTTACCACATATATTGGAAAAAAAAGAGAGGCTGCCACAATTCGCCTAGGGTGAAGTGATCATGGGTAGCAAATACTGAAGGCAGTAGGAACCCCCCCCCCCCCGTTTAAAAAAAAAAAAAAACCGCCTTTAGAACTCTTTTTTCTTAACCTTTTATATACCCAGATAAACACCCCAGCCGACTGGGACTGTGTAAGGCATGAAACAAATGGAGCTTACTGGCCAGGAAGAAGTGCGGAAAAGCAGAAACCAGCTGGGCGAAAAAGTTAGAAGAAAATCGACCAGGGAGTCATTCTCAGTCCAAAAAAAAAAGAAGAAGGAATAAGGGTGGCGAAGCCACGAAGGAACGAAAAAAAAAAAAAAAAAAAAGAGGGAACCGAGAAAATGAAGAAAATGGTCAGAAAGATTTGACCACAAAAAAAGAGATGAATGAAGGAATAAGGGTGGCGAAGCCACAAGATGCTACTGACCAGTGGAGACCAAAGCCAGAAGCGCCAACTAAAGAAAGCAACTGATCAGAAGCCTAATATACACAGTCCCCCCCCCCGCATAAATAAAAATAGAAATTTTGAACCTTAGAGCCTTAGGAACATCCACCGCAAACATTACAAGCCAACAACCCCGTTACAAGCCTATAAGTCCTTCAGTAGCCGCTCGTGGAATCTGAGTCCGAAGCAATTGTGGTGAGCATAATGAGAGAATGCAGTCCTAACATTCCTGGTGAGGTATGAGTGACTGAGCGAACCTAGTGTTGGGCCGAGAGTGTGGGCGATCTTGACAAACAGATATACTGACTGGAAGAGAAAAGGGGGGTGGCAGAAGTTCAAAGCTGTCTAAGGCCGGATTGCACCTGATCCAGAGGGGAGGGATGGTTGAAAATATAGCCCGATCTATGTGTTTTCAGTCTTTTATGTGTTTATGTTTCTCTGTGTTTGTTTGTGTTTTTCTTTGCGTCATAGTTTAGAGTCTAAGTTAGGTAGAGTCGGTCAGGGGATTAACCAGGCTAGAATTCGACTTATTCTTTTCTTTGTTTGTTCTTCACGCTTGAGGACAAGCCTGTGGTAAGTGTGAGCAGTTTGATAAGTCGTATTCTAGGCCTTGGTTACGGGTCAGTATGATGTGCTTAATTGATTATATTTGCAAAACAGTTGTTTAAAGTGTGCAGGTTAAACATTCTAGCCAGTAGGGAAGTTTCGGAATGTTCAGGTGAAGGAGGCGCCAGCATGATCTCATACTGATCAGTATTCGTGCTAAAACGGCTTGAGATGGAGAAGACGGATAGCTGGGACGGATTACCCACAATTAAGGGAAAAGAAGTCAAATTGCAACGGGTGAAGGTTTTTAGGGATAATTCTGAGTTGTGTGTAGTGGAGGAAATGCCACTACGCGCACTCTCTATTATCGCCTAATGAGTTTAGCAAGCAGTGCTCTCGATGAATTCCTGGGTCAGGTAAATTGGGATGTTTTTTTTATATCTATTCACTGAACCAGGGAATCTCGAGAGTGCTAAATTGAATGTGTAAATAGTTTAATCATTTTTTTTTCTAATTGAAAATCCCAAACAAATGAAAAATTTTTAATCTTCCAAAAATATTTTCAAAATACCAGACTTTTCAGGGAAAATGTTTTGTAACTTTTTGAATCCTCGACCTGGGAGTCTGGCGTTTCATTTTCTTTTGTTTTTGCATAAGTATGGTGTCGTAGAGAGTATCGTTTACATGGGGCAGAGAGATTTTTGTTTGAGAGGGAAGTGGTACAGTTTTGAAATTCAAATATTACTTTATGGAAAGGCGAACGGTTGCTTACATCATGCCTACAACCGCCTGCACAACCGTACGCGCCCTTACCCATTTTTACTTCTTTCGTCCCTTACGCTTTATTTTTTCAAAACAAACAAATTCTCTCTCACAAAAATCCCCAAATCTTCTCTCTCGCGATACCCAGCCCTCAATAACCCTAACCCGTAATTTCTTTCAAAGTGTTTGAGAAATTTTCAGATTCAGGCCATGGAGAACACATCAAATGCAGGAAACCCCACCGGATCTGCCGATTCCAACGCGGTGAAGTTTATGGCAGAGTTGATGCAGAAGTTTGGCGGGCCGGAAAAGGCGATGAAAGCCTTCGCCCTGTTCACGTCAATGATGGGGAAGGCCACACCTGCCGCGTCGACGTCCATCACAACCACCACACCAACACCACCGCAAATTCCAGAGGATGCGATTTCACATCCGGCTACCGTACATACAGTAGGCGAACCATCTATCGGCGAACCTGGGAATGAAGCCGCGGTAGGCGACAAACAGGATGTGGAGATGGAGCAGATGACGTCTGTTGAGGGGGAAACCCTTGTTATCTCTGAGGTTGGTGTTGTCGAGGGAGAAACCCCTGTTATTTCTGCTGATGTTGATGTAGGTGAGAAAGAAACCCCTGATTTTTCTATTGCTGGTGTCGTAGAGGGGGACACCCCTATGGTGGTTGAAGGAGTTAAAAAGGGGGCAACCCCTGTGGATGATGTTGAGGGGGAAACCCCTGCTGGTGATTTGGAGGGGGCGACCCCTGTTATTTCGGAGGAAGTTGTTGGGGGAAAACCCTGGAAAAATTAGCGGGCGGTGAAGCCCTAATCTCTGATACGATGGTTGCTGGTAAGGAAACCCCTGTCTATATTGAGGGGGCAACCCCTATTCTGTCTGAGGAGGGAGTGACCCTCATTACTACTGAAGCTTCGGAGCCCAAGGAGAGCGGGCTGGAAGTGGTGATAGAACTGGATGATCAGTCGGTGGGTGCAGACTTGCCAATGGATAAACGGGAGGCCCGACGACGGGCCCGACAGAATTTGAAAGATTAGATCGAGGACCTCACTTTGTCCACGAAAGAGGAAGTACAAGCCCTAGGAACAGAGGGTGCGTTAGAGAAAGATACCCTTAGGTCGGGAGGGGAGCAAGAAGATGACGAGGAGGAGCGCCGCTTGACAGCAGAAAGAAAAAGGAAGGGCAAACAGGCAGATCCTTCCTTGGTCAAGAAGACGAGAAACCTTCTGCGGGTAAATCTATTGAAGCCTCACTCCCTCCCCCGGCGAAGGTACCATATGCTAGAGAGCCAGTTAGCACTGCTAGGTCCAGTGAATCTGAAGAGGAGCTAGAAGAGGAACTAAATTTCGAACGTGCAGAAGTCTGGATTACCAAGAGATTTCTTGATGCAATGAGGAAGTTTGAAGACCCCAAACGAGCGGCGACCTACAAGGAACAGAGTGGTCCAGGTAAGCTTGCAAGGTCTGGAAAATGATATGATCCCACGGAATTGAAGGAGATAGATTCCAATGAAGAATTCCAGCAGTACATCGATGCCATCGATTTCGATTGGTTACTAAAGCATAGCTTTGTGGAGGTCCCAACGGCTCTGGCACGTGAATTCTTTTCTACATTCCGTTTGAAACCAACCACTGATTTGGATGCCGATTCCATCACTTTCTGCCTATTCACCGTGGAACATGAAATGAGTATCTGAGAATGGTCCCTCCGAATGGGATTGTTTACGCGTACTGAGGATGATGAGGGGCTATGGAATGATCGGGTGGTTGGAGCACCAAAGTTTACACCTGGATTCAAACCACAATCAGCCTGGGAGTTCATCGCCCACCCGAAGGTGGGACAGTTTAAGACAAGTATTTCCAAGGGGTTTCATATACAGAAACGCATCCTTCGATTTGCTCAGACTTTCGTCAGCTACAATCTCATGGGAACTACCAACTCGACCTTGACAATGGCAGATTTATACTTCACTTGGTGCATGGCCACGGGAGTAAGGGTGCATTTAGGCTACTGGTTAGCCCAAGCATGCTATCAAATGACCGCCAACCCTTCCCGACACATGTACACTTGTCACCTCTTAGGGGCTTATCTTCAGCAAAACACGATAATGAAGATCGCCAAATCTGCCCCTGAGGTGGTTATGTGTGAGCCTCCAGAACTCTTTAGCATTGACTACTTTTTCAACAAGGGGTTGTTGTACATGCATGTGAAGGAGGTTTGTTTCTACGAAGTCGGCAGGTTGGAGCCCCAAGTCAAGATAGAGCAGGATGTTGGTGAGTCGAAGGCAAGCATGGAAGTGGAGGAGGCAGAAGTGAGTGCGATGTACAAAGAATTAGGTGAATTCAGAAAGGTGATGGGTGTGATGAACAAGGAACTCGGTGACGCAAGGAAAGAAATGGTCGGGATACGGACAGAACTCGGGGGAGTTAGAGAAGAGATGCAGGCCCTCAAGGGGCGCGTCACAGTCATGGTGGGGAAGTCATCTACGCAAAACGATCGGATGGCGGAGGTTGTCCAGTTAATGATGATGATGACCAAATGGCTGAAGGAGAACTTCTCCGAGCCCCAGGCGAAACTGACTACTGGACCCAGCAAGATGTCCACCCAGCCAGGGCCAGGAAGTTCATCTCCACAGCATCCCCCACCCCCGTCTAAACCTCTGCTAGCCCCGTCGGCTTCAAAGACCCTGACTGTGAAGAAGACATTGAACAAGCAACCGAGTGAGGAAGTGAAGGAGAAGCCGGATTCGCCGGCAAGAAAGAAAGCAAAAGTAACCCGCCCATACGTTCCACCGCAGGTTGGCTCCCGAGGGAGCCAAACCCCGAAATGAAGCCCCCTTGACCAAGTAACTTTACTTTTAGTTTTTCTCTTTCTTTCGTTTTGTGTTTATATATTTGTTGTTTGTGTCTGTGTTTTCTTTTTCCCAGCATGTCGTATTCTGTATATATTTTCCTGTGATTATGTCTTCTCCCACTTTGCCCAATTTTTGGTCTAAGTGTGAGAAGTTTGTGTTTTTTTTCTACCATGTTTTGGTTGTTCTTCTGTTGTGCCTTCTCCCACTTAGCCCGTTGCTCGGTCTAAGTGTGAGAAGTTTGTTTGCTTTTTCAGGATTGTTGTTCCTGAAGTTTTTTTTTTGTTTTGTTGAGTTTTGTTTGTACTTCCCTGTTTCCCCCCTTCACTGGGATTACTTGGGGACAAGCTTGAGTGAAGTGGGAGGGGGAGGGAGTCGTACAGTTGTGTTCTTATGTGATTAGGTGTCTTTAGATTTAGGTTTAGTTTCTTTATGTGTGTCGCATGAGCTAGTGAATATAATAAGGCAAATCCCCTTAGTGACAGCGATTGAAGATAGGATGCATATCAACTTTGAGGCCTTTTTCCTTAATAAGCTGAATTCGGTTTGAATGAAGTAAGGACGATAGAGGATGCCTTAGATGACCAAGTTGTGAAGCCCCACCATAAATGTGAGTTATAAGCCTATACATTGTGAGGTAACTTGTATAAAAGGGGCCACCACTTGATGCTTAGGGAGAAGAGTGATAAAAAAAAGGGGTATAAGCTGGACGAAGTCTAGGAAATGGAGGTATAAGCTGGACGAAGTCCAGAGGAGGAATAAAATAAACAAAATTCAGAGGTATAAGCTAGACAAAGTCCAGGGAAAAATATAAAAAGGGGGAATAGAAAAAGGAGAAAAATTACCTAAGGGCAGGAAGCAACAGTAACCTGACCCAAGAAGTTAAAAAGAAAGGAGAGTTATAAGAAGGAGAAACTCTCATAACCCGACGCATCAGTGGTGTAACATTGACTTAAGAGTGATTCGATCCTAACATCCCTGGTGAGGAATGAGTGATCAAGTGAATCTAACAAATGGGAAATCAATAGGCTATCTTGACAAACTGACAGACCGATTAAGTGGAAGAAGGAAAAGGGAGGATTTGGAGATTGTAGACAAATCGGATAGGCCTTAAGCTTGTGGGGACGGCTGCTTAAAAGTTGAAGCTAGTTCATGCCTTTGTGTTTTCTCTGTGTTTTCTTTAAGAGTTTGTTTTCTCTTTTTGAGTCTGTTAGTGTTTCTAGGTCTAGGAGTTTTGTTTTGTTTGTGTGTATAGAGTCAGTCAAAGATGACCATGCATTGAAATTCACTTTATTTCTATTTTTTTTTTGTTTTCATACTTGAGGACAAGTATGGATTAAGTGTGAGCAGTTTGATAAGGCTAATTTCATGCATTGGTTAAGGAGTTAAATTCACACGTTTGTGGGGTCTAACACATGTTTTAAGCCAGGTATGTAGAAGGTTTTCGCCAGATCCAGGATAAGTGAGCAATTTGAAGAAAAATTGCAAGACGGAGGAAATCAAGATGCTGAAGGGTAGAATGGAGATTTCTACGAAGGCATCTAGAAGATTATGTCCGCACCTATATAAGGGAGAAAGCATGCAATCTGGAGGACCGGCTGGGTGGAGACCTCATTAACAGATCGTAGCTCATAGCTCACTCACTTCTACACACTTGGGTATTCATGAGGGAATCGTAGGGTAGTTCTGGGTTATAGTTTGCTAGACAGTAGTTGGGTAACACCGTCCTCAAGGAGGGCGAAGATACAATTTAAACGCTTTCATTTTTAGTTTCCTGTCATAGATTTCGCCGAGCTTCGCCGTTCGAAGTTCGGCCCTGTTTGCGGTTGAATTGCTTTTGGTTATTAAATTTCTGTTTTCCGTAATTTCTCTGCTTATGTCGATCGGAGTAGATCGGAGTAGATCTTGTTGAATCGGGAACTATGGAGCTGATTTTGGTTGTTGTTGGGTTCGGACTGCTTGGATCCGGAGTGGATTGAGCATCCGACGTTGGATCTGAAATAGAGTGATCGAGATTTATGCCTAGCTTTCGTGCTTTTATTTCATTCCGTCTAGTATTTGTAGATCTGTTTTATTTCCGGTTGTTTGCAAGTTTCCAACGTCCGAATTTCTATATTCTGTTTGAATCTAGATATGTGCTCTGTTTTCTTCATGTTCGAGTTTGATTCAGCTCCTACGATACATGTCGTTGTTAGCTAAATGCTTTGTTAGTTAGTTGCAGCTTTAATTTCGTACGTTTTGTTTCTGGAATATGGTCCCCACTGTTTACCTGCTTTCTGTTTAGAGATATCAGGAAGTCGTTTGCTCGGTCTATTAAGCTAGTAAGTTATTTTGTTGCCACAAGGTTGTTCGATGTCAGCATGATATTTACAGTTTCCTAGTTCTAGAGGTTAATTTCGTGCCTAAGTCTAGTGGTAGTTAATCCTCAACCCAAATTTGCATGGCAATAGTCATTTTCTAATCCAAAGTTCCTTAGATGCTCTCCTACGTATCCATCTTCGTGGGATCGACCCCTACTTCTCTATACTAGTCTATAGTATAACGGGTTGAGGGATCTTTGAACGCGAGAAATGTGTGTCCAACGACTGAGCCTTCTATATTCTCTTGAGTTCCTAGACCAAGTGATCTAGTGGATTCATTGGATTTAGTGGCTTGACCTAGAACAATAGAACACGAACACATGTCTATCAGCTTTCGCGCGCTTTAGCTCTCAACCATCTCCCACACGAATCGCCTATTTCACTTCACATACCCTTACCTCCATCCCTCTCTCCAAATTTTCCACCATTCCCACCACAAAAGCCAACACCCGCATTACCACCAGAAATTCACTAAATTAAGCCATGGGAAAGAAGAAATGGGCGAAGAAAATCACCGGTGAGAAACCTACTTCAAACCGCAGGGAAGAAACCCCAGAATCGCAACCACCAATGGAAGAGTGGCCGCCGAACCCTCAACCACCGGAGCCTACTCCTCAGGCTCTACGATGGTTTCTTTGGACGTAATGATGGAGTTCCTTCGATAGCAGGACCTAAATCGAGATTGGGCGGCTAAGTTGGCTAGTTTAGCCGAGTCGGGGGCAAGTGGAGCATGACCGGAGAAGCCCCGACAGTACCTGCAGTAGAACCGATCATGCAGCCCGCAGTGCGACCCCCCACTTCCATTCCGACCACACCGCCAGAGCCCTCGGAACCCTCCCAAACTCCACAACAAAGCGACTCGATGGATATTGACCCCATCTCCGCCTACTACGATTCTGACCCAGGGGAAAGGGAAGCGAGAAGAAGAGAGGAGCTGTCACAACCGCCCATACTAGGGGTACTACAAACGAGGCGATCGTGACCAAGGGACAAACATTAAGAATAGCATTTAAGGATAACAGTTTATATGAAAGACTCAATTAGCTTAAAAGAATAATATATTAGTTCATCAACTGTTAAACAGCAAGTTTTTAGTTTAAAGAAACTTAATGTCGAAAATTCATTATTAATTAGCAAAGACTTAGCAAACGATTTTCCAAAGAAGCAGCGAGAAAAATAAACATAAAAAAATCCAATTAACTTCTAAAAGAAAACATTTGTTTTAGTTTACGAAAAACCATTTTAGAGTAATGAAGTAAGCAACGTATTAAAGTCAAACAAAATTTTGACATACTCAAAACAATACGAAATAAAGTAAGTCTTGAGGCATAGTTCAAAAGTATAGCAGCACAAATAAGGTTTCAAAGAGAGTCAAGGATGACGCCTATGTATGAAGACACAACGCATCCCAATTTCCTAGGCCGACTCAACATCCCGCTCAACCTGCACATAGGGGAAAACACATGCAGGGCTAAGTACTTGTTGTACTCAATGGGCTCATGCCAAAAACATTTTATACAGTTATGTCATCCGTACCAGTGATCTCGAGTTTTATGTGTAGTTAAGAAATATCACGAGAACACAAAAATATTTCAAAGTCTGGCCAGACAATCAATCTCCCCACTTTCTCATCAATCCATCAATCACAATCATCATATCGCAGTGCGACGAAAGTGTGGCCACACTATTCGCCCACGAGACCGGCCGACTAGCAAGGACGGCTCACGATCCCACCAGTGTACACAGCCTGATAGGGTTTGGGGCCCTACTCTGACCCAAATTCGTTTCACAACACAACCATATAGCCTAACGGAGCAAGCTCGGACGAACTAGGCATCAGGCAACAATCTCACAGACAAAAACAACATGGCATGGCATAATAAGTTAAACCACCCTTATAACACCACATCATATTTTCGGAAAATAAAAAGATTTGTAAAAGAAAGCCCACCTCGTTTGCTTAAACAATTCAATATCCACTTAAGGCAACCCTCGTTCCTTGTGCTCACGTGCACACAATAACCCTTGTCAAACCACAGCACAAATCAGCCTTCCATCAAGTCACATTATCATGCATGTCCTATCGTTCCTTTTATCATTCTCTTAAATTACCCATCCCAACATTCATCAACATAAGGAAAACATGCCATAATATTTCTCAACGTGTCACACATAATCACGTCATAGGATACATTCTTAAATCGTACATGCATTATATAATTCACTCAAATTTGGCGACAAGTGATATTTCCACATAATAACAAATCTGGCAGAACTGCGCGGTTGGTTTGTAAAAATCACCAAAAATCCATCCGACCTCATATGTAGCTAAAATTTGGTCACAACACAGTAGACACATTTAAGTTCATCCAGTTAAAAGTTTACACCAAAATCACTCATTTGGTCAGTCAAAACAATAATGTAACTCTCTGGTTGGAACACAAAATTCTGGCAGCACTGTGCAGTTCAATTGAAAAATTCACCAAAGATTCATCCGATGTCCAATGAGGTTGAAATTTTCACACAACTCAGAAGACACTTCAAATTTCATCTATTATAAAAATTCACATCAAAAGAAGGCCATTTGGTCGGTCAAATAGAAAACGAAACTTTCTGGGTGAGAATACAAGTTTCTGGTAGAATTGCGCAGTCAACTTCAAAAATTTATTACAATTTCATCTTTCGTCAAAAGGGGCTGAAATTCACACAAAAAACAGAAATCACCTTGAAATTTACTCAGTTAAATTTCATGTCGAAATTCGATTGTTTGTTTGGTCAAACACACGTCGGAATTTACTGTCTGAACACCACAGTTTTCAGGCCTCACAATTTCGAAATTAGGGTTTCTTCCCCATTCATTCAAACACAATTTTTTCATGCTTCCAACACACAATCATGCTTAAAAAGGTTCTCACAATCACGTTCTCATATAATCACACATCATTCACCAATGATTCATTCAAACTTCACACATATTCAATCAAAATCGCATATTCACAATTGTTCTCATACAAACACAAATTCCCACCAATTAATTATGCGATCTAAGATTCCTACACTCACTATATGCATGAAGGAATCAAGAACAAGGTTTTCAATGCTGAAGATGAGGGAAAAGATTCAATTATACCTTCTTGAATCGAAAACCAAATGGTAGAAGCAAAGATTGATACGATTCGTCGGGAACTCTTGAAAATCAAACTCCAATGGATGCAAGAACAAGGATTGGAAGGAATTTAGTAGAGGATGAAGAGAGGGAGAGGAGAGTGGCATGTGGAGAGAGGGAGGGGATGGAGGTGACGAAAATTTGAGGGAGAATGGGGGCTAGGGTTTAGTTTAGGTGATTAAATAGTCCTAGGTTTAATCCCATAAATTAATTAATTAATTAATTTTGGAGGAATAAAATAGAGGCCAATAAATAAAATCCCACAATTAAAAGGAAGACATGTTTTCGAAAATTATGGCTAGAAATTCAATAAGGAATTTATTTGGTATTTACTTGGAGAGGAATAGATTCACAATTTAGGAAATAAAACAATGAATATTCCATAAACAAGGGAACAAAATAAATTAAATCTCCAAGTAGGAAATAATGAGGGAGGGGGCGAAAATTTTGATGGTGTGCACAAGGAAATTATTTAAATCCTCAATTAAATAGAATAGGATTTAAAAGGAATTCCACAAAATAGGAAGCAAATATATTCTCCTCTACAAATAGGGGGGGCGAAAATTGGCTTAATTAGCCACAAGGAAATAATTCAACTCTTAATTTAATTGGGGTGAGGGAATAAAATGTGGCAAGATTTAATTGGATTTCAAATAGCTAAAGGAAATCAACAAGGTACCAATTAAATCAAAGAAACTAATTCATCCTCCTAATTAAAATAGAGAATATTCGAAACTCACAAAAATAATAGGTTAGAGTTCGAATTTCATGTAGCACAATTTAGGGATAATTTGATTTGGATTTAATTTGGATGAATATCCCAAAACAATTATTTAAATCCCAGAAATAATAAAATTTCCAATAATTGGAGTGGCCGGCAATAACCACTTTATTTGGCTAGAACCAGATGCATGATCTTATTTAAATTGATTTTCCCCACATTAAAATATAAATAGCACTTCATTCCAATTCCCCCATGACAATTTATTCCACATAATCCAACTCAATCACGTAGCAACAATTTAAATTTCATAAATGAAATTTCCAATCGACATATATTAAATAAGGTCACAAAAATTTTGGGATGTTACATCCTTCCCTTCTTAACAGAAATTTCATCCTGAAATTTGATCGTCTCACATACACAACTCGGGGTACTTTACTTTCATTTTATCTTCTAACTCCCACGTGGCTTCCACAACACATTCACGGATGCTATCGACTTGTTTCGCAACTCTTGCACCTTCAGATCTAGGATTGCCTCTGGCCTTTCCTCGTAGCTCATGTCGGGGGTTAGGATCACTTCCTCTTGATGAATCACATGCTTGGGGTTGAACACATACTTGCGCAACTGCGACACATGGAACACGTTGTGCACATTCCCAAAACTGGGAGGTAACGCCAAACGATACGCTACAGGACCTACTTCATCGATAATCTCGTACTGTCCTACAAAGCACGGTTTCAGCTTGCCCTTCACTCCAAACCTCACAACTCCTTTCGTCGGGGATACTTTCAAGAACACTTTGTCACCAATGTCGAATTTGATTTCCGTTCGACGCACGTCAGCATACGACTTCTGCCTATCTTGAGCTTCCTTGATCCTTGCGCGTATTTGATGCACAATTTTGGTCATTTCCTTTATAGCGTCGGGTCCTAACATCTTCCTCTCGCCAACTTCATCCCAATATAGTGGGGATTGACACTTCCTGCCATACAAAGCTTCATACGGAGCCATATCGATCGTCGCTTGGTAGCTATTGTTGTAGGCGAATTCAACCAATGGTAGAATAGTTTCCCAACTTTCCCCTCGATCTAAGACAATGGTTCGCAGCATATCCTCAAGCGTTTGAATCGTCTTCTCTGACTATCCGTCCGATTGCGGGTGATAAGCAGTGCTGAAGTTCAGTTGTGTGCCCAATTCCCTTTGCAAACTCAACCAAAACTTTGATGTTAACTTCGTATCACGGTCGGACACAATGGTCTTTGGCACCCCATGCAAATGCACAATCTCATTCACGTAGAGCTTTGCTAACTTGTCCGCGCCATAAGAAATTCGAATTGGTAAAAAGTGCGCGGTTTTAGTTAGTCGATCGATGACCCAAATTGCAGTGTTGCCCTTCTGTGACTTTGGCAAACCCATCACGAAATCCATAGTTAGATGCTCCCACTTCCATTCGGGAATTTCAAGTGGTTGCAATTTCCCATATGGCCGTTGGTGTAAGGCCTTCACTTGTTGGCATGCTAGACATCGCTCCACATACGACGCCACGTCTCCTTTCATTCCATTCCACCAAAAACGTTGCTTCAAATCTCGATACATCTTCGTGCTTACGGGGTGAGCAGTGTAAGGCGTATCGTGCGCTTCACTTATAATCTCATCTTTTAGCGCCTCATCGCTCAGCACACACAATCGTCCATCGTACATCAAAGCATTATCTGCCTCCTCACGGTAATGATCAAGCTTCTCGGCTCTCACCTTCACAAGTAACTCTTCCAACTTCTCATCACGTTGTTGGGTTTCTATGAGCTTGGTTCTCAAATCTGGCTCAATCACTAGCGTCGCTATTCTTCCTCCTACTGTCTTGGGCGCTTTTACTATTTCCAATCTCATTCTATCGAATTTGCGAATCAACGCTTCCTCTTGCGTTAGGAAATAAGTCAATTGCGGTTGGTTCTTCCTACTCAAAGCATCGGCTACTATGTTCGCCTTACTCAGATGATAGTGAATACCACAATCATAATATTTCACAAACCAACGTCGTTGTCGCATGTTTAGCTCTTTCTGCTCGAAGAAGTATTTGAGACTCTTGTGATCCGTATATATCTCGCATCTCACTCCATAGAGATAGTGTCTCCAAAGTTTCAGTGCATGCACCACTGCTGCTAACTCCAAATCATGAGTCGGAAAATTCAATTCATTCGGTCTCAACTGTCGGGAAGCGTATGCTATCACTTTCCCATCTTGTATCAACACGCATCCAAGTCCTACTTTTGATGCATCAGTATAGACAGCGAAGTCTTTGTCGGTTACCGGCACGGCTAGGACCGGTGGTGTCGTCCACTTCTCCTTCAACAGTTGGAAACTCGCCTCGCACTCCGGTGTCCAAACCACTTTGATTCCCTTCTTTAGCAATTGTGTCATGGGTCTCGCAATTTTAGAGAATCCTTCAATGAAACGTCAATAGTATCCCGCCAATCCCAAGAAACTACGGATTTCACTCGGCGTTTTCGGCGATTTCCAATTCTGCATGGCCTCGACCTTTGCTGGGTCTACTTGAATCCCATTTGCCGTCACAATATGACCAAGAAAGTTCACTCGAGTCAACCAAAACTCACACTTACTAAACTTGGCATAAGGCTTCTGCTTTCGCAATGTTTCCAACACTGTTTGTAGATGCCATCCATGTTCCTCCTCGTTCTTCGAGTATACCAACACATCATCAATGAAGACTAACACAAACTTATCGAGATACTCATGGAAAACTCGGTTCATCAAGTCCATGAAAACTACTGGGGCGTTAGTAAGTCCAAATGGCATCACAACGAATTCATAATGGCCATAGCGAGTGCGAAAAGCAATCTTAGGTACTTCCTCTCGTCGGACCTTTAATTGATAATACCCCGACCCCAAGTCCATTTTCGAAAATACGCCCGCTCCTCGAAGTTGGTCAAATAAGTCGTCGATTCTTGGCAGTGGGTACTTATTCTTCAAGGTCAACTTGTTGAGCTCACGATAGTCGATGCACATCCTCATCGTTCCATCCTTTTTCTTTACGAACAACACAGGCGCTCCCCATGGTGATACACTAGGTCGGATAAATCCCAAATCTAGCAGTTCTTGCTACTGAATCTTCAATTCAGCCAACTCTTTAGGGGCTATTCGGTATGGTGCTTTCGATACTGGCGCAGATCCAGGTTCTAAGTCAAAGGTAAACTCCACTTGTCTGTCGGGCGGCGGTCCGGGCAAAGTTTCAGGGAACACGTTGGGAAAGTCTCGTACTACTGCCACGTCTTCCACCTTCAAGTCTTTCTTCTCCTTTCCATTCAAGTACACAAGATACACCGGACACCCTTTTTTGATCATCGTGGTTGCTTGTAAAGCAGAGATTATGGAGGTTCGTCGGTTCATGGAAATCCCATACAAGTTAGTCGACTCTTTGCTAGAGGCTCGAAAAGAAATTTGTCTCTCCTTGCAATGTTGCATCAAAACTCAGAATATGGATCAAGAACGCAAACTTTAATCAAACAGTCTTAACTTGAAATATGAACCAATTTCGAATCGTAACAATTGTTCGACCAAATTTGAAAGATCAGCACATCAATGGGATAATGACTTAAAGGGTTGCGGAAAGAAAAAAAAATGATCCGTTGTATGAGGATTGAGAAATGTAGGCAGTTGTCACAAAGCGGTACTGATCATGGTTCAACGAAAATCATAATATGGAATGATAGAATCACATCAATGGGTTCATGAGTTTGTGAAAGGCAACCAAAGTCAAAGGGGCTTTTGACAAAAAATTAAGTGGATTAAGTTTGTTAAGGCAAGGTACAAAATGTATGCCTTAACTTCGTTTTGTAAAAAGAAGGGTTCTATTATGGAAAGAATACATATGGTGGAACTGAACCAAAAAGACTTTCACTCTATGAGAAAGAACTTAACACAGACATGGTTACAAAATGAAAAGTTGTACAAAAGTTCAGAGAAGAATATCCTATAGAAAACATGTCTGCAAAACGTGTCTATATTGAAGGACATGACTGCAAGCAACCTTAGGTATGAAGTTCAATAGCAAAGGCTCACAAAGTCAAAATATTGTTCGTATAAATAATAAGTCAAAGAAGACTACAATCAATCCAAGTGTCTAAAGTTATGAAGGCAACACCACTTTCCAAAAATTGAAAGTGAGTTATGACTCAATGGAGGAAAAGAAATAATATGCATCACTTGCAAGGGGTGAAAGAAACAAGCTATTAAATAGACAAGGGCTCACAGTTATTTGAAAGGTCGTAAAAAATAACTTCTTAGAATCCAAGTAAGAACTGTTGATTAAAATAGCTTGTTATAGCTATTAAAGTCGCACCACCTCGTTCATCTTTCGCGAGCCGAGACTGGTAACATCACTCTAAGAACTGTGGATTCCACGCTGAGATTCTTTGTGTCAATGCCACTAATAATGATAGTCGGAGTCCATATCTTCATAAAGTTCTATGCATGTCATAATGATTATCCTCGCAGGATATTGTTGTCATCCTCGTGCTCCTTAGCAGGGTATGAAGATCATCTCCATCGTTTTGCCGCTTACGCATGATTACACTATACTAGTTTAAATCGCGAGTATGACCGCTCGTCGTTGCATGAAAATATCACCTAGCTTCAGCTCTTCTTGTCTTGCACCTTGACTTAAGGGTTTGCCTCAACTTTCATATTCTTGTACGTTTCATTGCTCAGAGAAGCAATAGTTAAGTTTTCAATTTAGAACTACGATTCGCGCGGTCAACTAGACTTATATTTTAGGTACTCTAAGTTCACAACACAATTCGTCATCTCATAGATCATCATCTACCACAATTTACGTCATTCACACCTCAAGATAAACACACAACATTTTCACATCCCATAGCAAAACACTTTCGAACTTCACAATTATATTCACAACTTTTGAAACAAAATTTCTTCACACTTTCACACTTTCCGAAAAAAAAGTTTTTTTTTCCACATATCAACTCAAATTAAAACGTACTTTCGCATCAACTTCCATCATTCGTATAAAACACTCCATAGCATAACGCATCATACATCGCACCTCATAACATACATAACATCACACTTCCATAGCTTAATTTTCCAAACGAAAAAGTTAATTTAATAATTTTTTTTATATATATATTTTTTTTGAACAATTCATAAACACAACATTTTCCATTGATCAATTAATTTTCCCCAAAAGAAAGAACTAACATGTTTTCATTTGAAATTCAAGGATATTGGAAAACATAAACATTTTTCCTCAATCAAACAACTTTCCAAAATTACCAACAACTTTCCACAATATAAACATTTTTCCTCAATCAAACTCCACTAGAACAACTAGTCATTAATATTACAAAACATCAACCACAAAATCCTTTTCCATTTTTTTTTCTACATATCAAACTATGCAAATCTTTCAAAGCTCATAAAACATTTGTATTCCAAACAAAACACTCATGCGCTTCACATATATGTTTGAAACAACATTCTTAGATTACACATTTTTTTAAAAAAAAAATTTAACATTCTCAAAACAACTCATCCACTGTCATCCTTCATGTAAAACACTCCATCATCCTATGTTCACATGCTCACGTCGTAGTACTTTCACACATATAACACATACTTAGGTCATCATACCAATCTTGCTCATGTCTCACATAATCATACCATAACAATATCATATTCGCACATACAACACGTGCTTAGATCATCTTGCCAATCATGCTCATATTCCCCATAATCACACTATCACAATATCATTTTCACACATATAACACTTGTTTAGATCATCATGCCAATCATGCTCATGTTCAACTTCTTTATGTCATCACATCATTTATTCACGAATTTCAACATGAAAATAACATCACATCATCACGTAATTACATGCGCATGCATCCTTTTGCCCAAAACATCCTCATCATATCATCAATTTTATACATCGTTCTCATATTTCATCCACAACTTTGAACATACCTCACTTTCCTTGGTTGAGCGTGATTGAAAGAGCAGGTTTGCGTAGGTGTCGTTCAAACAAGCATGTATCCTACTTATCAGGATGAAACAATCCACTGCTAAGCCTAAAACCTGGTATCAATAATTCCTCAACCCTTTTCTACTGGGTAGTATAGTGAAGGTAGGGGTCGAATCCCACAGAGATGGTGACGGTTGGAGTGATTGCGGTGATATTCTGGAAAGGTTTGGTTAGCTACCACGCTTTGGGTTGAGACTTATCTAGACTGAAATTTAAGGTGGTACTCTACTGACTAGGAGGTGGGAAAGATGTTGGACGGGTGGTTGTGTACGTGGAAGGTGGGGAACATGGTTTTCAGGAAGTATATGGAAAGTACTAGGTTACTATAAAAGGTTAAACAGAATATCAGAGGAAAAGAGGTAGTTAGGTGACTAGACTGACAGATCTGTAGGGTACCAGCTGAAAAGGTAGAAAAAGTAAAGGACAAAAGCAAAAGTAACTAAAAAGTAAAAGTGGTCCCAAACTTGGATGTGGATGTTATCTTCTTCAACATGAATAAACTCATATCAACAATCTCAGATTTCATGAATGAGAAACACAGATTAATAAACTTCACAGCTCAGATCTACAATTAAAACATCGAATCAAAAGATCGAACACTGAAACTGCAATTATGCTTACTGGTCAACATGCAGGGTGTCAGAAATCACGTAAACTGGGTTTTCGCACTTAACTAATTCAGCTATAAAATCTAACAGCTATCTAGGCTTGCAAACTCAGAGAAATTAACTACAGAAGTTAAAACATGCGATTCCACACTGGAAATTACCGTAACAGCTAGATCTAAGCTATCTAGGCAGAAAGAAGTAGATTTGAACAGAAAGAGATGCATAAAAACAACTTCATTGCATAAAATGTTTGGATCTCAACAAAATACTTCAAAGGATGATAAGTACTGAAAATGCAGCAGATCCAATGATAGAAAACAAGTAAAGGTTAACTAAGAAAGTGAATAAAGATTGTTTTGCCACTCCGGGCGACGGAACTGCTACGACTACAGAATAAACTGGTTGGAACGAGAGAATGGAACTCCAGCGAACTGATGATCTTTAAGTGACCATGGCTGTGGCGAGGAACGAGACTCTGGACTGGGCTGAAGGACTGAACTACCGAGAGAATTCCACCTAAGAGTGATGATGATGAAAATTATTCATCCCCCTCTCTCTCCAAGTGGCTTCCTTTTATAGGGAGGCTTACCCTTGATTTTAGGGTAAAACCTTGTGGCGAGATGACTTCTTTGCCCTTAATTGTGATTGATCAGTCCCAGCTATCCTTCTTCTCCATCTCGAGTCATTTTTGCATGTATACTGGTCAGTACGTAATCGTTCTGACGCCCTTTTCACCTGAAGTATCTGAAGCTTTGTCTACTGGCTAGAACACTCAACCTGCACACTTTGAGCAACTGTTTTGCAGATATAATCCATTATGCACATCATACTGACCAGTAACCAAGGCCTAGAATACGACTTATCAAACTGCTCACACTTACCACATGCTTGTCCTTAAGCGTGAAGAACAAACAAAAAGAAGTAAGTCGAATTCTACCCTGGTTACTCCCCTGACCGACTCTATCCTACCCTAGACTCTAACACATAAAAGAAAAACTAAAACACTTAGACACATTAACACGGTAATTGGGCTATATTTTCAACCATCCCTCCCCTCGGGATCAGGTGCAATCCCGTCTTAGACAGCCTTGAACTTCCGCCGCCCCCCTTTTCTCTCCCAGACAGTATATCCGCTTGTCAGGATCGCCCACACCTCTCGGCCAAACACTAGGTTCACTCAGTCACTCATACCTCACCAGGAATGTTAGGACTGCATTTCTCTCAATATGCTCAACCACGATTGCTTCGAGCTTATATCTCACGTGTAGCTACAGAAGGGCTTAATGATTTGTAACGGGGCTATTGGTTTGTAATATTTTGGAGTGGATGTTCCTAAGGCTCTAGGTTCAAAATTTCTGCTTTATTGAGGTGGGGGAACTGTGTGCATTTGGGCTCTTGGTTGTTGCTTCTCTTGGCTGGCGCTTCTGGCTATGATCTCCAACTGGTCAGTAGCTTCTTGTGGCTTCGCCACCCTTATTCCTTCTCTTTCTTTTTGTGGCCAAGTTTTTCTGACCATTTTCTTTTATCTTTCTTTTTTTTTTCTTCTTTCTTTTCCCCTTTTTTTTCTTTGTGGCTTCACCACCCTTATACCTTCTTCTTCTTTTTTTGGACCTGGGATAACTCCCTGATCGATTTTCTTCCAAACTTTCTTGCCCAGCTGGATTCTGCTTTCTTGTACACCTTCTGGCCAGTAAGCTCCAATCGTCTCATGCCTTGCACACACAATCCCAGTGGCTAGGGGTGTATATCTGGGTACAAAGAGTTAAGAAAATGGGTTCTAAAGGTGTTTTTTTTTTTAGGGGGGGGTTTCCTACTGCCTTCAGTGTTCGCTACTCGTGGTCACTTCATCTTAGGTAGTTCGTGGCAGCCGCTCTTTTCTTTTCAAAGTATGTGGAAAGTGGTTCCACTTAAAGCTTATAACTCACATTTTAGGAGGACTTTCGTGTTTGGCTCTAAGGATGAGCTTTTCCCTCATACTTGCGTCATCTATCCTGGCTAGGAGGTACTAAGGGGGGTAGTTTCTGTTTTCCAGCATGTCGTATCTCCCCTAATTCCCCTCACCGTCAGCTCAGGACAGTTGAGTTTTAAGCCCAATCAACACACAAAAGAAAAAAAAAACTAGACCTAAAAAGACATTAACACAAGCACAAACACTAACCACACAAATGCACATACATTCTACTGGCCATTGCGTCCCCCTCCCACTTCACAAGTGTCGGCCCTCAGATAAGGCTGTGAAGTGGAAAAGGTAATGGCCAGTATGGTAGACACAACGACATGCTAAAAACTAAAACTTCTCGCACTTAGACTATATAAAATAGGCTAAGTGGGAGAGTTTAAAACCTAAGCAAAAACCAACAATTACAAAGCACATATATGCATAAACTTCTCACACTTAGACCATGCAATGGGCTAAGTGTGAGCCAACATGCTATCGAAAAACAACAAACAAGAAAACACAGAAAACATGCGCCAAAGAGACAAACCCTTTACTTCTCACACTTAGACTATTAAATAGGCTAAGAGTTAGAAATGGGGTTTGCGCACAAACACAAATTATACTACCTAAAAAAAACAATTAAAGTAAGAAAAACTAAAAACTAAAAATAAAAAGAAAACTAACTGGTTAGGTGGGGTGGTGGTCACTTGTTCCTCCTGCTCCTTCGCGGGGCAGGTTGTGGTGCAGGTGGTTCTTCCGGTTGCTCCTCCTCATTCTCGGATTGCTTGTTCCCAGATTCTGCCGACTCTTCGGCATCTCCTTCCTCTTGTTCCGCCTCTTGTTTCTGCTCTGCTTCTTTCATCTCGGTTAATACCTCCTCTGATACTCGTGGTTCATTAGTTCGGCCTCCATGGCCACTCGGTCCAGATTCACGGACCAACTTCCTGGTTCCCAATTCTTTCAAGATTCCTTCCATCACAGTTGCCAAACGGCTTAACTCCCTCTTGCTCTTCGATTCTCTTCCGCCAACTCTTCCACTGCCTTTTCTAGCCTTTCCTGTCTCTGCTCCTGATCTTGTGTTCCCGGATGTGCTGCAGATCTCCCAGTCGGTATAGCTTCTTCTCCAATTGCGTAGAAACATGGTACGCCCTGCCTCATGTAAACGGTGTTTGTTCGGACGAACAAAGGTGTATCAAAGAGACCAGGAGGATCCACCATGATCTGGTCGGATAAGTCTTCGGCCTCCGTGATGATGATGTTGTTTCTGAAGAACACTCCCAAGATGTGGCAGAGAGTGAGGTTTCTCGCTGGGTCCAAAAACCTAAATGTAACTTCCTTCCGTGTTCGGCGCACCAGAGAAGGTATAACTCCGTCATCGATGTCCTAACAGCGGAGTTCGACTGTCCCAACAAATTGAAGTCCAAGTGAAGCTGGGTGAGTTAACTCCTCCCATGCTGCACTAGGCGTAGGATTGGGTTATTGAAATGGATTGAGCGAGAGAGAGTGGATGCAAATTCTCCAGAGGCTGGGTGAGTTAACTCCTCCCATGCTGCCTGGGGCTCAAATTCCACATGTCTGCGGGGAATTCCCCGCTCCCTACTTCTCCACTCAGGCCCTATGGCCTCCTCCAAACTGCACATCCCCAGACGCACGGTCCACTCAATCAGATTCATCCGTATCTCTCCGCCAAACAGCCTAAAACTGATACATTCCTCATCTAGATCAGTGGTGACCTTAAACCTAAAGGTCGTGAAAAACTCCTTCGCTAATCTAACCGGGACACTCGGATCTCCATTCTCCAACAACCATTCGAATCCTAACGCTTGCAAATAAGAGAGAAACTGCTCGCGGGCACCCAACTCATCTAAAGAAGGAATATGAAGTACCTTTCCGCTCTTTACTTGCTTACTCCCTTCATCCTTGCTATCGAAAACTTTTTGTAGCTCATTCGAATCGAAAAGCTTCATCTCCTCCGCTATCTCGTTAGTGAAGTCCACTGTCCACCTCCGGTACCTTAATCTCTCTACCGGTGGGTGGACTAACTCCCGATGATCATCCAGAAGCTGTTGTTCGGCGTACTCCTCATCCTCCAAAGAGATATCGCTGTCGGAGGCTGATTCCTCGTTGGCAGCGTATTCGCTATCACTTTGTTCCCTCCGGTGTTCCTGGACTCGCTGAACTAACTCAGTAATGACTATGCCAGTGTTCACTGTATGTGGCTTCTTGTTGCTGGGATTCTTCATCATATCCCTTTTCATTTTCTCTCTTCACGGTATCTAACTTCCTCTCCGTCATCCTTGTCTTTCTCTTCTTCGGGTTCCTTCTCAGCTTGTGTCGAAAGTGGATCCTGGGCAGTAGGACTGGTCTCCTTGTGGCCTACTGACCTGGATGCGAGGTCCAGACCCTCAGCCATCCCGTCAGCCTCTTCACCTTAGCCACTCAGTGTTGAAGAGACCGCTTCGGTTTCCATTGCAGTATCCTCTAGGTCAGTAACAGGTACAGACTTCTCCCTAGGTTTTGTGGGAGTGGTCCTCTCTTCTTCACTCAAGATCTCCACGGGATCTGCCTCTGTGTTCGGCTTCGCCTTACTAGCTGCCCACTTCCCTAAGCATCGTTGAGATACCCTTTGCGGCTTTGGCTGTCTAGCCTTAGGTTCGCCCTTCAACACCAACTTCCTCTTGACGGCCTTAGGTTCGCCCTTCTACCCCAGCCAATGGGTTGGGTACTTCTGGTATTGCTTCTGTTTCTTTTGCTTTCGTTTCCTGTGTTTCAATAGATGTATCACCCCTCTCTGCTTCTGGCTGGGGTGATTCCGGCATAATCTCTTCTTCCCTAGCTTGGCTTTCCGAGCGGTTTCCTTCTTCGGCTTCTTCACTTTCTCCTACTGCTCGTGATGCGAGGTCTAGCCCCTCAGCCACCACGGCAGTGTCATCTTCCATCCGATTGACATCATCTAAAATAGCTTGAAATTCCTCATCGGTCATTAGGCCCCGCTTCTTGGCTGATTCGTTCAGATCTATCTCCTCCCTCGCCACTTTTCGGGGAACGACTCCCGCCGTCAGCCTTTTCTCTGACTCAACTGCTCCCTGTAGGCTCCCCTATTCCTGACCTTTCCTCGCTTCACGTTCTTCCAAGTCGGAATCGTAATGAGCTGAAATGGGGTCAATCTCCATTGAATCATTGTGTTGTGGAGTTTCTGAGGGTTCCGAGGACTTAGGTGGTGGGGTAGTCGATGGAGCTTCTCTTTCTGGTGGAATTCCGGAGGAAGTCGCAATGGGGGTGGGGAGTGTTGCTGTAGATGGCATAATCGGTTCCGAAGGATTTTCTCCGAGTACCCTCTCTTGTCCCCCGATTTGACCCAAACCGGCCAGCGCCGCAGACCAATCCCTATTGGGGTCCTGCTGTCGAAGAAACGCCTCCATTTCTTCCAAGGAGACCATTGTTGGCGCTTGAGGAGTCGGCTCCGATGGTTGCGGTTGCGGTTGCGGTTGTGGTTGTGGGCTCGGCGGTCGTTCTTCCCGCCGCGGTGGTGATTTTGGTTTTTCTTCCCTGCGGGTGGAAGTGGGTTTGATTTTTGTTGCGAATGCTTTCCTTCCCATGGCTTAGATCTGTGAAATTCTGGGTATGAAGTGGGGGTTGGTGTTTGTGGGGTGATGGTGGAAATTTTGCAGAGAGAAAAGTTGCAGAGTGAAATTGTGCAGTGAAAATGGGGGAGACGACTGGTTATGGGTTGGAATAGGGCAGTTGTGGGTTTGCAACCGGTTATAGGCGGTTCCAAACCGCGTCGTTTCTAGGGAGAGGTGGTTGAGAATACTGACTCCTGATTGGTCGGCGTGTCCACTCTCTCTGCTCACGCGCCCCTTCCAGCCGCTGCCACCATGCAAAAGCTACAGAAAGTCAACAAATTCAAATTCGTCCCTTAATGATTCCCCCTATATTTCCTAGATTAGAAATAAAGTAAAAAGGACACTTAAATAAAACAGGAGTTTCACCAAAATGGTATTCTGATGGTCAGTACGTACTCCCAATTAATATTTGAGGTCCGAAAAATATTTTTGGTTTTTCTTAAAACTAACTAGCATGCAAAGGTTCAAATTAATTAACTACCAAATATGTACCATATTTACATCTTCTTTAGGAGAATTAGAATTCTACTTAGCCAGCATATGCAAGTTACGCTGAAAAGAGCTAGCCCAGTGGAATTCCATTCCCTATCCTACCGGTCAGTATGAACCCTGAGTGTGTGGTCGCAGTGGAATCTCATCCACCACAGCCACGTCACTGTTGTCCCTAAACACTTTTAGCCTATGCCCATTCACAATAAAAGGTTCATAGTTAGGAAGACTCGCTGAAATTTCTACTGCTCCATTGGAACGGAGTGAGGTGATGACATAAGGCCCTGTCCATTTCGATTTAAGTTTCCTAGGCATGAGCTTCAGTCTCGACTGGAAGAGTAGTACTTTCTGCCTAACATGGAGATCATTGGTCCTCAGATTCCTGTCGTGCCATAGTTTGGTTCGCTCCTTGTACCACATGGCTGAGTCAAACGACTCCAATCTAAGTTCCTCAAGCTCCTGCAAATGCAGCTTCCTTTCCTCTTCACAGGTTGTAGCATCCATATTTACTTGTTGTACTGCCCAGTATGCCCGTTGTTCAATTCCCACCGGTAAGTGGCACATCTTTCCAAAAACAATCCGGTACGGGGACATCCCTATGGGGGTCTGTAGGCTGTCTGATATGCCCATAAAGCATCTTCTAACCTTACACTCCAGTCCTTCCTAGAAGGATTGACAATCTTCTCCAAAATCTTCTTTATCTCGCGGTTAGAAATCTCTGCTTGACCGTTTGCTTGTGGATGGTAGGGGCTTGATAGTCTGTGGTGCACACCGTATTTTTTCATTAAGGCTTCAATTGTGCGATTATAGAAGTGTGTACCTTGATCCGATATGATCGCCCTCGGAACTCCGAATCGACTGAAAATGTTACTTTTGAGGAACTTGGCCACCTCCCTTGCTTCACACGTGCTTGTGGCCTTGGCTTCTACCCACTTGGAGATGTAATCCACTGCAACCAGGATATACAAATTGTCATAGGATGAAGGAAACGGACCCATGAAGTCTATTCCCCAAATGTCGAACAATTCACATACAATTACCAGAACTTGGGGCATCTCGTCTTTCGCAAATATCCCACCGGTCAGTTGACAGCGCTCACAACTTCTGCAGAACTCGTACGCATCCTTGTTGAGGGTTGGCGAATAAAAGCATCTATCCAGAATCTTCCTTGCCATCTTCTTGGATCCGAAATGTCCTCCACATGCTAACGAGTGGCAATGGATCAGAACGTCCCTTTGCTCCAAGTCAGGAACGCACCTCCTTATCACTTGATCGGGTCCCACTCTCCACAGATATGGGTCGTCCCAAAAGTAGTATTTTGCTTCACTCTTGATCTTCATTCTTTGGGCTTGGTAATACTCGGTACTTCTGGAAGCTCTCCAGTCACTAGGTAGTTGGCTAGGTCTGCATACCATGGTTCTTGCCCTACTTTTTCTTTTCCTTTTCCTGCATCGTACTGGCCAGTAAGCTTCATCACTTCTTCCCAGTCAATCTTCCTGACCTCAAAAATTACCTCACATAAATGCTCTTCTGGAAACATTTCGTGCACCTGTTCACTGTTTCCATCTTGCACTACTCTACTTAAATGATCTGCCACCTTGTTCTCGACTCCTCTCTTATGTTCCACTGCCCAATCAAATTCTTGTAACAAGAGGACCCATCGGATCAAGCGGGGTTTGGATTCCTTCTTGGCAATCAGATACTTAATCGCTGCATGGTCAGTATAAACGATGACCTTAGATCCCAACAAATATGGCCGGATCTTTTCGAAAGAATACACCACTGCCAGCATCTCTTTTTCAGTGGTATCGTAATTCCGCAAGGCTTGATTCAGTGTCTTAAATGCATAAAAAATTACGTACCTCTTCCCATCGATCTTCTGACCCAGTACGGCTCCCACTGCATAGTCGCTGGCGTCGTACATCACTTCGAAAGGGTAGTCCCAGTCAGGAGCCCGTATGATAGGTGCGAATATCAGCTTTTCCTTGAGAAGGTTGAAAGCGGCCTTGCATTGCTCATCAAAGACGAACTCCACTTCATGCTGAAGAAGTCGGGTAAGGGGTTGGGCAATCTTGGAGAAATCTTTGATGAATCTTCGATAACACCCGGCGTGCCCTAGAAAACCCCTTATCCACTTCTGATCAGTAGGGAACGGTAATTTGGATATAACATCCACCTTGGCTTGATCCACCTGGATTCCTCTCTCTGAAACCACGTGTCCTAGAACAATCCCCTCAGTGACCATAAAATGACACTTCTCAAAATTCAAAACCAGACTTTTTGTTTGACACCTTTCTAGAACTATGTCCAAATGATGAAGGCAAGAGTCGAAAGAGTCTCCGTAGACCGTGATGTCATCCATGAATATCTCTATGCAGTCCTCGATCAAATCAGAGAATATGCTCATCATACATCGTTGAAACGTACCTGGAGTGTTACATAGGCCGAAAGGCATGCGCTTGTATGCATAGGTTCCGAATGGGCAAGTGAAAGTGGTCTTATCCTGGTCTTCAGGATCCACGTAAATTTGGATGTATCCGTTGTACCCATCTAGAAAGCAAAAGTACTTCTTCCCAGCCAATCTCTCCAACATTTGGTCGATGAAAGGCAAAGGGAAATGGTCCTTCCTCGTTGCATTGTTCAGCTTTCGGTAATTGATGCACATTCGCCAACCCGTGACTAGCCTCGTTGGGATCAGCTCATTCCTCTCATTTTGAACGACTTGGATTCCCGACTTCTTTGGGACCATGTGGATCGGGCTGACCCACTCGCTGTCCGGCACTGAATAGATAATCCCTAGCGACAACAATTTCAAGATCTCCTTCAATATTTCTTCTCGCATGTTGGGGTTTACCTTTCTTTGGGCATCTCGATGTGCCTTTGCTCCCTCTTCCAGCCTAGAGTGGTGCATGCAGACGTCGAGGCTTATTCCAACTAAATCTGTAAGGCTCCATCCAATTGCCTTCTTGTTCTTGCTCAGCACAGTCAGTAGCCTCGCCTCTTGTTCCTTTGTAAGGCTGCTGCTGATGATCACTGGATATGATGGCAATTTCTTCAGCTCAACTTGGGGTGGAAGTGTGTCTTCGGGTAGAGGGTTTTTTTCAGCTTCTCCTTCTTTTCCTAATTCTCCCCCTGGGGGTTCCTCTATACTGACTGATAGCTTGGCCCCTGCGACTCCAATAAATTCCGATTTCTGGCAGAATTCTTTAATTGCTCCCTCTATCTGTTCATCGGTCAACCCTTGGCTACTGATCAGATCACACCATGCAGCGGCTTCTACGTCAGCTTGCTCATACATATCCAAAGCTTGGAGTTTCTCCTGCAATAGTTCGGTGTCAAGAAAATCTTGGACTAAGGGGTCAATCACATCAACATAGCATACATTTTCAGAATCAATAGGCTTCTTCATGGCCTCATTGATATCAAAAGTAAACTTCTCCCCATGAAAATCAATGCAAATTGTTCCCTCAGCCATGTCTACTATTGTCTTGGCCGTCCTCAAAAATGGCCTTCCTAACAATATGTCACTAGATTCCCTAGCCTCAGACTCACTCATTTTGATCACATAAAAGTCAGCAGGGTAGGTAAAATCATGCACTCTGACCAACACATTCTCTAAAACACCCTCGGGACTTATACATGACCTATCAGCCAGTTGGATCAACACCCTAGTATTCGACAATCTAACCCCCTTCAATCGGTTATAGATAGACAAAGGCATGACATTAATAGAAGCTCCAAGATCACACATTGCATGCTCGACTTTCACATCTCCTATAGTTATAGGTAAAGTGAACATACCTGGATCGGCCCTCTTGGGCGGTAGTTTCTCCTGCACAATTGCTGACGCGATCCCTTCTACCATGATCTTTCCATCCTCCTGGGCTTTCTCGACTATGAATTCCTTAATGAATTTCCCAAGTGGGGGTAGCTTCACGGCTTGGAGGAATGGTATGGTGACATCCAATTTCCCAAAAATCGACAAGTAGTCCACCGGGTTCTCCTTCTTTCTTTTTGTAACAAAGCAGAAAGGGAATGGTTTCTTCCCCTTTTTCTCCTCTACCGGTCCCTCAGCAACCTTCTTGGAATCTTCCTTGGGCAAATTCTGGGTCTGAGCCTCCGTTCTGGATTCGACCTCTTGATGGGGTTCCTTCCTGACCAGTACGTTCTCGGGTTCACCTCCTCCACATGGCGTCTCCCCCACGAAAAATGGGTCCTGCATCCGAGGCATGGATCTCTTAAGCCCTTCCACTGAGATGGTGTCGCCCCCTATCTTCGTTCCACTCGGCTCTCCACTTGGTTGTTTCGGTCGAGGTCCATCATAAGTAGTTCCTGACCTCAATGTAACCTTACTCACATTCGCCTTTTCGGGTATTTGGACTGTAGACGGAGTTTCCCTACATTTCCTCTTATTTCACCCATCGAACTGGCCAGTTGGGCCAACTGCCTATTCATCATATCCATGTTCGCTTTATGTTCCTTCTGGGCATTTTGCATCCCCTGCACTACTTTGTTGTGGGATTGCAACTCGCCCTTGATACCTTGCTGCGACGCGAGCAATTCTCCCATCATGTCCTCCATGGACCTCCTTGACCTGTTAGGGTATTGTGACTGATTTGGGCCTTGGTGCTGGTTATACTGGGAACTTTGGTTGGGCTGAAAATTTTGGAAGTTTTGCTGGTTCTGGTTAGGTGGGTATTGGTTATACTGGCCAGGAGGGTTATACTGGTCTTGGTGAGATTGATTCTGATTTTGGTTTTGGAACTGATTTTGGTTCTGATGGTGTTGGGGTGCTTGATTCGGTTGATTTTGGTAATTTTGGAAGTTTCTCTGGTGGGGTGGTACATAAACAGGGTTTTGGTTCTGGTTTGGTGGGTGTTGATTTTGGGATTGTTGGTTCCTTCCTGACCAGTTGAACTGGTGGTACGGGTTTGCTAGCCCACGGTTGGGGTTTTGGTTCGAGTGGGGGTTATATTGGTTCTGACCTTGACCTTGGTTTTGATTTTGGATCCCATCTCCCTAACGAAAATTTGGGTGATCCCACCATGGTGCATCCCGTTGTCTCCCTTGGATCCAGTGCCCAATAGAATTGTAGTACCTGGCAGCATTTACTTGCTCCATACTGACCATGTCATTTGGCTGATCATAGCTAGGTCCTTGGTTTCCCTGTTCTGCACCCTTGTAGTTCCCAACTGGGGAAGTCGGCGGTGTATTCTTCTCGATTGCGCTCAGGAGTGACTTCTTCAGCTCATCCATCTTCAAATCCATCTTATGTTCAAGCTTCTGCTCCTGGTCACTAGACGAGGCATTTGCAACCCTTTCTCGGTTGTATCCATCCCTTGAATGGTCATACTCCTTCTTCGCACTCAGTAGCTTCCTTAGGACCCTCTTTGCTTCGCTGACCCGTAGCTACGTGAAGCTTCCTCCCAGCGACGAATTGGCCAGGTCCTTGGTTGTTATGTTCATCCCCTCATAGAAGGTATGATGTATCTCAATGTCCGCCATGCGATGATTGGGACATGCATCTAAAAGGCCCATATACCTCACCCAATAATCGCTCAAGGGTTCATCGTACCCTTGCTTCACACTAGTTATTTCCCTCTTCAGTGCGCTTGTCTTGGATGACGGAAAAAACTCGCCTAGGAACACTGACTTGAAATCGGACCAACTCTCAATGGAGTCAGGGGGCAGGCGCATGAACGGGGTGTTTGCCTTCCCTTTCGAAACGAACGGTAAAGCCTTCAATCTGTAATCATCCTCGGTCGCCCCTGCTGGCCTCCTCTGCGCCCTACAAATCTTACAAAACTCATGAAGGAACTCGTAAGGCCCTTCATAACTCTTCCCGCAGTATGTAGGCAGAATTGCGATCACATGAGGCTTCACATCACAGGCAGTTAGCCCTGGGGTCACAACTATGGCTTGAGGTGGTTCTCCCTCGGTATGTGCGTTCAGCGTCCCGGATCTTCTTCTCCTTGAGCGGCCATCCTTCTCGGGTTTCCCTCTATCCTCGGTATCTCTTCCGGTATAGGTCCTTCTATGGTGTATTGCTCCTCGTCACTACTCGAACCTAAGTCAGACAAAGTCGTCGACAAGCCGGATCGAGTGGTTACGAGTATAGATCCTCGCTGAAGTATATTCGGCCTCCACTGGTCAGGAGCCGAGCTACTTCTCATAAACTGAAATGAAAAGAAAGAGAAAAAGTTATCCACAATATATACGCCAAAGTATCACGCACAATAGCTACTAATAACGCCATCCATCCCCGGCAACGGCGCCATTTGAAAGAGCAGGTTTGCGTAGGTGTCGTTCAAACAAGGATGTATCCTACTGATCAGGATGAAACAATCCCCTGCTAAGCCTAAAACCTGGTATCAATAATTCCTCAACCCTCTTCTACTGGGTAGTATAGTGAAGGTAGGGGTCGAATCCCACGGAGATGGTGACGGTTGGAGTGATTGCGGTGATATTCTGGAAAGGTTTGGTTAGCTACCACGCTTTGGGTTGAGACTTATCTAGACTGGAATTTAAGGTGGTACTCTACTGACTAGGAGGTGGGAAGATGTTGGACAGGTGGTTGTGTACGTGGAAGGTGGGGAACATGGTTTTCAGGAAGTATATGGAAAGTACTAGTTTACTATAAAAGGTTAAACAGAATATCAGAGGAAAAGAGGTAGTTAGGTGACTAGACTGACAGATCTGTAGGGTACCAGCTGAAAAGGTAGAAAAAGTAAAGGACAAAAGCAAAAGTAACTAAAAAGTAAAAGTGGTCCCAAACTTGGATGTGGATGTTATCTTCTTCAACATGAATAAACTCAGATCAACAATCTCAGATTTCATGAACGAGAAACACAGATTAACAAACTTCACAGCTCAGATCTACAATTAAAACTTCGAATCAAAAGATCGAACACTGAAACTGCAATTATGCTTACTGGTCGAGCGTGATGCTTTGGATGTTGAGCCTTCGTGACACTTTTAATCAATAAGGGTTCACTAATCTAGCCTTAAGGTAAAAGAAGACTCTCGGACCAGAGCGAAAGAACGAAGCTCTGATACCACTCTGTCACGACCTCCCATAGCAGGGGTACTACAAACGAGGCGATCGTGACCAAGGGACAAACATTAAGAATAGCATTAAAGGATAACAGTTCCTATGAAAGACTCAATTAGCTTAAAAGAATAATATTTTAGTTCATCAACTGTTTAACAACAAGTTTTTAGTTTAAAGAAACTTAATGTCGAAAATTCATTATTAATTACCAAAGACTTAGCAAACGATTTTCCAAAGAAGTAGCGGGGAAAATAAACATAAAAAAATCCAATTAAGTTCTAAAAGAAAACATTTGTTTTAATTTACGAAAAACCATTTTAGAGTAATGAAGTAAGCAACGGATTAAAGTCTAACAAAATTTTGACATACTCAAAACAGTACGAAATAAAGTAAGGTCTTGAGGCATAGTTCAAAAGTATAGTAGCGGAACTATGGCTTCAAAGAGAGTCAAGGATGACGCCTATGTATGAAGACAAAACGCATCCCAATTTCCTAGGCCGACTCAACATCCACCGCAACATCCCGCTCAACCTGCACATAGGGGAAAACACATGCAGGGCTGAGTACTTGTTGTACTCAATGGGCTCATGCCGAAAACATTTTATACAGTTATGTCATCCATACCAGTGATCTCGAGTTTTATATGTAGTTAAGAAATATCACGAGAACACAAAAATATTTCAAAGTCTGGCCAGACAATCAATCTCCCCACTTTCTCATCAATCCATCAATCACAATCATCATATCGCAGTGCGACGAAAGTGTGGCCACACTATTCAGCCAAGAGACTGGCCGACTAGCAAGGACGGCTCACGATCCCACCAGTGTACACAGCCTGATAGGCTTTGGGGCCCTACTCTTCAAGTAGGAAATAATGAGGGAGGGGGAGAAAATTTTGATGTTGTGCACAAGGAAATTATTTAAATCCTCAATTAAATAGAATAGGATTTAAATTTGGTAATTTCTTTGTAGGAAAAGACTCCGATAAAATAGGTAACAATTAAATAAATTTCCACAAGGAAATTAATCCAAAAAAAACATACGGGAGGGAGACACAATAGAAGGAAAATATTCACATCCCTAATTAATTTGACTTAGGTATTAATTTGGTATTTCATTGAATAAAAGGAATTCCACAAAATAGGAAGCAAATATATTCTCCTCTACAAATAGGGGGGGCAAAAATTGGATTAATTAGCCACAAGGAAATAATTCAACTCTTAATTTAATTGGGGTAAGGGAATAAAATGTGGCAAGATTTAATTGGATTTAAAATAGCAAAAGGAAATCAACAAGGTACCAATTAAATCAAAGAAACTAATTCATCCTCCTAATTAAAATAGAGAATATTCAAAACTCACAAAAAATAATAGGTTAGAGTTCGAATTTCATGTAGCACAATTTAGGGATAATTTGATTTGGATTTAATTTTGATGAATATCCCAAAACAATTATTTAAATCCAAGAAAGAATAAAATTTCCAATAATTGGAGGGGCCGACAATAGCCACTTTATTTGTCTAGAACAAGATGCATGATCTTATTTAAATTGAATTTCCCCACATTAAAATATAAATAGCACTTCATTCCAATTCCCCCATGACGATTTATTCCACATAATCCAACTCAATCACGTAGCAACAATTTAAATTTCATAAATGAAATTTCCAATCGACATATATTAAATAAAGGTCACAAAAATTTTGGGATGTTACAGGAGCAGAAGAGTCAAGAGGGAGGAGATGAACCAGAAAGAACGCCGGTAGCGGAGTCTACTCCTCAAGAAATGGCGAGGGAAGAGATAGATCTGAATGAAACCGCCAGAAAGCAGGGCCTTATGACAGATGAAGAGTTTGAGGCGCTGTTGAAGGAGGTAACCCGTGAGGAAGAAGAAGATGCATCGGAGGCAATAAGAGAGGGTGGAGAAGCTAGTACAAGGAACGACCCAGAAGGCCCAGCCAATCAGCCAGAAGAAGAGGTGGAAGAGAGGCAAACCGGAGGACGAGTACCACAGTCAGTGACTCCCCAGCCAGACGCAGGGGAGAGTGATGCGCATATTGATCAGGAGGAGACAGTAACAAGAACAGAGGTACCAGGATCAGTGGCACCTCCAGTGTTGAAATAGAAAGCGGTCAAAAGGAAATTGGTGTTGAGGGACGATCCCAAGGCAGTACGACCAAAATCGAAAAGAGTATCGCAGAGATGCCTAGGAAAATGGGCATCCAGGAAGACGAAGGCGAACACAGCAGCAGATCCAGTTGAAGTTTTAAGTGATGAGGACAAGACTACTCCTACAAAACCTGGGGATGAGTCCTTACCGGCTACTAACCTGGAGGATGCTCAGAGGGAAACTGAAGTGGTCTCACCAACGCCGAGTAACCAGAGAGATGAGACTGAACAGATGGCTGAGGGTCTGGACCTTGTATCTGAGTCAGTAGGTCACATCGAGCCAAGAGATGATAGTACACATACCCGCGTGGAGACCCGCCCTACTGCCCAGGACAAGCCTTCAACACAAGCAGAGAAGAAACCGGAAGAGGATGCAGATAGAGATGAGGACAGAACCAAGAAGAGAGGAAACGAAAGGGGAAAGCCTCTGTTAAGAGAAAGGCATGCACCAAGAAGCAGCGCACAGTGAACATAGGCATCGTCATCACAGACCCAGTTCAGAGAACCCCACCGCACCGTCAGGAGACAAACGACAGCGACTATGCTGCTAGTGAAGAGGAGACATCCGACAGCGACGTCTCCCTGGAGGATGAAGTGTATAGTGAACAGCGGCTTCCACTGAACCATCGGGAACTAGTGCATCCCCAGGTGGAGAGATTGAAGTATAGACGTTGGACAGTGGAGCTCACTAATGAGCTGGTGGAGGAGATGAAGTTGTTCGACTCCAAAAAGCGACAAGATGCTTTCAAGGATAAGGATGATCGGAGTAAGCAAATTAAGTGTGGAAAAGTACTCCATTTTCCTTCCCTCGATGAGTTAGATGTCCGTTAATCTTTTCTGTCTTATGTTCGTGCGTTAGGATTCGAGTGGTTATTGGAGAATAGGGATCCGAATATCCCTGTTAGGCTAGCGAAGGAATTCTTTACTACATTCAGATTTAGGGTCACCACAGACTTGGACGAGGATTCTATAAGCTTTAGGTTGTTTGGATGGGAGATAAGCATGAGTTTGATAAAGTGGACAGTAAGATTGGGAATGTGTAGTCTGGAGGAGGCCATAGGGCCGGAGTGGAGGAGCAGGGAATGGGGGATTCCCCGTAGGCACGTAAGTTTCGAGCCCCAGGAGGCATGGGAGGAATTAACTTACCCAATTTTACGCCTGGTACAACTCCACCTGGATTTCAACTTGTTGGGGCAATCGAATTCAGCCGTCTGAACATCAATGACAGAGCTATACCTCCTTTGGTGCGCCAAGCGAGGGAGGAAAATACTTCTGGGTTTCTGGACAGCTTATCAGTGTCATCTCATTGCCACCCATCCCGCGAGAAACCTCTCCCTCTGCCATATCTTGGGAGCATTCGTAAGAAACAACATCATCATTTCGGAGGCTGAAGGCTTATCCCCCCAAATCATGGTGGACCCCCCTGGTCTGTTTGATACGCCATTCTTTGTCCGAATGAATACTGTTTACGTGAGGCAGGGAGTCCCGCGTTTCTACCCAATGGGAGATTAAGCTATTCTAGCTGGAAGAGCTGCAGCAAGCCATGGAACACAAGCTTAAGCGCAGAGGCAAGAGAGATTGGAGAAAGCAGTGGAAGAGCTAGCGGAGGAAAATCGGCAAGCTAGGGCGGAGTTGACTCGCCTGACAAGTGTAATGGAAGGAATTCTGAAGGAGTTAGCGGCAGGGAAGTGAGTACGAGGAGTTGGAACGAGTGGCCACTGAGGCCAGACTGATGAACCAAGGGTAGCCGAGACAGAAGAAGAAGCAGCAGAGGAGGAAGGTGCCAGGGAACAGGCAGAATCCGAGGGAAGCGAATCAGAATTCGAGAGAGAGAAGTCAGAAAAACAACCTGCACCAGCCCCTGCCCCGCGGAGGAGCAGGAGAAACATGTGACCACCACCCCACCTGACCAGTTAGTTTTCTTTTTCTTTTCAGTTTTAGTTTTCGTATTTTATTTCTTTTTCTAGTGCTTTTAGGTAGTATAAGCTGTGTAGTATGTTAGCAAACCCCATTCATAACACTTAGCCTATTCAATAGTCTAAGTGTGAGAATTTAAGGGTTTGCTATTTTGGCGCATGTGTTTTTGTTTATGTGTTTTATTTTTGAGTGCATGTTAGCTCACACTTAGCCTACTGTGTAGCCTAAGTGTGAGGAGTTTTTGTACATATGTGTTTGTGTTTGTTGGGTTCTGTTAGGTTTTAAACTCTCCCACTTAGCCTATTATATAGTCTAAGTGTGAGAAGTATTTAGAAACAACATGTGTTTTCTTGTTTGGTATGTTTGTGTGTCAGTCATACTAGCCATTACCTTTTCCACTTCACAGTCTTATCTGAGGGCAGACACTTGTGAAGTGGGAGGGGGGTTGCAATGGCCAGTATGACATATGTATATATTGTGTTTAGTGTTTGTGTTAGTGTCTTTCTAGGTCTAGTCTTTAGGTCTGTTTTACGTGTTGATTGGGCTTAAAACTCAACTGTCTCGAGCTGACGGTGAGGGGAATTGAAGGAGATAAGACATGCTGAAAAATGGAAACCACCCCCCTTAGTATCTCCTAGTCATATAGATGATGCGAGTATGAGAGAAAAGCCCATCTTTAGAGCCAAACACAAAAGCCCTCTTAAAATGTGAGTTAAAAGCCTAAAGTGGAACCACTTTCCACCAATTCAGAAAGGAAAAGAGTGGCTACCACAAGATTCCTAGGGTAAAGTGACCGCGTGTAGCAAGACTGAAGGCAGTAGGAACCCCCTCCCCCCCCCCCCAAAAAAAAACCCACCGTTAGAACCCACTTTCTAGCCGTATATACACAGATATAACCAACTAGCCACTGGGACTGTGTCTGTGCAAGGCATAAAGCAAGGAGGCGACTGGCCAGAAGGACATACAAGAAAGAAACCAACTAGAGAAAGAAATTTAGTGGCAAGGAGAAAATCGACCAGGGAGTCATTCCAGGTCCAACAACAATGAATAAGAAGGAATAAGGGCGGCGAAGCCACAAAAAGAAAGGAGAAAAATGGAAAAAAAATGGCCCAAAATACTTGACCACAAAAAATATTTGAGAAGGAATAAGGGTGGCAAAGCCACAAGACGCTACTGACTAGTTGGAGACCAATATCAGAAAATGTCCAGCCGTGAGAAGTATCAGCCGAAGGCTCAAATGCACACAGTTCTCCCACATCAAAATAAGTAGTAGTTAGAGTAGTTCTCTCTCGGCAGATCAGTCCTTCAGCCTAGTCTTTCATATTCTCGTTCCTCGCCACAGCCATGGTCACCTGAGAGTTTCATCAGTTCGTCGGAGTTCCGCATTCTCTCATTCCAGTCAGCAAGTTGTGTAGTGTCAGCAGTTCCATCGCACGGAGTGGCAAAACAATCTTTATTTGCTTTCTTAGTTAATCGCACTTTATTTTCTTACGTTGGATCGGTTACATTTTCAATATTTGCTTACTTTGAAGTCTTAGTTGTGATCCAAACATTTTTATGATTTGAAGTCGTTTTTGTGCATCGGTTCCTGTTTGATTCTGTTTCTTTCTGCCTAGATAGCTTAGATTTAGTAGTTACGGTAATTTTCAAGTGTTACGAGCATGTTTTAATTTCGGAATTGATAGATCTGAGTTAATGAGTTTAGATAGCTGTTAGATTTTAGATCTGAAATGGTTAAGTGTGAAAGCCTAGTGTACGTGATTTCTGCCACCTTGCATGTCACCCAGTAAGCTTAATTTCAGTTCCGATAGTTAATCTTTAGATTTGGAGTTTTAATCGTAGATCTGTTTTTGTGAAGTTGTTAATCTGCAATTCACGTTCCGGAATTGTGAGTTTGTTGATCTGATTTAATTCATTTTGAAGAAGATAACATCTACATCCAAGTTTGGAACCACTTTTGCTTTTAAACTACTTTTTACTTTTGTCCTTTACTTTTCAGCTGGTACCTTACAGATCTGACAGAATAGCCACCCAACTACCACTTATTCTCTGATATTCCGTTTAGCCATTAATAGTAACCTAGTACCTTCCATATATTTCCTGAAACCCATGTTCCCTACTCTCACGTACACAGCTACATGTCGATCATCTTTCACCCCTCCTAGTCAGTAGAGTACCATCTTTAATTCTTGTCTAGGTAGAATCTCAACCCAAGCGTGGTAGCTAACCAACCTTTCCGGAATATCACCACAATTTCCAAAGCGCATTCATCTCTGAGGGATTCTACCCTTACATCCACTATACTAGTCCGTAAAAGTGCGTTGAGGAATTATTGATACCAGGTTCAGGCATAGCTAGGATTTCTATCCTGATCAGTAGGATCCATCCTTGACATGAGACGACACCTGAACACAAACCTGCTCTATCAGAAAGTAAGCAGCGGAATTTAAAGTATCCATTGTTTTACACAATCAAAACCATACGAAGTAAAGTAAATTCTTATGACATTAGTTTCATAAAGTAGCAGCGGAAATAAGTTATCAAGAGAGTCATAGGATGACGTCTATGTATGAAGACACAACGCATCCAAATTTCTTAAGCCGACTCTACATCCATCGCAACATCCCGCTCAACCTGCACGTAAAGAAAACATATGCAGGGCTGAGTACTTGTTGTACTCAACGGGCTCATGCCGAAAATATTTTATAACAGTTATGTCATCCATACCAGTGAACTCGAGTTTTACATGTATTTAAGAAAAGTCATCGAGAACACAAAAACATTTCATAGTCTGGCTAGACAAACAATCTCCCCATTTTCTCAACAATCCAACAATCACATCATCTTTCCACAGTGCGATGAAAGTGTGCCCACACTATTCACCCACGAGACCTGCTGACTAGCAAGGACGGCTCCTGATCCCACCAGTGTACACAGCCTGATAGGGTTTGCGGCCCTACTCAGACCCCGAATTCGTTTCACACATAGCCATATAGCCTAACGGAGTAGACTCAGACGAACTAGGCATCAGGCACACAATCTCAATCAAAATAATCCGTGGCATGACATAACACTGTAAAACACCCTTATAGCTCCACAATCATACTTTGGAAAAATAAAAGAGTTTTAGTAAAGAAAGCCCACCTCGCTTGTTTAGATAACCCAATACACAACTCAAAGCAACCCTCATTCCTTGTGCTCACGTACGCACGACAACCCTTGTCAACACCACAATACAATCAACCTTTCATCACAACAAGTATCATGCATGCTCTAACGTTCCTTTCATCGTCTCCTTAACTTGCTCATCCCAAACGTTCACCAACATAAGGAACCACACCATAGCATACATCAACGTACAACATATCACTACATCATAGGATAGGTTCCTTAACATATATTCATCATATATATCATTCAAAACTTAACAACGAAGATTATTTTTGTATGATAGAAATCTGGCAGAACAGTGCAGTCGTTTTGTAAAAATCATTAAAATTTGTCCGACCTCCGTTGGAGATGAAATTTTACTACAATACAGTAGACACATAAAAGATCATCCAGTTAAAATTTCACATCAAAATCACATCTTTAGGTCGGTCAAATCAAAAATGAAACTCACTGGACGAGAATACAAATTTTGGCAGAACTGCGCAGTCAACTTCAGAAATTCATTAAAAATTCCCCTTTCGTCCGAAAAGGCTGAAATTTACACACAACACAGAAGATACCTGTAAGTTTACTCAGTTAAAAGTTCGCACCAAAATAAGATTGTTTGGTCTGTCAAACACATGTCGGAATCTACTGTCCGAACACCACAGTTTTCATGCTTCACAATTTCGTATTAGGGGTTATCAATCATTCATCCAAACACATATATCCATGCTTCCAACACATAATCATACTTCAAAAAGATCTCACAATCATGTTTTCATATAATCACATAGCATTCACCACAAATCATCCACAAGTTCATTCATTCACATCAATATACGCATACTCTTATATTTTCTTATGCAACCACTAATTCCATCCGATTAATTCTTAGATCTACGATCCCTACACTCACTATATGCATGAGGGAATTAAAAACAAGGATTCAATGGAAAGGATGAGGAAAAGAAATTCAATTATATCTTCCTTGATCAAAAACAATCGGTAGAAGTGATAGTGGATGTGATTCTTCGGTGAATCTTGAAGTTCCAACTCCAAATTGATGCAAGAACAAAGAGTTTGTGAAGGATTTTTGGAGAGGATGAAGAGAGGGGGAAGGAGGCGTGTGAGGGAGAGAATGAGGGAGGGGAGGCGTGTGAAATTAGGAAGCTAGGGTTAGGGTTTAGTTTAATTTTTGCATTAGGTTTAATTCACACCCAATTAAAATAATTAAAGTGTGAGAGAATAAAATAAAATCCCACAATTTAGAAGAACAAATAGGCGTGTGATTGAGGGATGAGAAATTCGAAAATTGCCATTTAATTAGCACTGAGTTGATTTGGTATTTACTTGGAGAGAAATATATTCACAACTTAGGAAATAAAACAATGAGTATTTCATAAATAAGGGAACAAAATAAATTAAATTCCAAGTAGGAAATAAAAAGGGGGCGTGTATTTTTGAAGCATGGAAGGAAAAATATTTAAATCCTCAATAAAATGGGAATATGATTAAAATTTGGTATTTTTTTGTTTTATAGGAAAAGACTCTCATAAAATAGGTAACAACTAAATTAATTTCCACAGGGCAAATAAAGGCATATGGGCGTGTAGTATGGAGAACAAAATTAAAGGAAAATATTCACATCCCCAATGGATTAGACATAGATATTAATTTGGCACTTATTTGAATAGAAGGAATTCCACAAAATAGGAAACAAATATATTTTCCTCCACAATAAGGTAGGGCCGAAAATTGGCTTTAATCTCCACAAGAAAATAATTCAAATCTTAATTTAATTAGGGTGAGGAAATAAAATGTGGCATGATTTAATTGGATTTTGAATAAAAGAAGGGAATCAACAAGGCACCAATGAAATCAAAGAAATGAATTAATCCTCCTAATTAGAATAGGGGATTTTCGAAAACTCACAAGATTAGGCTATGATTCGAATTTCAGGTAGCACAAATTAGGGGTAATTCGATTTGGATTTAATTTGGATAAATATCCGAACACAATTAATTAAATCCACGAAGAAAATATTTATTCCAATAATTGAAGGGGCCGAAATTTCCCAATGAATTTGGCTAGAACTAAATGCATGATCTCATTTAATTATTTCCCCATATTGGAAAATATAAACTATATAACATTTCATTCCACATCACTCAAGACAATTTATTTCACATAATCAACTCAATCACATAGGAACAACTAAATTCCATAAAGAAAAAAATTTCCACTCGACATCTATGTTAAAACAAAAAGTCGCAGAAATTTTTGGGATGCTACAATATGAGTCTAAAAAAGAGAGCGTGATAAAACACAAGAGTGTGAGGTGCAAAAGTCAAGAGAGAGTGGTGGGGGTGAGAGAAAAGAAAAATACCACATGAGAGAAAAACCACAAGCACAAGTTAGTAAAGGGTGTTTGTTAGATTCTAAGGCCAACCTTGGGTGGGCACCAAATGAACCTTTGCCTCTTGCCCTTGGTGAGGAAAATATGTTCTTACCCACTAACACTTCTTTTATGTCTTCTTGTGATGATGACTTTGTAGTGAGTAAAATTGAAGACATAGAAGTGAATCACCAAGTGGTACAAGGCTTGGAAACTACGCCCCCGGAGAAGGATCAAGAGGAACGTGGGCAAGTGGATGAACTCCTTGTCCAAGGTTCAAGTGCACTATCCTTATCACGGCCGCCCTTACTAAGGATAGTAAAGACGGGGAAATCGCGACTAGGGGAGGGACTAAGAAGCGGGGAAGAAAAGGGCGAACAATAAAAGACGACATTTAACACCAAGCTCGACTAAACTTCAAGAGAAAATATTTTAATATATTGAATGGTTAAGCAGCGGATTAATGTCTCAAGGTAATTAATGTCATAACATAGTATGGAAAAAAAATGGAAGACTTTTAGAAAGAAATCAATTTCAAACAAGGCAGCGGAAATCAAGTATCTATAGAGAGTCATAGGATGACGCCCATGTATGAAGACACGACGCATCCGGGAAATCTTAAGGCTCGACTCAACATCCGCCGAACCATCATCGCTCAACCTGCACATAGGGAAAACATATGCAGGGCTGAGTACTTAATATACTCAATGGGCTCATGCCGAAAACATTTGATAAAAGTTATGTCATCCATACCATAGTGAACTCGAGTTTTACATTTAGAAGAGAAATATCATCGAGTATCACAGAAACAGGGTCATAGTCTGGCCAGAAAAAACAATCTCCCCACTTTCTCAACAATCAATCATTCACATCCTTATACCATAGTGCGACGAATGTGTGGCCACGCTATTCGTCCACGAGACCGGCCGACTAGCTAGGACGGTTCACGATCCCACAAGTGTACACAGCCTGATAGGGTTTGCGGCCCTACTCAGACCCGAATTCGTTTAACACAGCCCTATAGCCTAACGGAGCAAGCTCAAACGAACTAGGCATCACGTAACAATCTCAACATCTAAACTATCATGTCATGACATAACACTTTAAACCACTCTTATAACACCGTATCATACATCACTTGCTTATACAACAAAATTCACAACTTTAATGCAACCCTGGCTCTTTGTACCCACGTACGCACAACAACCCTTGTCAACACCATAACACAATCAGTTTTTCCATCAACAGATTTATCTTGCATGCCTTATTGTTCCTTTCATCGTTTTCTTATATTGTCCATCCCAAACGTTCACCAACATAAACGAAATGAGAACTCTAGCATACATCAATGTGAAACACATAACCACATCATAGGATACGTTCCTTATTCACACATGTATCATGTAATGCATTCAAAGCTTGTCAACAAAGCTTATTTCAACAAAACCAGAATCTGGCAGAACAGCGCAGTATTTTTGTAAAAATCATTAAAATTCCATCCGATCTCATATGAACCTAATATTTGGTCACCTCATGGGAGACACATAAAGGTTTGTTCAGTTAAAATTCCAAACCAAAATCATATCTTTTGATCGGTCAAAACAAAAAAGAAACTCACTGGACGAAACATAATTTCTGGCAGGACTGCGCAGTTAAATTAATTGTTATAAATTCGTCCGTAATCAATTGAAGCTGAAATTTTGACACAACACAGAAAACATGTGAAACTTCATCCAGTTAAAAATGCATGTCGAAATAAGATCGTTTGGTTGGTCAAAAACTCGTCGGAACCTACTGTCCGAACACAACAGTTTTCATGCTCAACATACACAAACCCTAGTTTGTCAATCATACATTCACACATACATAGTCATGCTTCCAACACATAGTCATGCTTCAAAAACGAGATTACAACCATGCTTTCCTATTCGCACATAACATTCACAACAATTCATCCACACACTCACACACACGTACACACACACACACACAACCATTCATGTGCAACCATCCTTCCCAACCAATAAATTCTTAGATTTACGATTCTCCACTCACTATATGCATGAGGGGTTCAAGAATCATGGATTCAATGATAAGGAGGGGAAAGGTGGATCAAAAACTATACCTTTCTCTTGAAAACAATCGGTAGAAAAGACAATTGGTGCGATTCCTCAACGGATCTTGAGTTTTCAACTCCAAATCGAAGCAACATTGAAGGATTGATTTCGAGCACTTGAGAGAGAGGGGAGGGGAGGGGAGGAAAAAAAACGTGTGGGAGAGGAGAGGAAGAGAGGGAGGCGTGTGGAGTGAAGATTAGGGTTAGGGTTTTCTTAATTTATATTCAATAATTATTCCCACATTTAATTAAACAATTAAAATTGTGAAAGAATAAAATAGAGGTCAATGAATAAGCTCCACAATTAAAAGAAATAGGCATGTAGTGTGGGGGAATTTTTTGAAAATTATGGTATTACTTGGAGAGAAATATACTCACAAAAATGAGTAAAAAGATATTGAGCATCTCATAAATAAGGTAACAAAATAATTCAAGAATTCTCCAAGTAGGAAAAGGGAGGGGGGTCGTGTAAAATAGGGAGTAGTCAAAGAAAATATTTAAATCCCCAAATTAAATAGGAATAGGATTTAAATTTGTTAATTTCTTGTGAAAAAGGCTCCCATAAAATAGGTAACAATTAAATCAATCCCACGAGGAAATTGAAAGGCATAAGGGGCAAAAATTTATGGGGTCTTAAAGAAGGAACTAGTCAAATCCTAATTAAAATGGGATATGGAGAGATTTAATTGGATTTTTTATTCAATGAAGGAAATAAGTAAGGTACCAATTAAATCTACAAAATAATTTATCCTCCTAATTAATAGGAGATTTCGAAAAAACCAAGAAATAGGAAAGGGGTCGGAAATTATGTAGAATAACATAGGGATAATTTGGTTTGGATTTAATTTGGATAAATATCCCAAAGCAATTAATTAAATCCAAGAGAGAAAATATTATTTCCAATAAATAGGAGGGCTAAAAATTTTAATAAAATGACTATAACAAATATGCATGATCCCATTTAATTTAATTCACACATTGGAAAATAAATCACATTATTCAACATAATTCACAACTACTAATTTCACACCGTTAACTCAATCACATAGAAAACAAATTCTATAAATGAAATTTTTTCTAATCAACATCCCCATTAATAAAACAAAATAAATCGCAATGGTAGACATGACATTTCACTTGTCGACTCTTGCATAAATATGGAAATGTTTGTTTTGGATGCTAAGATTCCTTAGCTTTCGATTGTTGTTGATTACAAGTTTCTTGAGCATGTTGTTGGAGATAGTAGGGCCAATGCGTGTGACATTGTTGAAGATTTTACAGCTTGGTGTTTGCTATGATTTTATGGTAAATTGATAAGGCCCTTCAACGGGATTGGAATGTTCTATGGGCATTTTGTGAAGGGCTTTCCTACTCACGTGTCCTTTAAAGGTTGTGTTGTGATTAATGGTATGAGAATGCATTGTTCTCTTATTTGTGATCTTGTTTTAAAATTGTTGGAGGAATCGTGTAAGGCCTATTTTGATGAGAATCTTATGATACTTGTTGTTTTTCACAAGTTCCTTATACATGGTGTTATTCTTATTCCACGTGTTGTGCATGAAGGTATATGGAAGCATTGCTCATATATTTTTTATCATTTCTTGAAGTTGTTGGGACAATTGAATGAAACCCCTTGTAGTAAACTTGGCTTATTGGTTGATAAATTTTCGTGCAAGCTTGATGTGAATTGTCATGAACCTCCGCTATATGTTGAACAAGAGTTTGTCAAGTTGTGGAAGGGTATTCCTTATTTTAGCAAGATTGGTATGTTAATGATTGAAAATGATTTTTCATTGCATGATCATGAGAATAAGATATTTGTGGTTTGGAATCTCTTGATAACTTTCCATTTTGCACACTATGAGGACCCTTTCTTATATGCACATAGCTCTAATGAGAATGCCAAACTTTTTGTGAAGATGTTGAAGAACATGGGAATAGGTAGTGTGGGAATGCTTGAGACAAAAAGAGTCAAATTGTGTGATGTTGGTGTGTTGTGACATAATAATTGTTTTCCATGCATGACAATTAAGCCATTCAATGTGGTTGTCATCTTTTATTGTCATTTTGACAAAGACAGTGCATCACATGGTTTTGTTTGGGACTTCAATATTAAAGATTGCCTAGGTTTTTGTTTCCACATAGCTTATGTATTAAATTCTTTAAGATTGTTAAAGCGTGTCCACCGTCTTTGTGTTGTGACTTCTATTAGAGTCGTTAGTGGTATTAGTCTTCATCATCGTACTTTGATATTTGATTTTCTCTCGTTCCATTTTATAGGTGTGCGGAATCCGGATTTGAGGGCAAATCCTCTCCAAGAAGGGGAGAATGATATGACCACGGGTGCTAGACGTCAAGAGTCTTCACTTCGACTTGAGCCATGGATTGATTGAGGTCCAAGGATGAGAGAGAAGACATGCCAAGGATCTAATAAAGCAAGAGGACCTCCCGAGGATGCGAGGAATATAGAAGGCACGGATTTGAGGACAAATCCTTTCCAAGAAGGGGAGGAAGATACGATCATGGAAATCGTGCATCAAAGTTTGTACCTGCAGCTGGATTCAATCTGTATTTTGCCTATAGACAAGGCGTCCAAAAGCACTGAAACTTCCACCAATCTATTCGCCCTCGAAAGAGCTTCGCGTGGGTAACTTGCACGCCTCCATCAGAGTCCAGACGAGAGAGATATGACCATTTTAAGGAAGCCGCGCGTTGCAGAAAAGTTCCACCCGGGCGGGTGGATTTCGGCGGACAAAATCCACCTGGTCGGGTATAACCCTCTAGAGGAGTCCTGTTAAAGTTGTTCCACCGGCCGGGTAGCCTCAATGCCACCCGACCGGGTGCGTCGTCAAAGGCATGAAGCGTCCAGGGGGTTTCACCCGATCGGGTGAATTTTGGGTCACTTTGTCTACCCGGCCGGGTGATTTAGCACCTTAATATCCACCCGGCCGGGTAGAGTGACGCTGCCTAGATTTTGTGGGCTTTTTTCTTGGGATTTGGGCCTAAACTATAAATACCTTTTTTCTCATTTTATTCCTAAGTTTTTGATGAAATTAGATGCTTGAGATATTTGTTCCTCTTGAAGAGGGTTTCCTATCCAATTCCTAGTTTCTAGGTTGCTTTTCCCATCAATTGCTAGTTCAATTATGGAATTTCCATCAATTGCTAGTTCAAGCATGGATCAAGTAGAGGTATGCTTTGAGGATTGTGGTTACCTTGAAGATCTAGCCATGAATGCATGTTAGTATGTTGTAAGTGCCTTAGCTTACTTCATCAATGACTTTGTATTCCATTTTCCACATTATCCAATGTTATTCTTCTTGTTTCATCTTAGATTCATGAATTCTTGTTGGGTCTATGATTTGCCATTGTTTAGTTTGATAAATTAAAAATCTATTCCACAAAATATTGATCAAGCATCTACAATTGGATTTTCCTTGGGTTAATGGACCATGATATACATGGATCCATATCAATAAGTGGGAGAGTTTTGGTTGTGGGTATACTCGAAAGCATGATTTTGAGTATAAGTGGGAGATTGTTAGGATTGGAATACCAAAAAGCATATTTCGAGCATGTTGCACAGATAGAATTGCTTGTATACAATAAACTCTACAATCCACTTTTAACCCAAGGCGAAAAGAAGTATTTTTATCGCATTGGAGTTTGCTTATGCATTTATAAGATGTTTCTCAAACATTTAAATGTATAAGAAGCAAACAAGTCTAATTCTTCTACATAGTAGACTGGTCGTGAACGATGTTCATAGAAGGTGATGCAGTCAGTTATTTGTAGAAGAGAAATAGAATTTCACAACCTAGATAGGCTTTGGCTACCTATCGTGAAAGGTTGCAGTGTCATTCCGCATGTTTCCTTACCATAGCACTGAAGGATCTGACAGTTGAGATAAGTCTTGCTTGTTTATTGCATTTTCAGCCAATTAGGGGTAGGGTAACCATACAAAAAAAAATTTCAAAGTTCAGCTCATGTTTATTGCATTTTCAGCTCATATATATAGCTTGTGTGTGTGTCGCTTAAGGCCTTGAACCTACTTGCATCTTGCTAATATGTGTTTATGTGTTATGTCTTCTTGAATTGTGTTTGCCAAGGAGTATACCTTGATTGATCCACCTCAAGCACCTAAAAGTTTGAATTGGAGTTGCGAGTGTGAGTGAAACCACCTGTCACTATACTCTAAACCTTCTTTCGAGTGAAATTAGGGAGTGACTTTTAGGGGGTTGGCACATCTTGGTTAAGGACACCTTCTTAAATCTAATTTTCTTTATTTTTGACTAACCACACTTGGGCTAGTCCTTAGTGTTTGTCTTATTTGCAGGGATTTACCTTATGCCTCCTCGCACCCGGTCCAACAAAATGGTGGGGACAAATACGGAAGGGGATGATATGAGCATGGGCCATCCTACACCCGAGGGGGACCTCGTGAGCTTAATGGCTCAAATGTTGGCGGATATCAGACGTGATCTCCAACAAGATATCCAAGAGTCCGAACGTCGCACACGAGCTGTCCAAAACACTCTATCTGAGGAGTTCAATGCCTTAAAGGAGGCCCGTGCATCAAGGTCCGTCATTCCTAAAAGTGACCACCTACGTCTCAAAGCTTCCGGCAAAGAACATGTAGTATTGAGGAGCAATGGAAACTATAGGGAGTATGTTGGCAAGGAGGGTGGAATGAATGGTGGTGTTGACAGAAACCAAATGGATACCCCATCAACTCATTTGACTACATCCCCTTCTTTCCATTTCTCACATGAGTTTCTTGATGTGTATTGAAATGTCCCTTCTTTGATGAGCTTTCTCCAAATTAGTGGAGAAAAAGAACGAGAGAGAGAGAGACAAGAGTGTGAGGTGCAAAAGTCAAGAGAGAGTGGTGGGGGTGAGAGAAAAGAAAAATACCACATGAGAAAAAAACCACAAGCACAAGTTAGTCAATGGTGTTTGTTAGATTCTAAGGCCAACCTTGGGTGGGCACCAAATGAACCTTTGCCTCTTGCTCTTGGTGAGGAAAATATGTTCTTACCCACTAACACTTCTTTTATGTCTTCTTGTAATGATAACTTTGTAGTGAGTAAAATTGAAGACATGGAAGTGAATCACCAAGTGGTATAAGGCTTGGAAACTACGCCCCCGGAGAAGGATCAAGAGGAACGTGGGCAAGTGGATGAACTCCTTGCCCAAGGTTCAAGTGCACTATCCTTGCCACGGCCGCCCTTACTAAGGATAGTAGAGACGGGGAAATCGCGACTAGGTGAGGGACTAAGAAGCGGGGAAGAAAAGGGGGAACAATAAAAGACGACATTTAACACAAAGCTCGACTAAACTTCAAGAGAAAATATTGTAATGTATTGCATGGTTAAGCAGTGGATTAATGTCTCAAGGTAATTAATGTCATAACATAGTATGGGAGAAAACAGAAGACATTTAGAAAGAAAGCAATTTCAAACAAGGCAGCGGAAATCAAGTATCTGGAGAGAGTCATAGGATGACACCCATGGATGAAGACACGACGCATCCGGGAAATCTTAAGGCTCGACTCAACATCCGCCGCAACATCATCGCTCAACCTGCACATAGGGAAAACATATGCAGAGCTGAGTACTTAATATACTCAATCGGCTCATGTCGAAAACATTTGATAAAAGTTATGTCATTCATACCATAGTGAACTCGAGTTTTACATTTAGAAGAGAAATATCATCGAGTATCACAGAAACAGGGTCATAGTCTGGCCAGACAAAACAATCTTCCCACTTTCTCAACAATCAATCATTCACATCCTCATACCATAGTGCAACGAAAGTGTGGCCACGCTATTCGCCCACGATACCAACCGACTAGCAAGGACGGCTCACGATCCCACCAGTGTACACAGCCTGATAGGGTTTGCGGCCTTACTCAGACCCAAATTCGTTTAACAAAGCCCTATAGTCTAACGGAGCAAACTCAAACGAACTAGGCATCAGGAAACAATCTCAACATCAAAACAATCATGGCATGACATAACACTTTAAACCACCCTTGTGACACCGTATTATACTTTTGAAAGCGTAAAAGAGTTTAGTAAAAGAAAGCCCACCTCGCTTGCTTATACAACACAATTCACAACTTTAATGCAACCCTTGCTCTTTGTACCCACGTACGCACAACAACCCTTGTCAACACCATAACACAATCAATTTTTCCACCAACACATTTATCATGCATGCCATATCGTTCATTTCATCGTTTTCTTATATTGCCCATCACAAACGTTCACCAACATAAACGAAACGAACACTCTAGCATACATCAACGTGCAACACATAACCACATCATAGGATACGTTCCTTATTCACACATGTATCATGCAATGCATTCAAAGCTTGTCAACAAAGCTTATTTCAACAAAACCAGAATCTGGCAGAACAGCGCAGTATTTTTGTAAAAATCATTAAAATTCCATCCGATCTCACATGTAGATAAACTTTGGTCACCACATAGTAGACACATAAAGGTTTGTTCAGATAATATTCCCAACCAAAATCATATCTTTTGATCGGTCAAAACAAAACGAAACTCACTGGACGAAACACAATTTCTGGCAGGACTGCGCAGTTAAATTAAAATATTCATTATAAATTCGTCCGTCATCAATTGAAGCTGAAATTGTGATACAACACATAAGACATCTTAAACTTCATCCAGTTAAAAATTCAGGTCGAAATAAGATCGTTTGATTGGTCAAAACCTCGTCGGAACCTACTGTCCGAACACAACAGTTTTCATGCTCAACATTCACAAACCCTAGTTTGTCTATCATACATTCACACATGCATATTCATGCTTCCAACACATAGTCATGCTTCAAAAACGAGATTACAACCATGCTTTTCTATTCGCACATAACATTCACAACGATTCATCCATATACTCACACACACGTACATACACACACACACACAATTCATGTGCAACCATCCTTCCCAAACAATAAATTCTTAGATTTACCATTCTCCACTCACTATATGCATGAGGGGTTCAACAATCATGGATTCAATGATAAGGAGTGGAAAGGTGGTGTAATAGCCGAGACTTAGATTCTCGAGAGTTATGGAATAAAATGCAAGAAATTTTATTAAAGAATGAAGGAATATTTTTATTTCTTGAATAAGAGTATAAATACAATGCCAGAATTTCAAAGCTATTAAATTACAAATGTTGATAAAAGAAAAATATTGGAAATAAGCTTTTCCTACACTATTACAACATGTGACTTCAAGTAGAAACACCGTCTTGATACAAACATATGACTTCAAGTAGAAACACCGTCTTGATACAACCGAGAACTACTAATTTTGGGCCTCTTCAATAAAGGATTTCAGCCCGGATTTCTCAACAGTTATTGGGCCGAACTGGAAGGGGTGCAGCCATAGGGAATAGGCCCCCGCGTGGTTGTCAAACACAAACAAGATTAGACCGAAATGAATAAGGAAAAGGGGCAGCATCACCTTATGTAGAGGGGACCGAGAACCCAGCTAAAATCAGAAAGAAACGAATACAGAAAAGTACCTTACATTTCAGTTCAACAGCCCTTACTCCATTACTCCAGATAGTACCTGCCAGAATCCCACAAAAGTCCAATGAAAATGCAGCAAGAAAAACAAAGAGAACAAAGGCTCTGCAGTAAAGCAACGACTGGGGGGGTACAATGGCACATATAATTCACGAGTACGCAGCCTGCAAACTACAGGGAGATCAACCAACTTCAGTTATAACACCCTCCTATAAATACCACTCCCTTGGTTCCTCTTCCTCCCACCACAACATAACTGCTCAGTCACAAAGCAAATTGTAAGGTGAGGGAGGATTTGAAGCTAGGAGTTGGAGCCGAGGAGCTAATCAGAAGTATCAGGAAGCTACAGTCAGCAGCGAAGGTAAACCCAATCTTTTCGGAACTCAGTTTGAACACCAAATCATCAACTTAGGGTTTAGAGTATTTTTTTAGGCCAACATCATTCAAAATGGACAGCATGATAGGGTAAGATGAAGTAGTGAAACCTCCACATACCCCTGCTCAGCTAGCTCAGATATTGCATAAGAAATAGAAGCTTATCGTTCACACGATGATAGAACTACCAGATACCAACGCTAGATCAGTATCATCAGAAACTAATTAAGAATTTGGCTAAAACACAAACTCTGCTCAGTTTAAGATGTTACTAGGTCTTGAACGAACTTTTAATAGAACTAATCAAAGAAACCGGAATGGGGGGAGGAATGGAGACTTAGCTCTGGCCGACAAGAACGGAGCTGCAATCGGGTATCCGGAGCACGCGCCGAAGGCCCAGAAGGAGACAGCGCGGTCAGATGTCTTACCGAGTGCGCGACGATGGCTACACGACCGACCGCGGCCAGGCTCGACGGCGATACTCCCTTGCCTGCTCCGATGGCTCTGAGTCGCTGAGAGGGAGACAGTCTCGCCACAGCGAAGACGGCTGGAGAAAGCAGCAAGCCGGCGGCTCACCCTGACGACGGTGGTGGCGCGGCGTTTGAATGCAAAAAAGCACGAACCGTGAGCAACGGAGGGAGCGCGAGGTGAGGCAAGAGGCGCGAAAGAGGAGAGCGCCGACAGCGGTCTCTGACGACATCGCTGCTCCTTCCTGGCGATCGAGTCTCCATCTCAACCTAGAAATCAAGCTAGGGTTTGTCTTCCCCCAAATTTGGGAATTTTGTGTGAGTTGGAAGAAAAGAAAAAGAGAAAGAGGGGAGAGAGAAGCAGTAGGCGGATGGGAGTATATTTGGGCCTCACCAAATTATGGTGTTGGGCCTGAATTAATTAAGAAGAAGTAGTATTTGGGCCCTAGTATTTTAAACTGGGCCTCATCAAGAAGAGAGTTGGGCCGAAAATTAAATAGTCTGGGCCAGAAGAATTAACCCTATCCGGACCTAAGAACTTACTTCTTCGATTAATATTTTAGTGAGAGCCTTTTTATTAAATTAGTTTCAAGAGTATAATGGGATTAATTTCCTAAGCCACGGAAGAAAAGAAATATTAAGCCGTGTGAGATGATATTTGAAAAAATATTTAAAGCGAACTTTAATAGTCACAGAAAGTATTTTCTCAAAATACTTAAGACAATGCGGGAAATGCTAATACCCGAACAGTTCGGCCAGTTCCGCATAATTTAAATCGCCAATTTAATTAAAGAATTTAGATCTCTAAGATTTAGAGAGAAAGAGATAAAATAAAAGAGCACACGCTTAGGCATGCATTCATGCAAGATAAGCAATTATTTAAAGCATAATTTAAATGTATTAAATTTTTTAAAGGAACGTCGTCGCTCGACGCGTAATCTCAGGACAGGAAGCACCCGTTTTGCAAGAGTTTATGCAATTGAGTTGGGCTTTCTCTTCTTTCTTTTAAAGCGTGTTTTATGTGAAAACATGATTATTTGAATGAGTTGTCATGCCATGTTTTGTTTATGATTACCTTTCTGTTGGCTATGCCAACCAATTAAATCAAATTCGGGTCCCAGTAGGTCAGTAAATCCTACTCGGACTAATGTACACATAAGGACCGTGAGCTAGCGCCAGGTTGGCCGGTCCAGGGGTCGTGAGCTAGCGCCAGGTTGGTCGGCCCTGTGATCGTGGAATGTGGCCGCATTCCCGATTCACGCATGGAGATATGGTATATCATCAGAAGTTTAAAAGACTGCAGTCTATTTTTTAGTAAGAAATAACAATTTTAGTGACCGGAACTTATTTTCAGAAAAACCCCGTGTTCATTCAGCTTGGTGGACAACTAAAAGAAAACAGTTTTCGGCATAAGTCCACTGAGTATATCAAGTACTCAGCCCTGCATATTGTTTTCCTTAATGTGCAGGTTGATCAGTCGAGGCAGAAGAGGTGTTGGGACAGAAGACTAAATGAGTAGAAGGATAGCTGGTGTAGTATGTCTTCATACATATTACATCTGTCTTGGAACTCTTCCGTTGCGTACACTTGGAATTGTTTTAGTAAAGACAATGTCCCAGATTTCACTCTGATTTAGTTTGGTTGTACTTTTATCCCATTTCAGACGATGCTTCCTCGAATTAAGTTATATTCATGATGTGTTGAGACAGTTCAGTATGTTTTAGTCGCGAAGTAGCTACCCTTTCTGTGACTAGGGAGTTGTGGTCGTGACAGAGTGGTATCAGAGCACCTTTCTTTCGCTCTGACCCAAGAATCTTCCTTCTAAGCCTTAGTCCAAAACAATAGTACTAGGCTAGGAAGTGAACAGAATGATCAGTACAAGATCCCTACACCTCAACTCAACACGATCAATCGCACCAGAAACAGGGGTCGACGCCCGCTCGTCCAGAAAAGAGAATTTTAAAGAAAGAAAATTATTTTCCATTTGAGAATGTAAATGAATTTTATGAGATTTTCGAAAAAAGAAAAGAATTTTCACAGCCCTTTATGGGAACGGAAATGTTTATTTGAAATGTTTGCAAGATGCAACGTGATAGCTGATACTTTGCATGAGATATGCTTGAAGTATCTGCGATTTATGAGCTTGACATGAATGTATATGTGTCATGTGGACTATGTATGCGAACCTTGAGGCTTTAGAGAAGTACCGTAGGTGAGACATATAGGACCAAGTACTAGCAGAATGAGAATTTGTTACCGCCTTCCAGGGCGACGAGACCAACTGAACTCATCAGTTAGGGAGAACCATTAATTCCACAGAATTTCGAGAAAGCAACAGCGAACCAGAAAGTACCAACGTACGATCTATAGACAGCAACGAAAGGAAGTCCATTCCTTAGAACACAGATTTTACGCATATAGATATATATGTATACTAGCCGGTTATGAGATATAGCCACAGACAGACCTAGTACAACCTCTTCGAGAGACAGCGACTCAGTTCATACCATCTTTTACACAGCTTTTCATACTTGTATATATATACTTTCTTTTACGAGCCGTTTTTGAGGGCCTTCTTTCTGTTCATGTAGAGATGGCTCTAGAGCGCTATACCACTCCGGACAGGAGCCGATCCCGATGCAGTTGTGCGTTACTACAGGACGTACCGGCGCTGCCATGGGGACACACTCGCCGAATTCATCGCCCACAATGGCAAGCTTTGGGACAAGGCGAATCGGCATGGAGTGAAGCCCTATGAGGGCATAGTCCGACTTGTAGAGTTGTCCCCACCGGAGTGGCAAGGGTGGATGGCGGCCACAACACGGCTATACACTTCTTCACAGCCTCCGACCTATGAGCCGATAGGAGACATGCCGGGCTTCCTGAGTGCGGTCTCGGCCGGGTGTTTCCACTTTGGGAACGGGCCTCCGCCAGACACGCAGGCCCCGGGAAGTGAGCGATTTCTTAGCCTGCCACCTCTGGCCCTAATGTGAGCGGCAGATGGGGTATTCGAGGAGGGACAGTCGTCCCGAGTTCCTGGTCGTCGCAGAAGTAGGGCAGAGATGGGGGACATGTCGGAGTCCAGCGACGAGATTGAGGTGGCACAGGAGATGGAGAGAGCGAAGAGGATCCCGAGGAGGATCCAGAGGAAGAGGATCCCGAGGAGGATATGGTAGGGGACAATGACGACGATGAGGAGCCACAGACTGGCAGCCTCGCGGACTTGATGATGGAGGTCAATCCACCACAGCTCCTCGAGCCTCCACCAGAGATTCCTCCACCCCCCATGGAGCCTTATCATGAGGAGCTGCAGCTGTCACTCCATCCGGTAGACCAGGCTTTCTACAAGGGCCTATATCTATACGCAAAGCAGGTGGATCCAGACTTTGCCGCCGACCCCAGCATACCAGTGGCACCCTACATGACCCCAGTAGTTCCACAGCCTGTCGTCGTTTCCAATGACGAGGAGGAGCTGTGGTCACCGATCGAGATGCCCTTCCCAGGGATGAGCCACGGCGACCCAGTATGGATCAGTAGCGACTCGGAGTAGGGTCGGTCGGACGGGTCGTAGCCATGCTATCGTAGTAGATTAGTTTCCCTTTCTTTTGTAGAACTCTGATGTCATCATATGTAACAGATATTAAGTCCTCGTGAGAGGCAATTTTCCCTACTTTATGATGAATGCACATGACGTTACTCAAATTATGACTCCTACTTGTTTATTTAAATATATGCATGAACATGAGATATGAAATGAATCCTAAGGAAAAACAGACTTTGCGAATGAAGAAATTGAACAACTAGTACTGATATCATCTTATAAACAGAATGCCTCCTAGAAGACAAGCGGGCAGACCAAGAAGGTACGCGTAAGTACCAGAGCATGTGCCTCGGAGAAACCAAGCTGGGGAAGCAGGAGCCCCACAGCCACCTCCTCCTCCACCACCTCCTGCACTGCAGGAGAGATTAGTGGAAGAGACTTTTCTCAAACAGAATCCGCCAGTCTTCAATGGTCTGGGGGACCCAGCCACAGCAGAGACCTGGATGCGTGCGATTGAGCGCATCTTTGATTTTCTTCAGTGCACCGACTGGGAGCGACTCTCATGTGTGAAGTTTTAGCTGGTTGAGTCCGCCGACTTCTGGTGGGAAGCCAGGTGAAAGATTATGACTCGTCAACAGTTGGAGCACCTGACCTGGGAGGAGTTCAAGAAAGAACTGTATGGCAAGTACATTCCCAAGAGCTATCGCAAGGCCAAGGAAGTGGAGTTTTACAGCCTAAAGCAGGGAAAGATGTCGGTGACCGAGTACGATAGGTTATTCTGCGATATGTCACGCTAAGCACCTGGACTAGTGGACACGAACGAGAAAATGGCAGAAAAGTTCTGCACTGGCCTGAGATCAGAGATAAGGATGGCTCTGGCCAGTCATGGAGGTCTGTCCTATGTCGAGTCACTGGACCGAGCCCTGGACATCGAGGCAGCCATGCCCAAAGAGAGGCCGACTGCACATGTTACCACCGCCCCACCGCTGCCACAGCAGCAGCTCCCTCGAGAAAAGAGGAAGTGGGAAGGAGACCGGGTTTTGACTGATGCTAAGAAGCCACAATTCGCTCCAATGCCACAGCAGAACAGCTGGCAACAGACTGCCCCAACTCAAAATGTGGAGCGCCGAGCTCAGCCACCTCGATGTGCAATATGCTTGAAGAAACATGACGGCGAGTGCAAGGCCGGGACAGATGGATGCTTCCACTGTGGGCAGAAGGGACATTTCGCCAGAAACTGCCCGAGCAAGGCGATCGGGACGGGAAGACAGCGTTCGCAACTGCGAGCACTCCAGGCTGAACAAGAGAAAGAGAGTGCAGCACTCCCTGCACCACAGCCTCAGCGACAACTACGTCCGAGACTCCCCCCACAGGCAAGAGCCTTTGCACTGCAGCAGAAGCAGGCCAGGGCTGAGAAGGGGAAACAGGAGCAAGGCAACTTGGCAGGTATGGTAACTCTCCTCAACGTACCTATTGCCATTTTGTTTGACACCGGTGCATCGCACTCGTTTATATCAGCATCTTGTGTGGATACTTTGAACTTGCCTACGGATGTGATGGAACATAGGATGAGGGTGTCCTCACCCGTAGGAGGCCTTATAGACATCGCACGAACGTGCTCGAACATAAAATTTTCTATGGGAATCCTGAACCTAGTAGCTCATAACTTGCATGTGATGTTGATGTGGAGCGTCGACATCATACTAGGAATGGACTAGTTAGCCGAGAACCACGCTACCATCCGTTGTAAGGAGAGACAGATAGGATTGCAGTACCCCGGGACAGAACCTGTAATTTTCCATGGGATCTCCATGAGGAAACGAAAGTCGATTGTTTCTGCCCTACAAGCAACAGCCATGATGAGAAAGGGGTGCCCTGCATACCTCGTCTACTTGAACGAAGAAGAGAAAAGGGACAGGAAAATCGAGGACGTAGCGATAGTACGAGAATATCCTGACGTCTTTCCAGGAGAACTACTAGGCTTGCCGCCAGACAGGCAATTGGAGTTCACCATCGATCTAGAACCAGGATCAACTCCAAGATGGCACCTTGAGAATGTGTATTGACTATCGAGAGCTGAACAAGATAACCCTCGAGAACAAGTATCATGTACCGAGGATTAACGACCTCTTCGATCAGCTGCAAGGAGCTGGAGTTTTCTTGAAAATGGACTTGAGATCGGGTTATCACCAGCTAAGAGTTCGACAAGACGATATACCAAAGACTGCGTTCCGCACTAGATATGGCCATTATGAGTTCACGGTAATGCCTTTTGGGTTTACCAATGCTCCAGCTGTGATCATGGACCTAATGAATCACGTGTTCTACCCGTTTTTGGACAGGTTCGTCCTAGTCTTTATAGATGATGTGCTCATCTACTCAAAGAACGAGAAGGAACACGAGGAACATTTGAGGACCACTTTAGAAATGTTGAGAGCCGAGAAACTCTATGCTAAGTTCAGCAAGTGTGAGTTATGGCTTAATGAAGTGAATTTCCTTGGACACGTAGTGACAGCAGAAGGGGTCCGAGTGGACCCTGCTAAAGTTGAAGTCGTGCAACGTTGGCAGTCACCAGCAACGCCAAATGAAATTCGGAGTTTCCTAGGACTGGCAGGATACTACCGAAGGTTCATTGAGGGATTTCTAAAATAGCGAGGCCGATGACTCAACAGCTCAAGAAATGAGTTAAAGTCAATTGGACCCTAGAATGCAAAGCAAGCTTCCAGTTGCTTAAGGAAAAGTTGACCACAGCGCCAGTTCTAGCCGTGCCAGAAGCGAGAGTCGACTATGTGGTGTATACAGGTACATCGATGGTCGGACTCGGGTGCGTGCTGATGCAGAGGGGCAAGGTGATCGCATATGCGTCACGCCAGTTGAGGCCGCACGAGTTGAACTACCCGACGCACGACTTAGAATTAGCAGCAGTGGTACACGCTTTGAAGATTTGGAGACATCACCTCTATGGAGTTCGATATAATATCTTCACAGATCATAAGAGTCTCAAATACTTCTTTGAGCAGAAGGATCTGAATATTAGACAGCGCAGATGGCTGGGACTAGTCAAGGACTACGACTGTGGTATAAATTACCACCTAGGCAAGGCCAATGTGGTAGCAGATGCTTTGAGCAGAAAGAGTGCACCTCAAGTGGTTGCTTTCCTCACACAAGAGGAGGAGCTTATTAGGGAATTCGCCAAGATGCGACTGGAGATAGTAAGAGCCCCGGATACAAAAGATAGCAGAATTTCCACCTTGGTCGTAGAACCAGATTTAAGAGCCAGAATCATCGACGCCCAGAGACGCGATGTGGCCCTAGAAAAGGTCCGTCTCAAAGTGAGGACCGGCAAAGGAGATAGTTACCGTGAAGAGTCGGATAACGCTCTCACTTTTGAAGGAAGACTATGCATACCCAACGATGAGGCACTTAGGAACGAGATCATGAGTGAAGCTCATGAGAAGCCTTACACTGCCCATCCTAGAAGTACGAAGATGTATCAGGACTTGAAGAAGCAATTTTGGTAGGATGGCATGAAGAGAAGCATAGCATCTTTTGTAGAAAGATGCCTGGCTTGCCAGCAAGTGAAGGCTTTACATCAACGACCCTATGGGAAGTTGCAGCCTCTCGAGATTCCATAATGGAAATGGGAGCATACAGCAATGGATTTTGTGACAGGATTGCCAAAATCACAGCGAGGAAACACTGCCATCTGAGTAATTATAGATCGTCTCACTAAAAGTGCTCACTTCATACCAATTCGTATCACATACGGATCAGACAAGTTGGCACAGATTTATGTGCAAGAGATCGTGCGTCTGCATGGTGTACCAGTAACGATCACCTCAGATCGAGATTCAAAATTTACTTCCAGATTTTGGATAAGCCTACAGCGATAGTTAGGCACTCAGCTGAATTTCAGCACAACATTCCATCCACAGACGGACGGACAGTCCGAAAGGACGATTCAGACATTAGAAGATATGTTAAGAGTCGTAGTGCTCGACTGTGGAGTAAGCTGGGAGCCGGTACTTCCACTTATAGAGTTTGCCTACAATAACAGTTACCAGGCAACCATCAATATGGCCCCATATGAGGCACTCTAAGGGAAGAAGTGTAGATCACCGCTTTACTGGGATGAAGTTGGGAAGAGAAGGATTCTCGGACCAGACTCGGTAGAGGAAATGATAGAAATTGTCCGACAGATCCGAGAGAATCAAAGAAGCTCAAGATAGATATAAATCCTATGCAGATGCTCGCCGAATGGATTTACAGTTCAAAGCAGGAGACAAGGTCTTTCTGAAAGTATCCCCATCGAAAGGGATAACCAGATTTGGCGTCAAGGGCAAGCTGAAGCCGTGTTTTATCGGACCTTACGAGATCCTAGAAATAGTACTCCCGCCAAGCTTCGCGAATGTCCACAACGTGTTTCATATATCACAGTTGAGAAAGTACGTGTTCGACCCCAAGCACATAGTACACCAAGAAGAGATGTTGATAGAACCAAATTTGAGCTATGAAGAAAAGCCAGACGCAATTCTGGACAGAAAAGTTAAAAAGTTGAGAAATAAAGTATTGTAACAGTTAAAGTCCTATGGAAGCATCACGGCCGCAAGGAGGTGACGTGGGAGCTCGAGGACCAGATGAAAGAGAAGTACCCACAGCTTTTACCTAACCGAGACAAAATTTCGGGACGAAATTTTTGGTAAGGGGGGTAGAATGCAATAGCCGAGACTTAGATTCTCGAGAGTTATGGAATAAAATGCGATAAATTTTATTAAAGAATGAAGGAGTATTTTTATTTCTTAAATAAGAGTATAAATACAATGCTAGAATTTCAAAGATATTAAATTACAAATGTTGACAAAAGAAAAATATTGAAAATAAGCTTTTCCTACACTATTACAACATGTGACTTCAAGTAGAAACACCGTATTGATACAACCGAGAACTACTAATTTCGGGCCTCTTGAACAAAGGATTTCAGCCCAGATTTCTCAACAGTCATTGGGCCGAACTGGAAGGGGTGCAGCCATAGGGAATAGGCCCCCGCGTGGCTGTCAAACACAAACAAGATCAGACCGAAATGAATAAGGAATAGGGGCAGCATCACCTTATGTAGAGGGGACCGAGAACCCAGCTAAAATGAGAAAGAAACGAATACTAAAAAGTACCTTACATTTCAGTTCAACAGCCCTTACTCCAGATAGTACCTGCCAGAATCCCACAAAAGTCCAGTGAAAATGCAGCAAGAATAACAAAGAGAACAAAGGCTCTGCAGTAAAGCAACGACTGGGGGTACAGTGGCACATTTAATTCACGAGTATGCAGCCTGCAAACTGCAGGGAAATCAACCAACATGGAGCAGCCTTAAGGCCTTTTTCCAGCCAAGCAACAAGTAGTAGCAGCTTTAAGTTATAACACCCTCCTATAAATACCACTCCCTTGGTTCATCTTCCTCCCACCACAACATAACTGCTCAGTCACATAGCAAATTGTAAGGTGAGGGAGGATTTGAAGCTAGGAGTTGGAGCCGCGGAGCTAATCAGAAGTATCAGGAAGCTACAGTCAGCAGCGAAGGTAAACCCAATCTTTTCGGAACTCAGTTTGAACACCATATCATCAACTTAGGGTTTAGAGCATTTTTTTAGGCCAACATCATTCAAAATGGACAACATGATTGGGTAAGGTGAAGTAGTGAAACCTCCACATACCCCTGCTCAGCTAGCTCAGATATTGCATAAGAAATACAAGCTTATCGTTCACACGATGATAGAACTACCAGATACCAACGCTAGATCAGTATCATCAGAAACTAATTAAGAATTTGGCCAAAACACAAACTCTGCTCAGTTTAAGATGTTACTAGGTCTTGAACGAACTTTTAATAGAACAAATCAAAGAAACCGGAATGAGGGGAGGAATGGAGACTTAGCTCTGGCTGACAAGAACGGAGCTGCAATCGGGTATCCGGAGCAAGCGCCGAAGGCCTAAAAGGAGACCGCATGGTCAGATGTCGTACAGAGTGTGCGACGACGGCTACACGACCGACCGCGGCCAGGCTCGACGGCGATACTCCCTTGCCTGCTCCGATGGCGCTGAGTCGCCGAGAGGGAGACAGTCTCGCCACAGCGAAGACGGCTGGAGAAAGCAGCAAGCCGGCGGCTCACCCTGACTACGGTTGTGGCGCGGCGTTTGAACGCGAAAAAGCGCGAACCGTGAGCAACAGAGGGAGAGCGAGGTGAGGCAAGAGGCGCGACAGAGGAGCGCGCCGACAGTGGTCTCCGACGACGTCGCTACTCCTTCCAGGCGATCGAGCCTCCATCTAAACCTAGAAATCGAGCTAGGGTTTGTCTTCCCCCAAATTTGGGAATTTTGTGTGAGTTGGAAGAAAAGAAAAAGAGAAAGAGGGGAGAGAGAAGCAGTAGGCGGATGGGAGTATATTTGGGCCTCACCAAATTATGGTGTTGGGCCTGAATTAATTAAGAAGGAGTAGTATTTGGGCCCTAGTATTTTAAACTGGACCTCATCAGGAAAATAAAAAAAAAAGTAAGAAGAAGAGAGTTGGGCCAATAATTAAATAGTCTGGGCCAGAAGAATTAACCCTATCCGGGCCTAAGAACTTACTTCTTGGATTAATATTTTAGTGAGAGCCTTTTTATTAAATTAGTTTCAAGAGTATAATGGGATTAATTTCCTAAGCCACGGAAGAAAAGAAATATTAAGCCGTGTGAGATGATATTCGAAAAAATATTTAAAGCGGACTTTACTAGTCACAGAAAGTATTTTCTCAAAATACTTAAGACAATGCGGGAAATGCTAATACCCGAACAGTTCGGCCAGTTCCGCATAATTTAAATCGGCGATTTAATTAAAGAATTTAGATCTCTAAGATTTGGAGAGAAAGAGATAAAATAAAAGACCACACGCTTAGACATGTATTCATGCAAGATAAGCAATTATTTATAGCATAATTTAAGTATATTAAATTTTGTAAAGGAACGTCGTCGCTCGATGCGTAATCTCAGGACAGGAAGCACCCATTTTGCAAGAGTTTAAGCAATTGAGGTGGGCTTTCTCTTCTTTCTTTTAAAGTGTGTTTTATGTGAAAACATGATTATTTGAATGAGTTGTCATGCCATGTTTTTTTATGATTACCTATCTGTTAGCCAACCAATTAAATCGAATTCGGGTTCCAGTAGGTCAGTAAATCCTACTCGGACTAGTGTACACATACGGACCGTGAGCTAGCGCCAGGTTGGCCGGTCCAGGGGTCGTGAGCTAGCGCCAGGTTGGCCGGCCCTGTGATCGTGGAATGTGGCCACATTCCCGATTCATGCATGGAGATATGGTATATCATCTAAAGTTTAAAAGACTGCAGTCTATTTTTCAGAAAGAAATAACAGTTTTAGTGACCGGGACTTATTTTCAGAAAAACCCCGTGTTCACTCAGCTTGGCTGACAACTAAAAGAAACAGTTTTCGGCATAAGTCCACTGAGTATATCAAGTACTCAGCCCTGCATATTGTTTTCCTTAATGTGCAGGTTGATCAGTCGAGGCAGAGGAGGTGTTGGGACAGAAGACTAAATAAGTAGAAGGATAGCTGGTGTAGTATGTCTTCATATATATTACATCTGTCTTGGAACTCTTCCGTTGCGTAAACTTGGACTTGTTTTAGTAAAGACAATGTCCCAGATTTCACTCTGATTTAGTTTGGTTGTACCTTTATCCCATTTCAGACGATGCTTCCTTGAATTAAGTTATATTCATGATGTGTTGAGACAGTTCAGTATGTTTTAGTCGCGAAGTAGCTACACTTTCTTTGACTAGGGAGTTGTGGTCGTGACAGGTGGATCAAAAATTATACCTTTCTCTTGAAAACAATCAGTAGAAAAGATAATTGGTGCGATTCCTCAACGGATCTTGAGTATCCAACTCCAAGTCGAAGCAACAATGAAGGATTGATTTGGAGCGCTTGAGAGAGAGGGAAGGGGAGGAGAAAAAACGTGTGGGAGAGGAGAGGAAGAGAGGGAGGCGTGTGGAGTGAAGATTAGGGTTAGGGTTTTCTTAATTTATATTCAATAATTATTCCCACACTTAATTAAACAATTAAAATTGTGGAAAAATAAAATAGAGGTCAATGAATAAGCTCCACAATTAAAAGAAATAGGCGTGTAGTGTGGGGGGAATTTTTCAAAAATTATGGTATTACTTGGAGAGAAATATACTCACAAAAATGAGTAAAAAGATATTGAGCATCCCATAAATAAGGTAACAAAATAATTCAAGAATTCTCCAAGTAGGAAAAGGGAGGGGGGCGTGTAAAATAGGGAGTAGTCAAAGAAAATATTTAAATCCCCAAATTAAATAGGAATAGGATTTAAATTTGTTAATTTCTTGTGGAAAAGGCTCCCATAAAATAGGTAACAATTAAATTAATCCCACGAGGTAATTGAAAGGCATAAGGGGCGAAAATTTATGAGGTCTTAAAGAAGGAAATAGTCAAATCCTAATTAAAATGAGATATGGAGAGATTTAATTGTATTTTTAATTCAATGAAGGTAATAAGTAAGGTACTAATTAAATCTACAAAATAATTTATCCTCCTAATTAATAGGAGATTTCGAAAAAACCAAGAAATGGGCAAGGGGTCAGAAATTATGTAGAATAACATAGGGATAATTTTGTTTAGATTTAATTTGGATAAATATCCCAAAGCAATTAATTAAATCTATCCCAAAACAATTAATTAAATCCAAGAGAGAAAATATTATTTACAATAAATAGGAGGGCCAAAAATTTTAATAAAATGGCTATAACAAATATGCATGATCCCATTTAATTTAATTCACACATTGGAAAATAAATCACATTATTCCACATAATTCAGAACAACTAATTTCACACCGTAAATGAATTTTTTTCTAATCAACATCCCCATGAATAAAATAAAATAAGTCGCAAAAATTCGGGGTGCTACAATTCTTGTCTCCTTGTAATGCTCACTTAGACATGATTGTATTAGAGAAGCCCAATTATGTTGATAGATTTACCATTGTTGACTTGTGCGATTTGTGGCATCAAGAGCTTAAATTGTCGAAGGCTAAATCTATCTATGCATCATATATTGACCATTTCTTGATAAATCCAAGCAATGGTAGACATGACATTTCACTTGTCGACTCTTGCATAAATATGGAAATATTTCTTTTGGATGCTAAGATTCCTAAGCTTTCGATTGTTGTTGATTTCAAGTTTCTTGAGCATGTTGTTGGGGATAGTAGGGCCAATGCTTGTGACATTGCTAAAGATTTTACAGCTTGGTGTTTGCTATATTTTTATGGTAAAATGGTAAGGCCCTTGAACGGGATTGGAATTTTCTATGGTGTTTTGTGAAGGACTTTCCTACTCATGTATCCTTTGAAGGTTGTGTTGTGATTAATGGTATGAGAATGCATTGTTCTCTTATTTTTTATCTTGTTTTAAAATTGTTGAAGGAATCATGTAAGGCCTATTTTGATGAGAATCTTATGATACTAGTTGTTGCTTTTCACAAGTTCCTTATGCATGGTGTTGTTCTTATTCCACGTGTTGTGCATGAAGGTATATGGATGCATTGCTCATATATTTTTGATCATTTCTTGAAGTTGTTGGGACAATTGAATGAAACCCCTTGTCGTAAACTTGGCTTCTTGGTTGATATATTTTCGTGCAAACTTGATGTGAATTGTCATGAACCTCATCTATATGTTGAACAAGAGTTTGTCAAGTTGTGGAAGGGTATTCATTATTTGAGCAAGATTGGTATGTTAATGATTGAAAATGATTCTTCATTGCATGATCATGAGAATAAGATATTTGTGCTTTGGCATCTCTTGATAACTTTCCATTTTGCACACTATGAGGACCCTTTTCTTATATGCACATAGCTCTAATGAGAATGCCAAAGTTTTTGTGAAGAAGTTGAAGAACATGGGAATAGGTAATGTGGGAATGCTTGAGACAAAAAGAGTCAAATTGTGTGATGTTGGTGTGTTGTGGCATAATACTTGTTCTCCATGCATGACAATTAAGCCGTTCAATGTGGTTGTCATCTTTTATTGTCATTTTGTCAAAGACTGTGCATTACATTGTTTTGTTTGGGACTTCAATGTTAAAGATTGCCTAGGTTTTTGTTGGCATATAGCTTATGTATTAAATTCTTTGAGCTTGTTAAAGTGTGTCCACCGTCTTGGTGTTGTGACTTCTATTAGAGTCGTTAGTGGTCTTAGTCTTCATCATCGTACTTTGATATTTGATTTGCTCTCGTTCCATTTTATAGGTGTGCAGAATTCGGATTTGAGGGCAAATCTTCTCCAAGAAGGGGAGAATGATATGACCACGGGGGCTAGACGTCAAGTGTCACGACCGCCCTCTATGGTTAATAAATGCGGGCGATCGTAATTAAAATTACTTAAATGACAGACATAGAAGACTAGGGTTTTCAACAAGAGTTTGACCAAGAATTTAAGTTTAATAAATAAAACGACCAAAAGTATTTATGTTCAACAATTAAATGACTAAGGGTTTAACATTTATTCAAAAAGAGTAACGAGTTTACAAATATCCCAAATAAAACAGTTTTTGAATTTAATAAAAAGTATATGTAAAGAACCATCAACCGCTCGTCGCCGCTCAACCTGCACATAGGGAAAACATATGCAGGGCTGAGTACTATAGAAATATTACTCAGTGGCTCATGCCGAAAACATTTTAAATAAAAGTATATGTTATCATGCCATCCGTAAGTAACCATCGGGGTTTTACTTTAGAAAGGCCCGAGGCACCGAAAAGATTTTCCATTGTTCAAAAATATAGCGACTGCGCAGTCATTTTCCCATAGACGTCAACCATATCTGCCAATACATGACAAGGAATGTGGCCGCAAACCAAGTCACTAGACCGGCCAGCCCGTACGCTAGCACACAGTCTACCATAGGTGTACACTAATCCAAGTAGGGTTTGCAGCCCTACGAGGACCCGAATTCGATTTATATAATAGTGGCAAAAGCCACATCGGATAGACACGTAAAAACAAATCAAGGCATGATAATCATAGTTATTTCCATCGATAAAACATTAGGACATAGTCCTTATTTAAAAGAGAGCCCACCTCGACCGTTTAGATTTCAAGTATCGCTTTCCCTTTGATATCACGCTTAGCGCACGAATTTTCACCTTTAGATAAGGTATTCCCAATCAGTCACCAACATGGACTTAAAATTTATGCATGTCCCGAACTTTCCCTTTTTCCCCATCAACATATGGAATTCACATCATAGCATACCTCTTTGCATATCACATCACTCCATCACATATATAATTCACGTATGTCATTCATAACTTAATAATATAGTTGTTTTTGTAAAGGTAGAAATCTGGTAGCACTGCGCAACCATATTATAAAAATCTTTATAAATTCACCCGACTTCCGTTGGGGCTAAAACTTTACCACGATACAGTAGACTCATCAAATAACTTCCAGTTTAAATTTCATGTCAAAATACTCCTTTTTGTTCGGTCAAATCAACAACGTAACCTACTGGTCGAGAAAGCATTTTATGGCAGAATTGCACAGTCAACTTTAAAAATTCACCAAAAATTAACCTTTTAACCAAATGAGTTGAAATTCACACACAACACAGAAGACATCATGAAGTTCACTCAGTAAAAAGAATAGATCAAATCGGAGTTCATTTGGTCAGTCTAAAACATGTCGGAATATACTGTCCGAACTCACAGTTTTTTTTTCAGGCCTTTAAAAAGATTCGAATTAGGGTTTATCCCTATTTATTCAAAATCAACCTTTTCATGGTTTTAACACACAAACATGCTCAAAAGAGTCCTTATACTCATGCTTTCGTAACATCACATATCATTCACCATAGATTCATTAAATCATCAAACAATTTAATTCAAAACGCAATCACACATACAAAAGCAAATTCCCACCGATTAACCCTTGGATTTGAATTCCCTACGCTCTCTACATGCGTGTGGGAGTCAACGAATGTTTAGATGGAGAGGAATGAAGAATATGGTCTGATTTTTACCTTTCTTGGACGAAACAATCGGTAGGAACGAATAAAAGTCTCGATTCTTCAACAATCTCTTGGAAATTCGAAAGGATCTTGAGTAGAGTGGAAGAACAAGTGGGAGAGGAGATGAAAAAGTGAGAGTGGGCGTGTGGTGTGGGTGGCTAGGGTTAGGGAATGGTGTTTGTCTCTATTTATAGAGTTGAGAATAAGAATATCTCCCAATTAATTAGAGAATAATTGGAGAATAATTAAAATAAAGATTGGAGAGATTTGGGGGAGGAGTTGGCGTAAATTTGGGGGAAGAAATAAGGAGGATTTTCAAAATTTAGGGCTATTAATTTGGGTATCATCACGGAGCATAATAAAATAATAGGAAATAGGCGTGTATTATTCCCCCTCAATAAGGAATAATTTCAAATCTTTAATAAAATAAGATAAGGCAAGATTTGCTAGGATATTCCAATTAAATCATGGAAAGAAATGATTAAGGGATCAAAATAAATAATGAATAATTTCCTTCTCCCACAAGTTAGGAGATTTTGAAATCTCCCTAAGGAAAAATAGTAGGGGCCGATTTTTATCAATAAGGAAATAAGGTAATTTGGCTTTAGGATTTAATTTGGATAATTATCCCAAAGCAAATAATTAAATCCAAGAAATAAAATTCCTCTCCAATAATTGGTAGTGGTCGAAATTTCCACAATAAAAAGAGCAAGGTAATTATTTATGATCCTAAGTAAAATCTCACTCTCCTTGGAATATAATTCACCGCAATATATATTATTCCCCATCAATTAATTTAAGCCACGTCATAAAAATCAACGAAATTGACTCGGTCAAATCAAATTAGGTCACCAGTTCAAACACGTAGCAATTCATCAATTAATTCGACAATAAAAGAAAGTAAATGTAATCGTCTTAGGGTTCGAAAATTAGGGTTCGAAAAGTGGGGCGTCATATCCTACCACCCTTAAGAGAAATTTCGTCCCAAAATTTGGTACTCTCATGGGAAGAGTTCTGGGTATAACTCCATCATCTTATCCTCGAGCTCCCACGTGGCTTCTTCATGCCCGTGGTTTCTCCAATGTACTTTCACGTAAGCAACTGGTTTATTTCTCACATTTTGAACCTTTCGGTCTAATATCGTTTGGGGTCTCTCTTCGTAGCTCAAGTCCGGGTTCAACGCGACTTCCTTGTAGTGAATCACGTGCTTCGGGTCAAACACATATTTCCGCAATTGCAACACATGAAAGACGTTGTGCACGTTCCCAAGGCTTGGGGGTAGCGCCAAACGGTATGCAACAGGGCCCACTCCTTCGAGGATTTCAAAAGGCCCAATAAATCGCGGCTTCAACTTTCCCTTGACACCAAAACGCGTTATCCCTTTTGACGGGGATACTTTGAGAAAAACCTTGTCGCCAGCTTGAAAATGTATGTCGGTTCGTCGTACATCCGCGTATGACTTCTGTCTATCTTGAGCTTCCTTTATCTTCTCGCGCCAACTTCGTCCCAGTAGAGCGGGGATCTACACTTCCTCCCGTACAAGGCTTCGTACGGCGCCATGTTTATCGTTGCCTGGAAGCTGTTGTTGTAGGCGAATTCGATCAGTGGTAGTGCGACTTCCAACTTCCTCCTCGGTCCAACACTACGGCTCTCAACATATCCTCGAGAGTTTGGATCGTTCTTTCGGATTGCCCGTCTGTCTGTGGGTGAAAAGCGGTGCTAAAATTCAAACGAGTTCCTAGCTCACGTTGTAGGCTGATCCAAAATCTTGATCTGAATTTCGGGTCACGGTCAGACGTGATCGTCACTGGGACTCCACGCAGTCGCACTATTTCCTTTATATACACTTGAGCTAGCTTGTTTGATCCATAGGTTATGGGTATCGGTATGAAGCGTGCACTCTTGGTGAGTCGGTCTATAATTACCCATATGGCAGTATTCCCTCTTTGCATTTTTGGCAGTGCTGTCACAAAGTCCATGGCAATGTGTTCCCATTTCCACTCGGGGATTTCTAGCGGTTGCAACTTTCTGTACGGTCATTGATGTAGAGCCTTCACCTGTTGGCAGGCTAAGCAGCGCTCCACGAAGGCCGCTATATCCCTCTTCATACCGTTCCACCAAAAGGACTTCTTCAAGTCTTGGTACATCTTCGTACTTCCTGGGTGGGCGGTGTAAGGAGTCTCATGTGCTTCGCTCATCACTTCGTTTTTGAGTTCTTCGTCACTTGGTACGCAAAGTCTCCCTTTGAAGGTAAGGGCATTGTCGGATTCCTCGTGGAAATCCCCCGATTTGCCAGTTCTTACTTCGACTCGAATTTCCTCCAATTTTGCATCCCTCCGTTGAGCTTCTATAATTCTCGACCTTAGATCAGGTTCAACAACTAAAGTGGCAATTCGCGCTTCCACCGTTTCAGGTGCTCTCACTACCTCCAAACGCATCTTACTAAACTCGCGGACCAGGCTTTCTTCGTTGGTGAGAAAGGTGGCCAGTTGGGAATGACCTTTCCGGCTCAAGGCATCTGCCACTACATTTGCCTTGCCAGGGTGGTAATTGATGCCACAATCGTAGTCTTTCACCAATTCGAGCCATCTTCGTTGTCGCATGTTTAGATCCTTTTGCTCGAAGAAATATCTCAGGTTTTGTGGTCCGTAAAGATCTCACATCGAACTCCGTAGAGATGATGTCTCCAAATCTTTAAGGCGTGTACCACTGCTGCTAACTCCAAATCGTGGGTTGGATAGTTCAACTCGTGCGGCCTCAATTGTCAGGATGCGTAAGCAATCACCTTGTTGTTTTGCATCAACACACATCCAAGTCCCACCTTCGAAGCGTCTGTGTATACCATGTAGTTCACTCCAGGTTCTGGCACAGCTAAGATTGGTGCACTAGTTAGTTTTTCCTTCAAGAGTTGAAAACTTGCCTCGCACTCGGGAGTCCAATTGACTTTCACCCCCTTCTTGAGTTGTTGTGTCATGGGTCTCGCTATCTTGGAGAACCCTTCTATAAACCTTCGATAGTATCCCACCAAACCTAGGAAACTCCGAATCTCGTTTGGTGTTGAAGGTGCTTTCCACTGTTGCACCGCCTCAACCTTAGCGGGATCTACTCGAATTCCTTCTGCCGACACGATGTGACCAAGGAAATTTACTTCCTTAAGCCAAAACTCACACTTACTGAATTTGGCGTACAACTTCTCGCTCCTCAAAGTCTCCAAGGTGATTCGCAGATGTTCCTCGTGCACCTTCTCATTCTTCGAGTAAACTAGTACGTCATCTATGAACATCAAAACGAACTTATCCAAGTATTGATGAAACACTCGATTCATCAAGTCCATGAATACCGCAGGTGCATTCGTCAATACAAACGGCATTGTGACAAATTCATAGTGACCATATCTCGTTCGAAAGGCCGTCTTTGGTATATCTTCTCGTCGGACTCTCAACTGGTGATATCCGGACCTTAAGTCCATCTTCGAGAATACACCGGCTCCTTGAAGTTGATCGAATAGGTCATCTATCCTTGGCAGTGGATATTTGTTCTTGAGAGTCATCTTGTTCAGCTCCTGATAATCGATACACATTCTCATCGATCCGTCCTTCTTCTTTACAAAAAGCACAGGCGCGCCCCACGGTGAAACACTGGGTCTAATGAAACCCAGGTCCATAAGCTCTTGGAGCTGTATCTTGAGTTCTTCTAACTCTTTAGGCGCCATTTTGTATGGTGCCTTGGACACAGGTGCCGACCCTGGTGCTAGGTCGATTGTGAACTCCAATTGTCGATCTGGCGGTGGTCCAGGCAATGCTTCGGGAAAAACGTTCGGAAATTCCCGTACGACGGCTACGTCTTCCATTTTCTTTTCTCCTTTCTCCTCTCCTTGTAGATAGACGAGATAAGCAGGATGTCCTTTCCTCACCATCGTACTAGCTTGAAGCGCGGAGATGATAGAGATTCTCCGGTTCATCGAGATTCCATGGTACACGATGAGTTCCTTTCCAGGGGTTTGTAGAGATATCTGCCTCTCCTTACAACGAATCATCGCAAAGTTCGAGGTTAACCAATCCATTCCTTAAATTACGTTGATGTCCCCGATCGCCATAACTTGCAGATCATGAGCGACTATCTTAAGGCCTCCCATAACAATTTCTATGTTCGGGCATGTTCGTGAGATTTCTATTGTCCTACCCACTGGTGAAGACACTACCATCTTATATTCAGATTTGCTAACAGGCAAGCTCAAAGTATCCACACACAAATCAGATATAAATGAATGCGATGCGCCCGTATCAAACAACACAACGATAGAAGTGTCGAGGATTTTGCCCATACCTGCCAGGTTTCCGTTTTCTTGATTCCCTTGTTCGATCTTGGGTTGTTTCTGACTCAAGGCATATGCTCTAGCCTGAGAGGGAAGTCTTTGGTGGTAGGGCTGCTGCTGCCGCGGAGGTTGGTCGCGATTTCCCCTTGGTTCTATTTGCGGCGCCCTTGGCTGCATGCGGGGTCCTTGAGTGTTCTGCCTCGACTCCGTTGCCACCCTCTTACTAGGACACTCTCTAGAGAAGTGGCCACTTCCCCCATAGTTAAAGCACTTAGCGGTGCTCTGGATTCTACACTCTCCAAAGTGATACTTGGAGCACACGTTGCATTGGGGTGGCTTGGGTCAGAAGTCGCCTCTCTGGTTAGATGAGTTTTGACCTCTCCCATACTGCGGTTGGTTCGAGGTGTGCTGGTACCTCTTGTTGTCATATGGGATTCTGTTTCCCTCCTACTTCCTCTTCTCTCGGGAGTGGTGTGGTGGAGGTGGTGCCAAAGCGGTGTTATCCTTCACCCTCTCCTGGGGCATAGCTGCCTCAATGTTTAGTGCAAGGGCCAAAGCTTCCGCGTAGGGTAGTTTCCCACGACTAGCCAACGACATTCTTATCTCAGGCCTTAGTCCTCCATGGAACTTTTCGGCCAGCTTTTCATCGGTATCGGCTTGATCAGGTGCATATCGAGTCATGCTGCTGAGCGCACGATCATACTCGGTCACAGTCATGTGCCCTTGGGTCAGGTTGTAGAATTCAGACGCCTTCGCCTTCCGATAGCTTTTGGGTACATACTTATCGTATATCTCTGTCTTGAAACCCTACCAAGTCATTCCCGTTGCTTGCTCTCAGGGCATTGTCTTCATCCGTGTGTCCCACCAAAAGTCAGCAGCCTCGGTTAGCTGGTAGGTCACACAAGTCATTCGTTCTCTATCGTTGCACCCCAAGATTGCGAAAATGCGCTCTAATGAGCGTATCCAAGATTCGGCCGTGGCTGGCTCCCCCATTCCATCAAAGACGGGAGGTTTCTGACTTAAGAACAACTTTACGATCTCACGGTCAACCGGAGGTGGAGAAGGTGGTGGTGGAGGGATGGGTTGTGTCACACTTCCTTCTACCGTCTGAGGGGTAGGTTCCGGGTTCTCACGTCTTACGTTGCATCTTGGCGGCATTCTGATTTATCACAAGAATTATTATTATGCATTTATTCGAAATCCCAAGAATAGTTGTGTGGTTTTGGTGGAATGGAATCAAGGGACAATTACATCATAGAATAACAAGGAGCTTTTGCAAGACAAGGTATCGAAATACAACTGCACAAATGATAGTAAGGGAGCAATCATGGAACGGTATAGCAAAAGGCAATTGCATCACAAGGTCGCAAAAGAGTGATTGCTCAACAAGATAGTAAAGGATAGGAGACAATTTGTACAATAGAGTGGAAATCATAGGTATTCAAGAGAATGGTAAAAGACAACGATAGTAGGATATGATTGTGCAATAGGACAACAAAAGACAGTTGTATAATGAGATGGTTAGGATGGTTTCAAATTATGGCAAGAAACAATTGTACAATATAGTAGCAAAGATAGTGTGTCAAAGATAATTGTGCAATTAGGAAAAGGACGATTACAATGTAGTATAGCAAAAGGTAATTTGTAATGCCCCACTTTTCGAACCCTAATTTTCGAACCCTAAAATTTTGCATTAAATGTTTTAATACCGTGAAGTATGTGGATTAATTGACGAGTGAATTAATTGCTTGATTTCTATGCGACCTAATTTTGTTTTGGAGTTGAGAGGTGGAATAGTCAATCTTGTCGAATTGATGACGTGGCCTTAATTAATCGATGCGGAATGAAATATAGCCGCAATTTATATTTTTATTTTGGGGAGTGAGATTTTAATAGGATCATCAATAATTACCTTACCCATTTTATTGGAATTTTCGACCACTATGAATTTATGGAGAGGAATTCTATTTTCTTGGATTTAATTATTTGCTTGGGATAATTACCCAATTAAATCCAAAGCCTAATTATCCTATTTCTTGATGAAAGAATCGGCCCCTATTATTCCTAAGGGAGATTTCGAAATCTCCTAGCTTGTGGGAGAAGAAATTATTCATTATTTATTTTGATCCCTTAATTATTTCTTTCCATGTTTTAATTGGAATATCCTAGCAAATATTGCCTTATCTTATTTTATTCAAGTTTTGGAAATTATTCCTTGTGGAAGGAATATTTCACACGCCTGTTTCCATTTATTGTGGGAGGATTTTTATTGATTTTCTTGCTCCGTATTATTTTATTCTGCTCCGTGAAAATACTAAATTAAATCAATGGCTAATTATATAGCCATGATTTTCGAAATATTCTCCCTTATTCTCCCTCATTATTCACGCCAATCATCCCCCAAATCTTCTTCAAATATCTTTTAATTAATCCTCCATATCTCATGAAATTAATTGAAGATTCTTTCCTAACTCTACAAAATATGAGAAACCCTACACCTAGAGATCAAAAATCACGCTCCCACCCCCCCTTGAAACTCACGCCACTTTTCTCTCCCACTCTCTCCCAATCTTCTCCAATTTTTCTCCATGAATTCTTCTTCCTTTGAAAAGAATTTAAGTTGAAGCCTCTAGAGTTGTTGAAGAATCAAGATCATGTTTTGTTTCTACCAATCGTTTCTATCAAGAAGAGGTATTTTGATCTATCTTTTCTCATCTAACCGATTAATCGGTATTCTTGAACCCTCATGCATATAGTGAGTGTAGGGATTTCAAATCTAAGGGATTTAATCGGTGGGAATTTGTGTTTGGATGTGTGATTTGCGTTTTGAATGAATTGTTTGATGATTTAATGAATCTATGATGAATGATATATGATGTTACGAAAACATGAGTATAAGGACTCTCTCGAGCATGTTTGTGTGTTAAAACCATGAAAAAGTTGATTTTAAATAAATAGGGATAAACCCTAATTCGAATTTTTAAAGGCATGAAAAGCTGTAAGTTCGGACAGTATGTTCCGACATGTATTTGACCGACCAAATAAACTCCGATTTGATCGATTCTTTTTCCTGAGTAAACTTCATGATGTCTTCTGTGTTTTGTGTGAATTTCAACTCATTTGGACGAAAGATGAATTTATGGTGAATTTTTAAAGTTGACTGCGCAATTCTGCCAGAAACATGTTTTCTCGACCAGTGAGTTACGTTTTCTATTTGACTGACCTAAAAACGTTATATTAACATGATTTTTAAACTGGAAGTTATTTGATGAGTCTACTGCGTTGTGGTAAAATTTTAGCCCCAACGGAAGTCGGGTGAATTTTTAATAATTTTTATAAAATGGTTGCGCAGTGCTGCCAGATTTCTACCTTTACAAAAACACTATGTTGTTATAAGTGATATACATGATTGATATATGTGATGACATGATGTGTTGTTCAAAGATGGGAAAAGGGAAAACGATAGGGACATGCATAATATTAAGTCAATGGTTGTGACTGATAAGATATATACATTATCTAAAGGTGATAACTCGTGCGCGAAGCGTGATAACAAAAGAAAGGCAGTAGTTGGTATCTAAACGGTCGAGGTGGGCTTCTTTTCTACCCTACACTATGTGTGGGCTTTCTTTTACTAAACTCTTTTACGTATGATTGTGGAGCTATAAGGGTGGTTTAAAGTATTTATCATGCCGTGATTTGTTTTAACGTGCCTATCTGATGTGGCTGTTGCCACTGTTATATAAATCGAATTCGGGTCCTCGTAGAGCCGCAAACTCTACTTGGATTAGTGTACACCTATGGTAGATCGTGTGCTAGCGTACGGGCTGGCCGGTCTAGTGACCTGGTTTGCGGCCGCATTCCTTGTCATGTATTGGCAGATATGGCTATTTTCTATGGGAAAATGACTGATCAGTCGAATTTTACAATGGGAAATGATTTGAGTGCCTCGGGCCTTTCTAAAGCTAAACCCCGATGGTTACTTACGTATGGCATGATAAACTATATCTTTATTAAAAATGTTTTCGGCATAAGTCCACTGAGTATTTTATAAGTGCTCAGCCCTGCATATGTTTTCCTTATGTGCAGGTTGAGCGGCGACGAGCGGTTGGCGGTGTTGAGCAAATTAAACGAAATGATAATATTGTCTTGAAACTCCGAGTGTCGTCGTGTCTTCACACATGACTTCACTCTTTCTCTTGGTCGTTTTTCCGCTGCGATATTTCTTTTACTTATTAGCAATTGGGCTTGAACTTGAATTTGTTCCGTTATTGGATATTTTAAAGTCTTGCTGGATAATGTCAAACTCTTAATCTTTTTCATTAATATTAATGTCTGGCCCAACTCATTTTTTAAACCCGAGCCCTCATCTTGTTTTATACTTAATTGCTCGTTTAATATGTTGGTCAAGCCTTATTGATGAAACCCTAGCCTTTTTTCCTTGTTATATTTAAGTCTGTTTAAGTCGCGATCGCCCGCATTTATTATACCCTAGAAGGGCGGTCGTGACAGTTTGGTATCAGAGCCTCAGTTCTTTCCGCTCTGGACCCAAGAGTCTTGTTGAGTCAAAGTCTATTCGTGTGTAATTTGACTAAATGATAATCGTCGAAGGCTCAACACCACGACTCGTCTCCGCCCAACCACGAAGAATGAGGTAACAAGTATCTCAATTTATATTGATCCGAACCTGTGAAATGTTGGAAATTTCAATGGGAATCGAAGATAATATGACGTCTTGGAAAATGTTGTTTGAAGTGTGGGATGATGAAAATACATGGATATGAAATTGCTTGATACGACTATGCCAAAAAAAAAAATTGTTTGAATATTTTTGTGCACACCCCGATAAGGGAAATTGGCGAATATGTGATTGGACTTCTATGAGTTTGGATAGATGAAATTCTAAATGCTTGAAAATTTCATGAATTGTGAAACGTGAAGTATGCGTGTGATTACTTGATTATACTATGAAACAACACCTATGGAAAATAAGTAAATACTATGGCTTTTGGAAAATGTTGTGAAGATATGAACTGTGAGACACTATGAGATTATACAATTGCTTTTGTTTAACAGTGAGGCATGATGGCTTTGAATATGCTGGATATTGAAGTATGATTGTGAACTTGTATTCATTGATGTTGAGATTTGCTATTACGTCCACGAAACTGCAAATTTTTTTTTCTTGAAGAAAATATATGCTGCTTCCATGAACGACAAAACTTTTATGCCTAGGCGGTTAAAATTTCATGACTATGAAACTGTGAAATGCAAAGCATGATACGCGTGTAGTTGCGAGTTGTGATTGTGATACAGATGAGCATGAACTGCATGATTTATGAAATGCGATTCCATGGATGATTGATTGACTGAGTGTTGCTATTCACATATATTAATGTACGATGTTTGTTATGCTATGGAACACCAAATGATTTATACGAATAAATGTGTTGATTGTGCAATATATGCATGACGTTTATGTGGTGAAAATTCATGACCGGTGAAGTACGAGGTATCGTATAGAACCACTATTAAAGTGGAATGTGGAACTTTTGAACTTAGCTGCAAACGTAGGAGCCAAATGAAGCTTAAGTTAGGTAATGATCAGATAGACGTTGAAGTACGAGGCTTCAAGCTATGCTTGAAATTATAACTGTAAGTTGACAACTGCAATATCACTTTCCTGAGTGATAAAACCAACGAAAATATATATTTCAAACTTTGGTGTATCCTCATAATGGCGAGATCATACCTAAGATATAATAAAACTATGCAGTCTTGCATACCATGCCAAAATGGCGATGCGACACAAATACGATGACGTTTACCACACCTTAAGACCACGTGTGCAATGGCAATGCATTTCGAAAACTACGTGGCATGACAAGAAGACTTTGAAGATGCAACATTCAAAAAAAAATGTTATTAATTTCGACAATACGATGAACCTCAACTTGGAATCCACGATTTCATAGAACGATGTTACCACGTTCAGGCTCATGAAAAATGTGCGAGGGAGTGCAACCCTCGTAGCTAGAATGAACGATATTTAAATCAACAGTACTTACTTGGATTCTAAATTCCTTTCAGGACGTTTTGAATAAACGTGAGCCCTTGTCTATTTAAACTCCTTGGTTGACTCCCAATTTGCAAGTAATGCCCACTATATTTTTCCCATATCGAGTCATGACTCGCTTTCAGTTCTTGAAAATTTATACTTGCCTTCGTACCTTGGACATCTTGATTAGTCGTCTTCTTTGATTCATCTTTCGTAAGGACAATATTTTGACCTTGTGAACTTCCGTCATTGAACTTCATTCCTAAGGTCGTTTACAGTTATGACCTTCAGTATGATCACACCTCCAGACCTATTTTCTTTAAAGAATGGAATATTCTTATTGGAACTATTGGTTCACCTCTTTATTTTGTAACCATGTATGTGGCAAGTTCTTTCTTGCAGAAGTGAAATTCTTTTTAGCTCGGTTTCACTACATATATTGCTTCATACTCAATGATTTTTCTTTCTGCAACACCAAGTTAAGACTATCTTGTTCTCTCCTTCCTTAATGGTTGATCTTGTTAAATTTCTGAAAAATTCCATTCACTTTGAGTTGTCTTTAACAAACCCGCGAACCCATTGATGTGAGTTCATCTTTTTCCAATACCATGATGTTGTTGAACCATTATTTGTACTACTTCATGACATTTGTCTATGTTTCTAAATCCTGCCGCGACTGATTATTTTAGGCCTTGACCCGTTTGAACGATATCATTCATTGCTGTCCGAAATTTTTGCAAATTGTGATCTAGCAGTCGGCTATGGAATTTGAGAATTTTTGCAGTTTCATCATGTTTCCATGACCTATCTCATGTTCTTTCGAGCTCTCATCAGAAAAGTAAATTCTCAAATCTCTATGGGTTTTATTTGATACCTCTAAACCATTTGATTCTCAGAATGGACGGGTTGAGTCCAATGGAACTCAATCATTACATTGTTGTTCTTGTTTCCTTGATTAAATTTGGAGCCTTCCCGACTAAAAACATCCACAGCAATGTTGCAACAATTTGAAATCTGTTCATATCCAAGTAAGACTGTTGGGTCAAATTTCGAATCCTTGTTACTAGACAGTAGGGAAATGCAGTAGTCGACTCGGATATATGCAAGGAATAAGTTTCTATAGTCAGACAGGCTCAAAAATGACACACCCACCAGAAGCATCGACATAACCGACGAGATACATATATGAGTGAACGATCGATCGAACGATAAGCGAATAAAGAATATGAGAAGATGTGTTTACGGTCACCATCGTGCGAGGAATTTGTAGAGGAAGTACAAGCCCCTTCATAGAGTTTATCACACAAAATAAATATCGTTAACAAGAAAGAACCTATGAAAGGTGACGAGAAAGAGCCACGGGACGGCGACACGATCGAGAAAAGAGATGTGTGATAATACCATGAATGTTAGAAAAATCGTGTGGAAGTTGGTAGACAAAACGAGAAGAGTTAATAGAAATTTCCATGGGAAAACTTAAGTTAGTCGCTCACGATTTGCAAGTTATGGCGATGAGGGATATCGACGTAATTCTTGGAATGGTTTGATTAACCACGAATTTTTGCGACGATTCGTTGTAAGGAGAGACAGATATCTCTACAAGCCCCGGGCAAGGAACCCATCGTATACTATGGAATCTCGATGAACCGGCGAACCTCTATCATCTCCGCGCTCCAAGCTAGTACGACGGTAAAAAAGGGGCGTCCTGCCTATCTTTCCTAACTACAAGGAGAAGAGGTAGGAGAAAGTAAAGTGGAAGATGTTGCTGTTGTACGAGAATTTCTCGACGTTTTCCCCAAAACTTTACCTGGACCACCGCCAGACCTACTACTGGAGTTCACAATCGACCTAGAGCCAGGGTCGGTACCTGTGTCCAAGGCACCATACAGAATGGCGCCTAAGGAGTTAGAGGAACTCAAGATACAGCTCCAAGAGCTTATGGACCTGGGTCTTATTAGACCCAGTGTTTCACCGTGGGGCGCACCGGTGCTTTTTGTGAAAAAGAAGGATGGATCGATGAGAATGTGTATCGATTATAGGGAACAAGATGACCCTCAAGAACAAATATCCACTGTCGAGGATAGATGACCTATTCAATCAACTTCGAGGAGCCGGTGTATTCTCTAAGATGGACTTGAGGTCCGGGTACCATCAGTTGAGAGTCCAAAGAGAGGATATACCAAAGACGGCTTTTCGTACGATATATGGTCACTATGAGTTTGTCGTAATGCCGTTTGGATTAACAAATGCACCCGCAGTATTCATGGAATTGATGAACCGAGTATTCCACCTATACTTAGATAATTTCGTCTTGATCTTCATAGATGACGTGCTTGTCTACTCGAAGAATGAGGAGGAGCACGATGGGCATCTACGAATCACCTTGGAGACGTTGAGGACCGAGAAGCTATACGCTAAATTCGGCAAGTACGAGTTTTGGCTTAAGGAAGTAAATTTCCTTGGTCACATCGTGTCGGCAGAAGGAATCCGAGTGGATCCCGCCAAAGTTGAGGCTGTACAATAATGGAAGTCACCATCGACACCGAACGAGATTCGGAGTTTCCTAGGATTGGCAGGATACTACCGAAGGTTCATAGAAGGATTCTCCAAGATAGCGAGACCAATGACCCAACAACTCAAGAAGGGAGTGAAAGTCAATTGGACTCCCGAGTGCGAGGCTAGTTTCCAACTCTTGAAGGAAAAGCTAACTAGTGCACCAATCTTAGTTGTACCAGAACCTGGAGTGAACAACGTGGTATACACGGACGCTTCGAAGGTGGGACTTGGATGTGTATTGATGCAAAACAACAAGGTGATTGCTTACGCATCCCGGCAATTGAGACCGCACAAGTTGAGCTACCCAACCCAAGACTTGGGTCTAGGTGCAGTAGTACATGCCCTAAAGATTTGGAGGCATCATCTCTACAGAGTTCGATGTGAAATCTTTACGGACCACAAGAGCCTGATATATTTCTTCGAGCAAAAGAGATTTAAACATGCGACAATGAAGATGGCTCGAATTGGTGAAGGACTACGATTATGGCATCAACTACCACCCTGGCAAGGCAAATGTAGTGGCAGATGCCTTGAGACGGAAGGGTCATTCCCAACTAGCCACCTTTCTCACCATAGAAGAAATCCTGGTTCGCGAGTTTAGTAAGATGCGCTTGGAAGTGGTGAGAGCACCGAAAACAGTGGAAGCACGAATCGCCACTTTAATGGTTGAACCTAATCTAAGAACAAGAATCGTTGCAGCACAACGAATGGATACGAAAGTTGGAAAATTTCGAACTAAAGTGAGAACTGGAAAATCTGGAAGTTTTAGTGAGGAATCCGACAACGCCCTCACTTTTGAAGAGAGACTGTGCGTACCAAACAACGTGGAACTCAAGAACGAGATCAGGAGTGAAGCTCATGAGACTCCATACACCGCTCACCTGGGAAGCACGAAGATGTATCAACACTTGAAAGAGTCCTTTGGGTGGAATTGTATGGAGAGTGACATAGCGACATTTATGGAACGCTGCTTAGCCTGCCAGCAAGTGAAGGCTCTACATCAACGACCGTACGAAAAGTTGCAACCACTAGAAATTCTCGAGTGGAAATGGGAGCACATTGTCATGGACTTTATGACAGCTTTGCCAAAGACGCAAAAAGGGAATACTGCCATATGGGTAAGTATAGACCGAATCACCTACCGATTCCCGCAACGCCTGGATCGAGCAAGCTAGCTCAGATCTACATATAGGAAATAGTGCGACTGCATGGAGTCCCAGTGACGATCACGTCTGACCGTGACTCGAAACTCACATCAAGATTTTGGATGAGTCTGCAACGCGAGCTTGGAACTCGATTGAATTTTAGCACGACTTTTCACCCGCCGACCGATGGACAATCCGAGAGGGCGATCCAAACTCTCGAGGTCATGTTGAGAACCGTGGTGCTCGACCGCGGATGAAGTTGGGAATCAATGCTACCGCTGATCGAATTAGCTTACAACAACAGTTTCCAAACAACAGTAAACATGGCGCCGTACGAAGCCTTGTATAGAAGAAAGTGTAGATCGCCGCTCTCTTGGGACGAAGTTGGCGAACGAGGAGTACTTGGACCTGATGCAGTTAAAGAAATGATTAAAATTGTTCGACAAGTTCGTGAAAAGATCAAAGAAGCTCGGGACAGACAAAAGTCGTACGCGGATATCCAACGAACCTACTTGCATTTTCAAACCGGCAACAAAGCTTTCCTCAAAGTATCCTCGTCAAGAGGGATAACGCGTTTTGGTGTCCAGGGAAAGTTGAAGCCACGATTTATCGGGTCTTATGAAATTCTAGAAGGAGTAGGACTCGTTGTGTACCGTTTGGCGCTACCCCCAAGCCTTGGAAACGTGCACAACGTCTTTCACGTATCAAAATTGCGAAAACACGTTTTTGGCCTAAAGCATGTGATTCACTACGAAGAAGTCGCGTTGAACCCGGACTTGAGCTACGAGGAGAGACCCCAAATGACTTTAGACCGAAAGGTCCAGAACGTGACAAAATAAACCGGTTGCTTACGTGAAAGTACTTGGGAGAAACCACGGACACGAGGAAGCCACGTGGGAGCTTGAGGACAAGGTGATGGAACTGTACCCAGAACTCTTCCCTTGAGAGTACCAAATTTCGGGACGAAATTTCTTTTAAGAGAGGTAGGATGTAATGCCCCACTTTTCGAACCCTAATTTTCGAACCCTAAAATTTTGCATTAAATGTTTTAATACCGTGAAGTATGTGGATTAATTGACGAGTGAATTAATTGCTTGATTTCTATGCGACCTAATTTTGTTTTGGAGTTGAGAGGTGGAATAGTCAATCTTGTTGAATTGATGACGTGGCCTTAATTAATCGATGCGGAATGAAATATAGCCGCAATTTATATTTTTATTTTGGGGAGTGAGATTTTAATAGGATCATCAATAATTACCTTACCCATTTTATTGGAATTTTCGACCACTATGAATTTATGGAGAGGAATTCTATTTTCTTGGATTTAATTATTTGCTTGGGATAATTACCCAATTAAATCCAAAGCCTAATTATCCTATTTCTTGATGAAAGAATCGGCCCCTATTATTCCTAAGGGAGATTTCGAAATCTCCTAGCTTGTGGGAGAAGAAATTATTCATTATTTATTTTGATCCCTTAATTATTTCTTTCCATGTTTTAATTGGAATATCCTAGCAAATATTGCCTTATCTTATTTTATTCAAGTTTTGGAAATTATTCCTTGTGGAAGGAATATTTCACACGCCTGTTTCCATTTATTGTGGGAGGATTTTTATTGATTTTCTTGCTCCGTATTATTTTATTCTGCTCCGTGAAAATACTAAATTAAATCAATGGCTAATTATATAGCCATGATTTTCGAAATATTCTCCCTTATTCTCCCTCATTATTCACGCCAATCATCCCCCAAATCTTCTTCAAATATCTTTTAATTAATCCTCCATATCTCATGAAATTAATTGAAGATTCTTTCCTAACTCTACAAAATATGAGAAACCCTACACCTAGAGATCAAAAATCACGCTCCCACCCCCCCTTGAAACTCACGCCACTTTTCTCTCCCACTCTCTCCCAATCTTCTCCAATTTTTCTCCATGAATTCTTCTTCCTTTGAAAAGAATTTAAGTTGAAGCCTCTAGAGTTGTTGAAGAATCAAGATCATGTTTTGTTTCTACCAATCGTTTCTATCAAGAAGAGGTATTTTGATCTATCTTTTCTCATCTAACCGATTAATCGGTATTCTTGAACCCTCATGCATATAGTGAGTGTAGGGATTTCAAATCTAAGGGATTTAATCGGTGGGAATTTGTGTTTGGATGTGTGATTTGCGTTTTGAATGAATTGTTTGATGATTTAATGAATCTATGATGAATGATATATGATGTTACGAAAACATGAGTATAAGGACTCTCTCGAGCATGTTTGTGTGTTAAAACCATGAAAAAGTTGATTTTAAATAAATAGGGATAAACCCTAATTCGAATTTTTAAAGGCATGAAAAGCTGTAAGTTCGGACAGTATGTTCCGACATGTATTTGACCGACCAAATAAACTCCGATTTGATCGATTCTTTTTCCTGAGTAAACTTCATGATGTCTTCTGTGTTTTGTGTGAATTTCAACTCATTTGGACGAAAGATGAATTTATGGTGAATTTTTAAAGTTGACTGCGCAATTCTGCCAGAAACATGTTTTCTCGACCAGTGAGTTACGTTTTCTATTTGACTGACCTAAAAACGTTATATTAACATGATTTTTAAACTGGAAGTTATTTGATGAGTCTACTGCGTTGTGGTAAAATTTTAGCCCCAACGGAAGTCGGGTGAATTTTTAATAATTTTTATAAAATGGTTGCGCAGTGCTGCCAGATTTCTACCTTTACAAAAACACTATGTTGTTATAAGTGATATACATGATTGATATATGTGATGACATGATGTGTTGTTCAAAGATGGGAAAAGGGAAAACGATAGGGACATGCATAATATTAAGTCAATGGTTGTGACTGATAAGATATATACATTATCTAAAGGTGATAACTCGTGCGCGAAGCGTGATAACAAAAGAAAGGCAGTAGTTGGTATCTAAACGGTCGAGGTGGGCTTCTTTTCTACCCTACACTATGTGTGGGCTTTCTTTTACTAAACTCTTTTACGTATGATTGTGGAGCTATAAGGGTGGTTTAAAGTATTTATCATGCCGTGATTTGTTTTAACGTGCCTATCTGATGTGGCTGTTGCCACTGTTATATAAATCGAATTCGGGTCCTCGTAGAGCCGCAAACTCTACTTGGATTAGTGTACACCTATGGTAGATCGTGTGCTAGCGTACGGGCTGGCCGGTCTAGTGACCTGGTTTGCGGCCGCATTCCTTGTCATGTATTGGCAGATATGGCTATTTTCTATGGGAAAATGACTGATCAGTCGAATTTTACAATGGGAAATGATTTGAGTGCCTCGGGCCTTTCTAAAGCTAAACCCCGATGGTTACTTACGTATGGCATGATAAACTATATCTTTATTAAAAATGTTTTCGGCATAAGTCCACTGAGTATTTTATAAGTGCTCAGCCCTGCATATGTTTTCCTTATGTGCAGGTTGAGCGGCGACGAGCGGTTGGCGGTGTTGAGCAAATTAAACGAAATGATAATATTGTCTTGAAACTCCGAGTGTCGTCGTGTCTTCACACATGACTTCACTCTTTCTCTTGGTCGTTTTTCCGCTGCGATATTTCTTTTACTTATTAGCAATTGGGCTTGAACTTGAATTTGTTCCGTTATTGGATATTTTAAAGTCTTGCTGGATAATGTCAAACTCTTAATCTTTTTCATTAATATTAATGTCTGGCCCAACTCATTTTTTAAACCCGAGCCCTCATCTTGTTTTATACTTAATTGCTCGTTTAATATGTTGGTCAAGCCTTATTGATGAAACCCTAGCCTTTTTTCCTTGTTATATTTAAGTCTGTTTAAGTCGCGATCGCCCGCATTTATTATACCCTAGAAGGGCGGTCGTGACATAATTGCACAGTTGAATAATAAGAAATGGTACCAAGTTATTACACAATAGAATAGCAAAAGAAAAAAATTTCCATAGAATTATCAAACGTTGCCTCCAAGAGGTCTTAGTTCTATCATCACGAAAACAAAAGGGTAAAACAACGTGGAAAGGGAAAAGCTAGAGTCAAGCAAAAAGGTAAAGTATCAAAAACGTGGGAAATCGAAATAAAAAGTTCTAGAACCATTGTGTCTAATCCTGTCCACCCTCATCCTGTTTCTCTTCGGTTTCTCCAACACCTTCCTCATTTGGGTCCTCCTCCTCCTCGGGATCCTCCTCCTCACTTTCCTCCTCGGTACCCACGGGTGGAGGGGTTATCCCGAGCATCCCATTGACCTCTCTGTCGATTCTTAGAGGGGCTAAAACACGCATCCCGAGTCTCATTCTCTTAGGAATACGGGAGACATGTGGCTCCCTGTCGCAGCGATCCCTCCGCATGCGGGCTTGTATCGGCTGATAGATATGTGGAGGTGGAGCACGTGGCGGTCCGTCAAAAGCAGTTGTCATAGCCGGAAGTAGCACCTCTATAAGGCCAACCAAATCACCCCGTGCGGTGTATTCGGGTGGGCTATACCATATGAAAGACCGAGATGCCTGAGCGGTCCACTCGTCCCAAGGCGGTGATAAAGTGTGGATGAGCTTTTGGATTCCCTCGTGATGGGTGCTCCCCCATACGCGTAAGCGTTCATCCACTTATCATAAAACCCGGTGACATAGGACATAAGGAAAAGCTTCCCATCCCACTCGTAGTCTCGGTAGCGCTCAACTGGATAGTCCCTATTGCTGGAGTAACGATTTCGCATCGGGGCATAATACTGATGGACCATCTAAAGGGAAAAACAAAGAAAACTCAGCATCAGTCCAAGGATAGAAGGAAGCAATGGGGTTTAAGATTCAAAAAGAGATGCTGAGAACATGATGCCTATGAAGATGGCTATATATATCGAAAGGTTTAAGCATGTGATCGCATCATGTCAAAGTTTTGAATATTCCAAGGTTATTGGTTCGCGCGTTTTCACATTTCGTCGAGTCGTAGTATGCCGGCTTCCCCATAGGCTGCTCGCCTTGCACTAAGCATTTCGCATCTCTACGTTCATTATTATCGCAAAGTCTTGCATTCATCGCACAATTTACAACTAGGTACAGTAGCATGCTCAAGATTACTATCATAGATATGGTTGTATAATGTAATCGCATAAATCATCATCATATAATTTCATCCAACCCATCGGGTTAACACATACTCGAGTAAATCATACGAGTTCATCTTCATTCTCCTGAGAAAGAGATTCGCGTGGGTACCTTGCACGCCTCCATCAGAGTCCAGACAAGAGAGATATGACCATTTTAAGGAAGCTGCGTGTTGCAGAAAAGTTCCACCCGGGCGGGTGGATTTCGGCGGACAAAATCCACTTGGTCGGGTACAACCCTCTAGAGGAGTCCCGTTCCACCCGGCCGGGTAGCCTCCATGCCACCCGACCGGGTGCGTCGTCGAAGGCATGAAGAGTCCAGGGGGTTTCATCCGACCGGGTGAATTTTGGGTCACTTTGTCCACCCGGCCGGGTGACTCACGGAAGGCACAGTGGGTCCAGAGACTTTCACCCGGCCGGGTGACTCACGGAAGGCACAGTGGATACGTGGTGTCACAGTGTCACTTTACGTATCCAGCAATATTTTAAACGCTACACAGCAATAGTATAAACCCTAGATAGCAATCTATAGATTGCTGCCTAGCGTACTGGATATTGCTGCCGAGAAAAATTTTTGTATAGTGTATTGGATATTGTTGGCCGAGAAAATTTACCCTTGTGCATTTTTTAAGATTGCCACATGGCAGCTGATTATTCATCCACGTGTACAAATGATTGGCTATGAATGGTGGTATGGTGTTACTTTAAGAGGGGTTGTCATTTTAACGCACCCCTATATATATATATTTATATATAAAAAAATCATTCTGCAGTTCAGAGTTGATTTGTTCGAATTATTAATATACCCTTAGTTGCATCTCTGCCTCTAGAAGAAAAAAAGGGTTAAAGCACTACCATATTTCTGTTCTGACACCTTTAACGAATAATAAATCAAATGAGAAACAAATCTTGATTAAAGGGGACATGATAATGGTAATATATATTTCAGTTCTGTGTACGTAATTCAAAGCCCCCCCCCCCCCCCCCCTCTTTACAAACAGGAAAATTAACAAGCATATATTATCAAATAAATGAATGAATCCAACAATGGAAAAACATATCCACCCATAATCCTCATGTGTGCACTGAAATAAGAAATACAAAATTAAACGTGAAAATATTACTCAAACGGTACTTCTAGCGCAACTAGTAATCCTAGTGCAACCGCGATTGTAGGGGTTGGCAGCCTCGTGTTGGCGGCAATTGTAGTAGGATTTTCCTTTCTGATTACAAGGAACCTTGTTCCGGGCGAGGGCCCCATAGCTGATGTATCCGGCCGAACCTAGGTACCGTCGGATAGGGTCATCCGTCTTCATGTCTTGATCTATGTTGTCCATGGAATCTACCACTAGCCCCTTCCCCATACCATAGGATCCGGTCATGCCAGCGTAGAAAGGGTGCTCAGCAGCGTGCGCCACTGTGGCTAAGGAGGCTAAGGCTGCCGCTAAGAAAATTATATGCATTTGCAAACTCATTATATACGCTAGATTGCTTTGCAATGAAATAAAATTATTTTTTTGGATTGTTCTATCGCTTTCTTTGGATGGGAGTTCTATTCTTCTTTGTTGAGTTTGATTGGGTTTGGTTGTATTTAGGTAAATTTTGAGGAAAATAATTGTGGCTAACCGTAATTTTTGCGGTGTGAAAATGGACCGCTAGACATAACTTTAGGTTCCATTTGTTAATAGTAGTTATATATTTTATTTTATTGCCATATTATATGGTTTATTATATCATGAGGTATAGAAATAATGGAGCAAAACATTTTTGTCGAAATATCATTGTAAACTTGTGTTTGGACTTTGTGTGGACTCAAGTCAACGCATATTCGAGATCCATTTTATCAATGTTTCTTTTTGAAATAAAAATTATCCAAATAACCATGATATTATACTTTTGGATTTTGAGTCAAGTCAATGTTTTCTTTTTTAGCGCAGTTGGATTTTTCTACTATTATAATGTTGATATAATGATATCCTATTATTAGTGCTTTTTTTTTATGAAAAGCAAAAGCTCAAGCCATAAAATGGCGAGACACAAAAAGGCAAACCAAAAGGTGAGACTAGCAAAATATTCGAAACCCTTTACCTTCCAAAATAAGTGATTCAAGACAAGCAAAAAACAAACTAACCAAGCAGCACCAAAAAAGCAACTTACCAACTAGCCGCTCACCAAGCCAAAACCCACAATAATGCCACAAGAGAAGGTAAAATCAGCAAGAGCCCAAAGTTCAACTAAAAGTCAGCGCAACATACTTCTTCGTGATGCTCTTGTTCCTGCCAGCCTCTAGCAACCTTCAACTCATTCACTAACAACCCCGTTGCAAAGGGAAATTCATGGCACCATCCTTTCACCTTACTTCCAAGATGCCAAAAAAGTTGCTTCTTCTTGACTCCCAGTTGGGTTTGAAATAGAATGCCGTTTTATTTCTAATATCCCAAATTTTCGACACAATGACATAAAGCATGGCGGTCCTCAAAGGCTTATAAAATCCTTTGAACGGAGTACCCACCCAAAAAAGCAAGCATATATTTAGATCTTTGGTAAAACAAAATTATATCCAAACATTTGCAACAGTGAAACCAAAGAGTGCCTGAAGGTTTGCAGCAAAAAAACAATTGTTCAACATTTTTTTCAGTCTCTTTTTTGCACAAAGTACATCGATCATCCTCAATTCTAACTAGGTTGTCAAAATGGATATCGGGTATTGCGTACCCGATATCCAAATCCAAAAAATTCAGGTAATTGGATATCCGATACCCAATTTTTTAGGTTTCGGATCGGGATCGGGTAGTGAGATTTTTGCTTTATCGGGTATCGGGTTACCCGATATCCGATCGGGTATACCCGAATTACCCCGATTTTTTTAGTTTTTTTTAATTTAATAAATCATGTATGTGTTAATACTTTGCCTATTGTAGAACCAAGTCTACTACGATTAATACTTGGAGACTTTATTGTGAATGTATATGTTAATACCAGGCAACAGAATAGAAATATCAAATCTGGGATATATTTTGAACTCTCGATGGATTTCTTTTGATTATTAGAGTTAATATTTATCTATAAAACTTATTGATTTTATTTAATGTGAGCTGATACATGATATGCTTTAGCAATGGTTTAACTTCAAAATTCACATGAAAGGTAATTATCTTTATGGATTAATATTGTTCAGGTACTTTTGTTTGAGGATAAAATGCTCATTTTGTGTTCAATGACATTTTTTTATACATGTTGTTTAGTGTCATTTTTTATACATATTGTTATTTTCTTTTAAATTCGAACTACTTTAAGTTTGTATATTTAATTTTTCTAAAAAAAAGTCAAAATCGGGATTGGATACCCAAGTCGGGTATTCGGATACTCGAAATCAGTTTCAGATCGGGTATCGGGTATCAGTTTTTGGGAAATTTGGGATCGGGTACCCAAAATTTTCGGATCGGGTATCCGCAGGTACCCAATTTGACAGGCCTAATTCTAACTACTCCTAGACGGAAAAGCCTCCCTTTAGTGTTGATTTTTCATTGAAGAAGACCATACTTGAAGTTGTGCTCTTGGTGGAACAATATTCCTCCATGATCTTAGTAACTTGCAAACCTAAACCCAAACCTAAGTCAGACATCAAGAAGGATAAATCACTTGACCACACCCTCCTGTCAAATTGTAGTGCTAATAAATAATAATGTGAAATTGTGATTAAGAGCACCCACAACCGTGCTCTTGCCAGAGAGCACGGTTGTAGGTCCGACCTCACTTTTTCTGCCTGCTCTTAGGCAAGAGCACAACACCCACAGCTGTGCTCTTCCGCAAGGACGAACACAATTCAATTTAAATGAAAACATTTCCATAATATTAAAATTCATTAAAAAGCCGAAATAATATTACAAATTATAAATAAAATAAAAAAGAAGACATAATTAAAATCCTAAAAATTAAAAATTACATAATTAAAATCCTAAAAATTAAAAATTACATAATTAATATCCTAAAAATTAAAAATTACATAATTAAATTCATAAAATAAAAAAAACCCACTACGCGTTGCCGAATTTCGCTCACATGTGTTTGATTAGGTTTCCTTGTAGCTCAACGTGAGTTTGGGTATCGCGCATTGTGTGTCTTGTTTCGATCTTCTCACCCACCGTCGTATGCACACCTCGGCGTGGGGGACAGCTCGCGCTTGAGCTTCTGGCTTCATCCTCGTCGTAGAAGCTAGCCGCCCTCGGTCCTTCGTCGGCTATAATCATGTTGTGTAAGATAATACACGTGTACATGATGTCGGCGATATTTTTCAAGTACCACAGCCGAGCCGGGGCATTCACAATGTTGAATCTGGCTTGAAGGACCCCAAAGGCTCTTTCGACGTCTTTCTGCGCGGACTCGTGATGCTGTGCAAAAAGAACCCATCTCGGGTCTTGCGGGTTGCTGAGCGTCTTCACGAAAGTCGACCACCTTGGGTAGATACCATCGGCGAGATAGTAACCCATGTGGTATGTATTTCTGTTGACAGTGAAGTCGATCGCCGGTGCTACACCATTCAACACATCATTGAAGAGGGGTGAAGAATAGAATACGTTCAAGTCGTTGTTGGATCCGGCAACGCCGAAATATGCATGCCAAATCCATAGGCGGTAGTCGGCGACCGCCTCTAGGATAAGTGTTGGGCCGCCGCCTTTGTGGCCGCTTAAACGTTGCCCCCTCCAAGCAATCGGACAATTCTTCCACCTCCAATGCATGCAGTCAATGCTGCCAAGCATTCCGAGAAAACCATGGACTGATTCGTGAAGACGAAGCAACCGTTGGCAATCATTGGTGGGTTACCGAAGAAATTCATCACCGAAAGTTGTACGAACGTCCTCGCAAAAATTTTTAAGACAAAGGATTCCAGTGGACTCATCGACATGTAAATACTCGTCGAAGAGGTCGGCCGTTTGCCTAGTAGCGAGTTGTCGGATGGCACACGTACACTTCTACAAAGGCGTGATACTTTGCCGGCCGGCTGCATCTGGACCTGTTTGGAAGAATTCAACACGGGCGGACAATGTGTTGACAATACGCATAAACAGACGCTTTGACATGCGAAAACGACGCCTGAAGTAATCCGCCGGAAACCGCAGCGGGTCGGCAAACTAGTCGGCAACGAGCCTTTCGTGGGATCCCTCCCGGTCACGATGGATATAGAGGCGAGTTGATCTAGTTGGTTGAGGAGGAGGGGCGGGGGTTTTCGCTGCGACATATGCATCATAAGCGGCACGATGTTGTTCGTAGTATTCTTGTTCTTCGCGCTCCGCTTCCGCAATTAGATGGGTGAAATCCATTTGAGGTTTTGAGTGAGAGATGAAGGTGTAGATAGGTTGTATGAAAAATATGAATGAGAGATGAATGAGAGATGATTTGATGTGGAAAATGGATGATGAATGTGTGTATTTATAGATGATTTTGGGGGGGGGGGAAAAATATAGAAAAACGGGCAAAAAATGGTCATTTTTTGGGATTGGGAAATTTTTTTTAATCGATTTTTATAATTAAAAACCGAATTTTTGAAAAAAAAATAAAAATATTCAAATGCAACGGCATAGTCGTTGCCCAATCAGCGCACGACAAGTCACCTGCTCGCTGGCACGGACGTGCTCGATGCATCGAGCAGCGCCGTGCCAGTGGCGCGAGCGCAGCGGCGGACGACGTCTTCCGTGCCGTTGGCACGGACGGACGGACGTCGTCCGTCCACCATTCCAGATGCTCTAAGGTGATTAAAATACCTATAATCCAAATGATTTAATTGAACTAACAAAATTTCTACCCGTCCGTGCACCGTTGCAGATGTTCTAAGGTGATTAAAATACCTATAATCCAAATGATTTAATTGAACTAACAAAATTTCTATATTTGTAATTCATATTTATCGACTTAGCTTATCATTTACAAATAACCCCGAACAGTGGCGGAGCCAAAGTTTTTATATTGGGAGCCTAAAAAGAAGAAAAATCTTGACTTTATCAATGTTAAAAGAGGTGCAGATATCACTGCATATTGTCGTTATAGGAAGTCCCTATTCTATTTTTTCATCATATGAAAGATTTTTAAAAATAAATTATACAAGTGTTTTCAGTTATAAAGAAATTTTAATAAAAAACATACCATGCGTATTCAATTACATAAAGAAAAATTAATATTAACAATTGTTGATGACAAGCTCATACAAATAAAATTATGTTTTTTTTCATATTTAAATTGAAAATATTTAATCATAACCATTAAAAGTTTTTGGTAAAATTAATAAATATATTATAAATAACAAAGTAATTTAAAACTGTATTAACATAGACTACAATTTTTACAAACCGTTGAACCAATAACATCCATTTAAAGTCAATTAGTAATCAAATTTTCAATATATTATAATTGTAAAATAAATTTAAATGTATAGTATATATAATTATTTATCAGTTATTATATAAATATAAAAACTGTAAATAAATATTATAGATTGTTTTAAAAATATTGTATACAATATTTAAGAGTCATTGTGCATATAACAATACATATATAAGAGATGATTTTTGAAAAGATTAACCAAATTGCTATTGTAATAATAACATAAATGTCTTTTAGAATATAAAGAGATTTTTCTAACATGTATTGTAGAATTTCATTCGTTATTATTTATCATACATGTGTTACTTACAATAATTAATATTCATAATTAGGTAGAAGAAGTTGGAAGGGTTTAGGATTTAGCTGTTTCGGTGACATGCATATGCAACAGATTTAATATGGAGAAACTTATTTATATGTGATTAACTATGCTGAATAAAGTATATTATAATCATAAATACTGGATATATTATTTATGTTTCTATTATAAAAATGGAGTGATAAAAAGAAAATTTGTGTTGCACAGATAATTGTAAAGTTGCATAAAAAATTAGGTAGATGGCCCATGCTCCAATAAGCTACACTATTAAAATGTGCAGTGTGGACTCTTTTAAATAAAGAATTCTAATAGGTCGATTTTATTTCAACAATATCTAATGGAGCGGTTGCAAAACTGTCCATGAAATTACCAAATTATGTCAACAATATATATATATCTAATGGAGCAGTTGTGAAACTGTCCATGAAATTACCAAATTATCCTTTTTGGCAGGAGAGTGATAACATGCTGTGCATTTTTGTTTTTAATTGTCGTTATATTTTTTAGAACATAATGCACATAATAGGTACAGTCGTGTACCAGTGGAATCTGTTATATACTTATATATAATACTCCCTCCTTCCCAAAGAAGACACACTTGGAAGATGACACGAGATTCTAGGAGATGTTTTATGTGTTAAGTGCTGAGAGAAAATATAATTTTATAATTGATATGAGAGCAAATGTTTTTTGAAAGAGGAAATGTAATTTCTTTTATAGGAAAAATTAAAAATGAAACTGTAACTTGTACTATAGAAGGGAGGGAGTACTATTTTTTTAAAAGGTTGTGCTGATCCTATTTCCAAAGCTGCATTTGTAGTCTTCTAAAAAGTAAATAATACACGTGCATTTAATACTATGAATCTTAAAATTATTCCTTTCCAAAGTTGCTAATCATATTCTTCTCTCCTTCATAAGCCATCTGTAATTGAAAACAGAAATCAGAAAAATTAGTAATAATACTTAAAACGTTTTAAACTAAAAACATAAATTAATAATTCAATAAACAATCCAATAGAGTAATTTTCCTGCAAACCATTAAATCATCAATATCTGTAAATTACTCCTAATTATTATGGTTATAATTAGTAATCCTTCAAATTTAGTTCGCAGTTAGTAGTTTAATGCTCACAGTAAAAATACAATTAAAATTTCTAATCCATGGAACTCTTACTTAATAAGAGTACTTTACTGGTCATTCCAATCAAAGTCTACTAACTTTAATTGGAATCTATTACTGCAGTTCTTATATTCAAGACATAACCACAAATTATACATGAAAGTTCTTTGCTCACAGTAATAATACATTTGGAATATCCAATACATGTAACTCTTAGTCTTATGTTAATAAGACTACTTTTCTGTCCAATCCAATCAAAGTTTTCTAAGAATAATTGAAGCAGTTATCATATACGTATTAGATTTAAAAACAATTTACAAATCTCTTGCGTATTCTAAATCCTACTAATATTGAAGACATGATGTACATGATGTTGAGGAAGGTTTTAAGCAGTTAGTAAATCAAATTTATTAATTCATGATTAGAGTAAATAATGTCATACCTTTTCTATCATCTTCATCTTTATGCCTACTCCTTGCTATTCATATGATAGAGTAGGTCTCAGCCTCCCACCGTGCCATGTCATGTCTTCCCTCTCCTATTTCTACCTAGAGCGGCGGCTATTCTTATTTTGTAGGGTTTGATTGTTTTTAGGGCATCCACAACGCTGTTCACCCATCGTTCCTTAACCGTTCTTTAAACTACTATTTGCGGGCTCCACTATACTTTTGAACTCCATTCCTTAACTAAGGAACGGAACCTGCAACCCTCCGTTCCTTATCCGTTTCTTAACCATTCCTTAAATTACTATTCATTCAATTTCATTTTTTTTATTTTCAACCGAATTCAATTAAAACAAACACACTTCATTAAAAAACACACAATATAAAAAAATTACAACTTAAAATTCTAAAAGATAAAAAACACACAATTAAAATCCTAAAAAATTAAACGTTGCATAATTTAAAATACAAATTTAAAGAAAATAAAAAAACTACTCCGCTGGCAAATCATCCCCCGAAGGCGGTCGGGGTGGAGGGGGAGTCGGAAGACCAAGTTGTGCTGTCATATGCACAATTCCGATCCACCAGGCCGCGTATTGGGAGGGCGAGAAGCGGGAAGTGTCCGCCATTGTGGCGGTCATGTACACCGCCATAAGGGTGTTAGAGCCTCCCCCGAGCCCGCCTGGCTTGATTTGCCTCGGCCCTTCCTCGCTCTAGCCGCCTTCGTCCCTTGCGGCCGACGGCGCGCAAGGCTGGATCCCCCGTCATCCCCGGCCGTACCCGCAAACTCCTGCGGTGCACTCTCTTGTCCGCCGCTGCCCTCACTGGTGTCACCAGACGAGTATTGGGCACTCGTCGTATGCTTCGTGCGCTTTGAGGTTGAGCCCGAGCTAGAGCAGACACCGCCGGCCCACCGTTCCTCATCCTTGACAGCCTGCCAAACATCAACAAATCTGAATTGTTTGCCGGTGTCCTGGTTGTAGACGCGCAAAGCCGCCCTCAGAATGTCGGCTCCCGAAGCTCCGCTTTGGTAGTGGGCCACTTCAGTCGAGTAGATGCCGCAGAAATTTTTGACCTGTTTGTCGTCTTGGCCAAAGTGAGAGCGGAGCATTGTATATGTGCGCTTCCGGGAGCCTTTCGGCTTAATCTGGTGGTAGATCTCGGTGACCTTTTCCCAGAAGCGCTTGTGGGCTTGTTGATTCCCGACGATTGGATCGTACGAGACGGTGATCCATCCCTACGAATACCGCGGGGCGGAGGGTCGAGCGTATGCATCCACGTCGAAAGTGGGTGGTTGGTACCCACCCGGCGTCGTCGAACCCGCCGTGCCCGGCGTCGACCAACTGGAACCACCAAGTGTGTTGTACATGGTACCCGAATCGGTAAACGTGTTGAGATCCCACCCGCCGGAGCAGCCACCGCCGGAGTTGCCGTCGCCGGACATTTTTTGATGACATGTTAGATGAAAATTGGAGAGGAAATGAAGTTGATTTTAGGAAGAATAGATGTGTAGTTGTGTGTGAAATGAGGATGAATTAGGAGTATTTATAGAGTAAAAAATAAAATAAAAAGAAAACACGGATATAAAACGGTAATATTACCGTTTACACATTTTTATATATTTTTTAATAAATTCGAATTTTAAAAAAAAAAGATTTATTGCGTCATAAATGACGACGCCCACTCGAGGGCAGGCGAGTGGGCGTCACGCACGACGCAGGGGCGCGCCACGTCGCCGAAGCGCGTGGTGACGCAGGCCGTGCCGCGTCTCGCGACGACGGCACACGGCACGGCATGGGCACGGCCTGGGCACTGAACGCATGTCAGCAACGCGTCGCGCGCCCATTTCGTTCCTCCGGCACCAAACGCGGAACGCGGGCGGCGCGCGTTGCGGATGCTCTTATTTCACTTAGTAAGCCACATGTATATAGTATCTGCATAAATTAAAAGTAGAACAAATTAAGTGGGCCTTAAATGAATGAATATTGTTTTAAACTTATGCTATTAAATGGGCTTCTTTCTGAAACCATATTCTTTAAATTTTAATCATATAGTAATATTAATTTTATAAGTTGGCCGATTTATATTTTAGAAACTATCTGTAAAATGTTTTTTAGTCTAAACAATATTTACTTATATATTTCTATTTCGTTATATGGAGGGTCATTTCATTATTGTGTCTTTTTTGGGAACATGCATTAGTTTCTTTTTTATTTTTTAAAATAGCATGCCGACATTTATTTACCCTATAAATACCCTGCGTCAACACTTGTACAATCACTCAGCTCTCAAATTTTTGCAATACCAGCAATTTATCATATCCTCTCAAGATTTAGGTAGTTCTGTGATTATTATCTTAAATTCTTCACTATCTTTTTTTCTACAAACTGAGTGTTCCTTAGTTCTTGCTTCATGTTTTATTAATCTGTATATTTCTACATTCCAGCTGAATGATCCTATGTTGGTTCTGTAAGTAGTCAATTTCTAAGTTATGTAGTGATCTAAACTAGAGAATTGAGTAGGTTGTTTACCACATGTTACAATTTGCATTTATTCTGAATTCCTTTTTTGGCAATTTGTTTTTCAATTTTTGTACATGATTCCCTCCAAAAATAGCTCAAAATAGATCATTTTATTATCAAATATAGACTGGTATCCAATTCTTTTGGCTATCAACAAGAGGCAGAAACTGAAATTTCAATGTTGTTTACCTCATTTCTTTGTTATGAACAGAAAGTTCACCTGTATTCATGGTGCCTATCATTACTACCCTTGATAATCTTCATCCCAAGATCTTCAACTCTGCCATTAAGGTTCATTGTGTCCGCGTTTATGAATTGAATTCTGGAGAAAAGTATGTCAACAGTTTTGGAAGCTGTATTCCATGATAAAATGGTATGTTTTTATCAAAGTGATAATATTCATATTTTCTTGATAATTGTAAATTATGTAATTTTACTTTTTTTTCTTTGTAGGGCAACCGAATTCAAGCATCTTTGCCAGAGTATTTAGTACAGAAATTTACTCCTGGAGCAATTTTCTGCATTAGACATTTTGAGGGCCAACAATCACAAGAATCACACTGCCAATCACTTATTTAGGCTGACTATGGTGGCTAAAATTGAAATATGTGAAGTGACTGATGAAAGATTCCAGTTATGCATGTTTTCTGAAACAGCTCAACTGAATCAATCTTTGGTATTTATTTCACATATTTGTACTTTGTTTTGTGTTATGTAGAACAATATTAAATATTTTTTGTTTTTATATTTTCCAGATGTGATAGGAGTGTTTGTTTCACCTGGAATAGTTGGGAATAGTTGTTAGCCAGCCTAAATGCCGACTTATAGAGATTGAGATTGCTGATGAGAAGTCAGTTCTCTTTTACCATAAATTCTGACTACATATTTAACAGTAATGTATCTCAAAGATTTCATTTCTCTTTATAAATTGCACTTCTGAATCAGTGATCTTCTCATTTTGTGGTACTATTTTCTTCTTAGTTAAGCTAAACATTTTTTTTGTAGTGGGCCTATTTATAAAATTCTTGCTTGAAAAATGGAAAAGCTAAAGAAATCTACAATAATTAAGGGTGAATCACATCTATATCCTCCAACTTTGGCAGTTCTTTGTCCTAATTGTGTTGTAATGTTACCGACACTTTTCACAGTTTACTATGTAATAGTGGATTTTCACAGTTTCTGATTTCTATCTAAAATTCTTTATTTATTTTATCTATTGCTGAAGTTTTTTGCTTTGACATTTATGTTAGCCATATGTAAAAATGCTATATGGATTCTCTTAGTACCTGACTAAACAATAAAACCATAGAGAAATAATTAGTAACTACAACTGTATCTCAGATATGAGATTTTAAAACTAGCAGATCTGTTCCCTACTACTTAAATTCTCTTAAATTTCATGTTTGAATAAGTATGCACATCTTTCATTTATGTTAATTTTTTGTGTATTTCGGTCAATATTGGAACATGCAATGCTTTTCTAAGTGATTTCAGTTTTAGGGGTTAAGAGTTTATTAACCTTTTTGAAGTAGATTTTTGTTGTGGCTCTAGAAAATATCATCTGAATGATATGTGGTTTCGAACTGTGCACTCTCTGGTAGTTGTAGTTGGCGTCCGACCTCTTCCGGATTCCAATTCATTCTTAATTTTCGTCCTCCGATCTGGTGATGTCGCCGTCCACTCTTTGAGAATGCTTTGAAACTGAGATAGAACCTCCACATTCAAGATGAATACCTGTTTTATCCAAACAAAACGTTTAATTTCTGCAAAAGTTTGACAATCGAATAAAATTTTGAAGATCCCTCGTTTTCCCATTTCTGGAGAACCGGTTCACCTGAGATTGGGTTTCGATACACCATTGTCACTGCTTTAACACCGTCGATCCTTCACCGTGAACCGACTCTAACATCCTCCTCTCTCTGATCACCATCCTCTCTCTCGCATGCTGCCCCGTTTGTCTCCGATCTGTGATTTTTCTGGTCTATCGTTTGAGTTGGCGTGTGTAGGCGATTGAAGAATTTCGTTCAATCTCGAGTGTGTGAGGTGATTGTGTTTCGGTGAGTGTGTTAGCTGATTTCGTGGTTCAAGGTGGGGATTTCTTCGATTTGGATTTCTGTGGGCAATTGGGATTGACGGCAAGCGTGTTGGGATGAAGGATTTTTGTGTGAGCGAAGGAGAAGAATCAGAAGATGTTATCTCTATTTTATTTATTTATTTTACTCAATTTGTTCTACTTTATTTAAAACCATTTTAATATAAATTGGTTATTAAAGTATATATTGTTGAAAATGATAACAAAGGTGATCAAGCCGCTGCATGCCAAGTTGATCAAGCTGCTGCATGTAATGCTGAGATTATTAATATGGTGATCAGTGTATGGCAACAAAGCAAGATGCACGTGATAAACAAGTCATCAACTCCACACGAGCCAAAGTGATAGATAAGACAAAAGAGAGGACAAAGGCTGGTGCACCAAAAGAACCAATCCAAGAACTCACACGAGCTGCAGCTGTGATTGAGCCAAGCATGCCAGCTAAGGTTGAGGACCACCATTGTACTTGGAGATACGTGTTGCTCAATGGAATGAAGAAGAGAAAGAGTTTGCAGAGTTTGTTTTGATTAAGAAAGTAAAGCATGTTTAACTTAGCATAAAAGTACGTTAGTACAATGTTCTAGATCATTCGAATGGAGACTATATGTATTGTATCTTGTTATATTTAAAGTAATGAAAAATGCTGATTTGAAAGCTCTCTCCAAACATGTGTATCTTCATAGCTTCCGCAGCTTCTTTTCATGGTATCAGAGCAGGATCTCTCTGATCCCGACTCTCTTACTCTTGTTTTTTATTTTTTCTTTCACTACTCAAAATGGCTGAAGAAAATGAAACTATTCCAGTGGCAACACTGCCACCGATCTTCTCTCAACTACCTCCAATCTCAGTGAAGCTAACTGATGGTAAATTTCTCATGTGGCAGCAACAAGTTGATGTTGTTGTGTATGGCTACGGCCTTGAAGGCTCTATCACAAGGGACACTGATCCCCCTCCACAACTGATTCCAGATCAAGATGGAGAGTCTATGGTTTTCAAATCCAGCTTACATAAGTTGGTAGAGACAAGATAGGAGAGTAGCTGGATGGCTCTTGTCTTCATTACCAGAGAATGCTCTAACTTTGGTTGTAGGGCTCAGATCTGCTAGAGACATATGGTGTGCACTGGAGACTAACTTCGCAAGCCGCTCCACAGCTAAGGTGATGCAATATCGCCAGCAAATGCATAATTTGAAGAAAGATGGAATGTCTATGACAAATTATCTGAGAAAGATGAGAACATATTTTGACTTGCTTGGTTCAGTAGGGTGTAGAATCTCAGAGGCTGAGCAAGTATTCCACATTCTTGGAGGTCTAGGGCAGGACTATGATCCAGCAGTATGTGCAGTAACTTCAAGGTCAGATCCTTGGAGTCTTGGAGATGTTAGTGCTTTCTTGCTCAGTTTTAAGTCAAGAATGGAATCAACTAGAGCCAATTCCATCAGCTCAGATGGATCTCATCCATCATTAAATCTTGTCCATCAGCAGTCTGGGCAGAAGAGAGAGTCTCAGAATTTCAACAACAACAGGTTTGAAGCAACGAATGGAAGAGGTTTTGGAGGAAGATTTCAGAGAGGGGGAAGAGGTGGTAGAGGTTTTGGCCGAGGAAACAACAAGATTGTTTGCCAGCTGTGTGAGAAGCCTGGCCTGCAGCAAAATGTTGGCATAGATTTGAGTAAAACTTCACACCACCTCAAGTCCAGTTCAGAGGAAGTACTCCACATCAACATAATCAAGGATTCTTTAATCCTTCAGCTCATCTTGTGCATTCAGTGCCTAGGTCTCCTTCAGCATCCTTCTCTGTTGGAACTCCATCAGAGTTTAGCTATGGATCAAATGAATCTTCAAGCTGGTATCCAGACTCAGGAGCAACACACCATGTGTCCAATGACTTGAGCAATTTCAACATAAGCATTGAATACACTGGAGGTAAGAATCTCTTGCTTGGAAATGGATTTGCTGTTAATATTGAAAATATTGGAGAAAGTGCATTTAAATCTCACTCAACTAAATTCTCTAGAAAGCTTCATCTTAAAAATCTTTTGCATGTGCCTAACATCACTAAAAATCTTCTGAGTATCTCTAAATTTGCTCAAGACAACTCTGTATTCTTTGAATTTCATCTAAGTTTCTGTTTTGTCAAATGACCTGAGCACCAGGGAGGTAGTGCTCAAAGGAACTCTTGAAAAAGGCCTATATCATTTCCTAGTAGATCATACCCCAATCAAGCGTGGCATTGTCCCCATCTCTCCTTCCAGTCCAGAGAGTCCAGCTGTCTATTCCCTGCATGAGCAACTCACATTCCAGCAGTAGTTCCAATCAAGTTTCTAGTTCTGTTTTGTCTTTGTGGCATAGTAGACTAGGGCACCCTACTGTAGATGTTGTTAAACTTGCTCTCAATAGCTGTAATATTCCTTATAATTCAATGGAAACAACTTCTCTTTTCTATCCTTATTGTGTGTCTAAAGCTCATAGATTACCATATTCACATTCTGTCTCTCAACACAGTGCACCACTGGAACTTGTTCACAGTGATCTTTGGGGGCCTTCTCCAGTTAAATCTAGAAATGGATACTCTTATTATGTCTCATTTGTTGACCTTTTTTCTAGATTTACCTGGATTTACTTACTCAAGAATAAAAGTGATCTCACTGCTGTTTTTAAGTAGTTCAAGGTTATGAGTGAAAACCTGCTAGGATCAAGAATTAAGATTCTTCAATCAGATTGGGAAGGTGAATATCAGAGATTAGTTCCTTTTCTAAAGGAGAGTGGGATAGTGCATAGAGTCTCCTATCCATACACCCCACAACAAAATGGTTTGGCTGAGAGAAAACACAGACACATTGTAGAAATTGGCCTAGCTTTGTTAGCTCAATCCTTCCTCCCTCAGAGGTTCTGGGATGATTCCTTTGTCACAGCCGTTTATCTTATCAATCTTATGCCATCTAAAATTATCAACAACATTTCTCCACATGAGGCTCTCTTTCTCTCCAAACCTGACTACTCAGCTCTCAGATTCTTTGGCTGTCTGTGCTTTCCTCTTACTAGACCTTATAACAATCATAAACTCCAATTTAGATCTGCTAGGGGCATTTTTCTGGGATATAGTACCTCTCACAAAGGATACAAAGTTCTTCTGCCTGAAGGGAAAGTCATAGTGACTAGAGATGTCATTTTTGATGAAACTGTTTTTCTATTCCAAAATTCTTCATCTCCTTCTGCTACTGCTGCTCCATCACCACTATCATGTGATCATTCTTCCTTGCTTCCTATTCTTGCACCTACTGTCTCACTTCATAGGGAAAATGCTGCACCAGATCACTCATCTGGTACAGAGTCAGTGAACAGTCATTCACCACAACCACCACCTGATGTTCAATCATTTGATCCATCACCTCATCATATTTTTCCAGTTGTTCCAGCAACCACTCAAGCAACTCATTCAATGACAACCAGGTCAAAATCTGGAATTTTTAAGCCTAGAGTATTCACCCTTTCTGTGTCATCTCATCTGCCTAAATCAGCTCTAGAAGCTTTACTTGTTCCTTGTTGGAAATCTGCTATGTTGAGTGAATTTAATGCACTTCTTAACAATAAAACATGGATATTAACAACACTTCCTCCAGGCAAGAATCTTATAGGGTGCACTTGGGTTTTCAAGATTAAACTTCACTTGTCTGGTGTCATTGCTAGATATAAAGCTAGATTGGTTGCTCAAGGCTTCTCTCAACAGTCTGGGTTTGATTTTAATGAGACTTTCAGCCCAGTTGTGAAGCCTACTACAATCAGATTCATCCTCAGTCTTGCTGTGTCTCTTGGCTGGCAGTAACTCACCTTGATGTGAATAATGCCTTTCTTAATGATGAGCTTAAGGAAGACATCTACATGAAACAACCAGTTGGTTTTGAACAAGGGGGTCCTCACTTGGTGTGCAAACTCAACAAAGCAATCTATGGACTAAAACAAGCTTCTAAAGCATGGTTCTTCACAGTTCATTCTGTCCTGATCAAGCTTGGCTTCTCCCAATCCAAATCTGATGCTTCCATGTTCATTAGACAGAGATGTGGGGAGGTTATCTACTTGCTTATCTATGTAGATGACATGCTCATCACAGGGACTTCTCAAGACTCCATTAAGAAGGTGATATCTCAGCTCAACTCTTGCTTTTCATTAAAAGATCTTGGGGAGGTGAGCTTCTTCTTGGGAGTTGAAGTTGTCAAGACTACTGATGGATGTCTACATCTTTGCCAATCCAACTACATCAAATATCTTTTAAAGAAAACTAACATGACAGGAGCTAATGGCTGTCCAACTCCAATGATTTCCAACTCAGAATTAAGCAAAAACTCTGGAGAACCAGTTTCTGATGCAAAACTCTGTAGAAGCATTGTAGGAGCTCTGCAATATGCTTCTATTACCAGACCATACATCAATTTTGCTGTCAACAAGGTAAGTCAGTAGTACATGGCTGAACCATTAGACACACATTGGAGGGCTACGAAAAGGATTTAAAGATATCTTTAAGGGATTATGGAATTCAAATTAGAAAGTCTATTGGTGAAGTTTGTGCATTCTCTGACTCAGATTGGGCAGCAGACCTAGATGATATGAGATCCACCACATGAGTGTGTGCTTATCATGGAAGGAACCTTGTCTCATGGTGTGTTAAAAAGCAAACTGTGGTTGCTAGATCCAGCACAGAAGCTGAGTATAGGAGCCTAGCTCAAGCAGCTGCTAAAGTGAGTTGGTTGTCTTCTATGCTTGGTGAATTGAAGATTAAGAAGAAAGGGAGTCCAGTGATTTGGGTGGACAACTTGAGTGCAATTGCATTGGCTTCTAACCCTGTTTTACATGCAAGAACTAAGCACATTGAGATAGATATCCACTTTGTTCGAGATAAGGTTCTGAGCAGGGAGATTGAGTTGAGGCATGTTCCAACCCGGGATCAAATAGCAGATATATTGTAGCACCCTGGAAAATTGTGACTTTTTTTTATTTGATGGCTTATTTTATTTTAATTAATGTGGATGTTGAATGAGAATTTCTTTTTTGGAAATTGAGTCTCTATGTGTTTGAGTTAATTATGTGAATTTAGTTGTTGTGAGTAAATGTGAGTTAATGTGATTAAGCGTCCAATGTGTGAATTAAATTAAATAGGATAATGCATAATCATTCTAGCCATTTTATTTGAAATTTTCGGCCCTTCTATTTATTGGAAATAATACTTTCTTTCTTGGATTTAATTAATTGCTTTGGGATATTTATCCAAATTAAATCCAAACCAAATTGTCCATATGTTATTCTACATGCTTTTCGACCCCTTGTCCATCCCTTGAAATTTTCGACTTCTCCTAGTAATTAGGAGAAGGAATTATTTTGTGGATTTAATTGGTATCTTGTTTGTCCCCTTCCTTGAATTAAAATCCAATTAAATCTTACCATATCTTGCCAAATCTCTCCATATCCTATTTTAATTAGGATTTGACTATTTCCTTCTTTGAGACCACATAATTTTCGCTCATATGCCTTTCAATTACTTGTGGGATTAATTTATTTGTTACCTATTTTGTGGGAGTCTTTTCCTATTTGATTTGAGGATTTAAGTATTTTTCCTTGATTTTTCTCATTATACACGCCCTTCTTATTTCCCCACTTGGAGATGCTTGAATTATTTTGTTACCTTATTTATGAGATACTCAATATCTTTTTACCTATTTTGTGAGTATCTTTCTCTCCTAGTAAATACCAAATAAATATATATGCTAATTAAATAGCAATTTTTGAAAATTACTCCCCACATACTACACGCCTATTTTCCTTGTAATGGTGGGATTTATTCACTGACCTCTATTTTATTCTTCCACAATTTTAATTGCTTTATTTAATTGTGAGATTTATCCTAGACTATAAATTAAAAGAACCCTAACTCTAGCCCTCATATTTTCGCCTCCCTCTTCTCTCCATACCACACGTCTCTCTCATCCTCTCCTTCTCCACCAATCCTTCACCAATTCCTTGTTCTTGCATCATTGTGGAGTTCGAAATTCAAGATTCATCAAAGAATCGCATCATTCGTCATTCATAACAATTGTTTTTCAAGAGAAAGGTATACTTTGATTCATGTTTCTCCTTCTTACCATTGAATCCATGTTTCTTGATCCCCTCATGCATATAGTGAGTGTAGAAATCGTAGATCTAAAAATTAATCGGTTGGGAAGGATGTTTACATGAGAAAGTATGTGTATGTGCGTGTATGTATGTGTGTGTGTGAGTTTGTGGATGATTCATTTGTGAATGCTGTGTAAATAGGAGAACATGGTTGTGATGTCGTTTTTGAAGCGGGAATATGTGTTGAAAGCATGAATATGTATGTGTGGATGAATGATAGACAAACCCTAGTTTGTAAATGTTAAGTGTCTTCTGTGTTGTGTCAAAATTTCAGCCTCTTTTGACGAAAGATGAACTTTTAACGAATTTTTCAATTGAACTACACAGCCCTGTCAGAATTTGTATTCTCATCCAGTGAGTTTTGTTTTTGTTTTTGACCGACCTAAAGATGTAATTTTGGTGTGGATTTTTAACTGAATGAACCTTGATGTGTCTACCGTGTGGTGACCAAAATTTAGCTTCAAATTATATCGGATGGATTTTTAATGATTTTTACAAAACGACTGCGCTGTTCTGCCAGATTCATGTCTTGATTGAAATTGTCTTGTTGGCAAGTTTTGAGTGAAATACATGATACATGTGTGAGTAAGAACTTATCCTATGATGTGATTATGCGTTGCATGTTGTTGTATGCCAAAGGGTTCGTATCGTTTATGATGGTGAATGTTGGGATGGGCAATATGAGAAAACGATGAAAGGAACTATAGGGCATGCATGAGTAATGTGTTGATAGAAAACTGATTGTGTTGTATTATGTGATATGGATTGGGATAGGACGAAGGACCCGTTGGATATATTGATCCAAGAACCCCACGTATAAGGTTTGGCAGCGGACTCCCTTGATTGATAATCTGGTTTGATCCACTTCCAGAGCTTGGAAAACCTCGACCCGTTGGCTATATGATCAGCCAAGAACCTCGGTATGGTTGAACGCCACAAGAACTTGCTCAAAGTATCTTGATAAGTTCCAAACAAGTGAAAAACTCTACAAAGAGAATTCAACTCACAAGACAAAGTCTATTTTCGTATTTGATCAATGGTGTCCTCAAATGACATGCTTACAAGCCTATTTATAGGCTAGAATGGAATCTTGAAAGTCTCATATCATTAGTACAACTTAAGACCTTTAGAATGACTCATAATAAGTGAAAAGTAACTCCTAAACTATTGGTGTGACTTTAGGACATCTAAAGTCACTTATTTAACTCAAAAAGTAACTTAAAAATGACTCTTCATTTTGGTTGCTCCAACTTGGACGAAAATGCATCATGTATCTTCAATTTGGGCCTCCAAAATGTGATATATAGTGACTCAAAACTTCATGCATTGGGCTGCCCACTAACTTGAATAATATTCACTATTTGGCCCAATGTAGATTGGTCTTGGAATTGGGCTTTTACTTCATCAACTAAAAGCATCATGGACTCATTTATCTTCTTAGCTCTAGCTCTTGTAATTGGTCCACTTTGAATGAACAATGGATCCATCTTCTTGTCCTTGTAGATCAGCTTGGGTGTAGCTCCATCATTCCCTTCTTCTTCAAGAGGATTCGTCCTCGAATCTAATTCACCAACATAAGGAGATAAATCAGAAACATTGAAAGTAGCACTTACATTAAACTCACCAGGTAAGTCAAGTTTGTAAGCATTATCATTGACTTTTCCAATCACTTGGAATGGTCCATCTCCTCTTGGTTGCAACTTGGACTTTCTTTTCGAAGGAAATCTCTCCTTTCTCATATGCAACCAAACCCAATCTCCCGGCTCAAAGATGACTTGTTTCCGACCCTTGTTGGCTTGCTTTGCATATTGTTATGTCCTCTTTTCAATGTTGAGTCTTACCCTTTCATGCAATCTTTTCACCATTTCGGCCTTAGCTTTTCCATCAAGACTTGCACGATCTTCAATAGGTATTGGGATCAAATCTAGTGGGCTCAATGGATTACAACCATACACAACTTCAAATGGAGAAAAGTTAGTAGCAGAATGAACACTCGATTATAAGCAAATTCAGCAAAAGGTAAGCATTCCTCCCAACTTTTCAAGTTCTTTTTAACTAAAGTTCGTAGTAATTGAGACAAAGTCCTATTAACTACTTCAGTTTGTCCATCAGTTTGTGGATGACAAGTAGTAGAAAACAAGAGTTTAGTTCCTAACTTATTCCACAACACTCGCCAAAAATGACTCACAAATTTAGCATCTCGATCACTCACAATTGATCTAGGAACACCATGCAAACGGATAATTTCTTTAAAGAACAAATCAGCGATATGAGATGCATCATCAGTTTTGTGACATGGAATAAAATGTGCCATTTTTGAAAACCTATCAACAACCACAAAAACTAAATCTCTACCTCTTTTTGTTCTTGGCAAACCAACAACAAAGTCCATTGAAATATCCTCCCAAGGTGCACTAGGAATTGGTAACGGTTTGTACAAACCATGTGGGTGTGATTTAGACTTGGCTTGCATGCAAGTTATGCATCTTTTACAAATTCTTTCAACATCCACACGCATTTTAGGCCAAAAGAAATGTTCATGCAAAACATCCATTGTCTTATGGACTCCAAAATGCCCCATTAAACCACCACCATGTGCTTCACGCACAAGCAATTCACGCATAGAACCTTTAGGAATGCACAGTTTATTTTCTCTAAACAAATAGCCATCATGCCTATAGAACTTGTCAAATGCAGCATGCTCACAAGCTAAATAGATAGAAGAAAAGTCCGGGTCATTATCATACATTTCCTTAATCAACTCAAAACCAAGCAACTTAGAACTCAAATTAGTGATCAAAATGTACCTCCGAGACAATGCATCAGCCACAATGTTTTCTTTTCCCTTTTTGTATTTGATTACATAGGGAAATGATTCAATGAATTCCACCCACTTAACATGTCTCTTGTTAAGCTTACCTTGACCTTTCAAGTACTTGAGAGATTCATGATCCGTATGAATTACAAACTCTCTAGGCCACAAGTAATGCTGCCATGTTTCCAAAGCTCTAACTAACGCATATAACTCCTTGTCATACGTTGGATAGTTCAATTGAGCTCCTTTCAACTTTTCACTAAAGTAAGCGATTGGCTTTCCATCCTGCAACAAAACAGCTCCGATGCCTACTCCAGATGCATCACATTCAAGCTCAAACATGTTATGAAAGTTAGGCAAAGAAAGAATTGGTGCAGTTGTAAGTTTTTCTTTAAGGAGATTAAAAGCATGCTCTTGTTTTTCTCTCCAATAAAAACAAACATCCTTTTTCACAATTTCATTCAAAGGTGCAGCAATTGTACTAAAATCCTTGACAAACCTCCTATAAAAACTTGCAAGACCATGAAAACTTCTAACTTGTGCTACATTTTGAGGAATTGACCATTCTAAAATAGCTTTCACCTTCTCCTTTTCCATTTCAATCCCATTAGCACTTATAACAAAACCAAGAAAAATAACTTTATCCATGCAAAATGAACACTTTTTGAGATAAGCATACAATGATTCTTTTCTTAAGGTGTCCAAAATAGCATGCACATGGTTAAGATGTTCATCCACATTTTTGCTATAGACAAGAATATCATCAAAATAAACAACCACAAATTTTCCAATGAATTTTCTCAAAACATGGTGCATCAATCTCATGAAAGTGCTTGGTGCATTAGTTAAACCAAAAGGCATGACTAACCACTCATATAGACCAAATTTTGTTTTAAAGGCTTTTTTCCATTCATCTCCTTCTCTAATGCGAATTTGATGATAACCACTTTTCAAATCGATCTTACTAAACACAACAGATCCATGCAATTCATCAAGCATATCATCTAGCCTAGGAATAGGATAGCGATACTTTACAGTGATTTTGTTGATTGCTCGACAGTCGGTGCACATCCTCCATGATCCATCTTTCTTAGAAACAACAATTACCGGCACAACACATGGACTCATGCTCTCACGGATTTTTCCTTTCTCCAACAACTCTTGCACTTGCCTTTGAATTTCCTTAGTCTCTTCGGGATTGGCCCTATAGGCTGGTCGGTTTGGTAGAACTGCACCCGGAACAAAGTCAATTTGATGTTCAATACCTCTTAATGGAGGTAATCCACTTGGTTCATCCTCGGGAAAGACATCCTCGAATTCTTGTAAAAGAGACACAAAAGTACTTGACAAAGAAGTGGTTAATTCGTTAGTGGTAAACAAAGACTCTTTGTACACTAAGATGAAAACACTCTTTTCTTTAACTATTGCACTCTTTATTTCTTTTGCTCTCACATAGAAATTCTTTTTTTCTTTTCCCTCATTCTTACTTTACTCTCGACTCTTTTCACTCGACTCTTTTTCAATGCCCTCACTTTTTTTTCTCTCAACCTCACGAGCTCTCCTTGCTTGAGATAATTTCTGTTGATCTTCTTGAACTTGTTGAGGTGTCAAAGAGACAAGAATGATAGACTTGTTGTTGTGCTTGAAGGTGTAGTGGTTGTGAAATCCATCATAAGTCACTCTACGATCAAACTGCCATGGCCTCCCCAAAAGAATGTGACTAGCATGCATTGGCACAACATCACAAAGAACATCATCTTTATAATTGCCAATTGAAAATAAAATTAGAACTCGCTTAGTCACTCGAATTTCTCCACATTCATTAAGCCATTGTAGCTTGTACGGATTAGGATGTTTTTCCGTTGTTAAGCTCAACTTTTCCACCATTTCAGAACTTGCAACATTTGCACAACTACCACCATCAATAATCATAATGCAAAGTTTACCTTGGACCAAACACCTTGTGTGGAAGATGTTCACCCTTTGTTGATCATCATTTCTGTTTTGCATGTTTAGAGCCCTTCGAACGACCAAAAGTTCTCCATGTTCGGGTCCAATCTCCTCCAATTGTTTATCCTCCTCCTCATCATCATCATCTTCACGTTCACTTTCAGATTCTATCTCTCCATTTGGCTTCAAAATCATCACCCTTTTGTTTGGACATTGAGATGCAATGTGTCCAACACCTTGACAACGAAAACATTTGATATCTCTATTTCGAGTAGAAGTAGAAGTAGAAATACCTTTACCCTTCTCAAATTCTTTGGACTTGGATGTCGACGCTTCATTTTGGGGTTTAGAACCTGCCCCAAAATTAGATTTGGATGAAGTCCACTCTTTTGTCCTTGAAGAATGAGAACTTGTTGAAAAATTCTTTTGGATTGTTCCCTTCTTCTTCAATTGTCCCTCCACCTTCATGGCCATATGAACCATGTCCTCCAACTCCACATAGTGTTGAAGCTCTACAATGTTTGCAATCTCCCTATTCAGCCCACATAAGAATCGAGCCATAGTTGCTTCTCTATCTTCTTCAACATTTGCCCTAATCATGGCAATCTCCATGTCTTTGTAGTACTCATCAACAGATTTAGTACCTTGTTTCATAGATTGTAATTTTTGATACAATTCATGAAAATAATGAGAAGGTACTCTTACGCATTATGCTTTTCATTTCTTCCCAAGTCGAAACCGGTCTTCCTCCATATCGCCTTGTACTAGTTGTCAATTGATCCCACCAAACTATAGCATAGTCAGCGAATTCAATAGCAGCAAGTCTAACCTTTTTCTCCTCGGAATAGTTGTGACATTCAAAGATGAGATCCACCTTTCTCTCCCACTCCAAATAAGCTTCGGGGTCACTCCTTCCTTGGAATGTTGGGATCTTCAGTTTGATGCTTCTCAAATCAACATCCACTTCATTTGTACGCCCTCTTCTACCGTTTCCACGTCTCTCATTTCGATGCCTATATGAAGCATCATCTTCTCCTCCACTCTCTTCCTCCTCGTTATTATTTTCATTTTTTGCCTGAACTTCTAGCCTCTCCAACCTCCCTGAAACACTTTCCAGAATCCGTGCAAACCTTGCAAATTGTTGTTGCATGGCTTTCAACGTAGGATCAACTGGAATATGATCGTCAGTAGAATCCATCCTCACAGTTCACTCGCGTATCACACAAAAAAATAAACCTCACAAAACACTCGTGTATATCACTCGTTGGCTTTTACCTCCCCTCAAATAACCTCACCTCTCAAGCCTTTTACCACTCTTTCTCTTTTGCAAAGAAAACACAAGTATAAAACAAATCAAGAACAAACAAGAACAAATAGCAATCAACCAACTTTAGCCCTTGAATGAAGGATGAAAGGAAATGGTCGAGAAAATGATGTGAAAAATGTATTTGGGTTTTTTTTTTCTGGTTTTTTTGTTTGCTTCTTTTTGTAAAGCAAAAAAAGATAATGGATAAAAGAAGGTAAAGAAGTTTACTATATGTACTTTTTTTTTTTGGCCCTTTTTTTTTCTTTTTTGCAACAACTAGATAAAATGAAGATAAAGTTGTGCTAGCCTTTCTCACTTTTTTTTCGATTTTTTTTTTGAAACTAAGATATGAATGTAAGGTAAAGCTAAGAATAGATCAATACCAGATGGCTCGTGATACCAAATGATATGGATTGGGATAGGACGAAGGACCCGTTGGATATATTGATCCAAGAACCCCACGTATAAGGTTTGGCAGCGGACTCCCTTGATTGATAATCTGGTTTGATCCACTTCCAGAGCTTGGAAAACCTCGACCCGTTGGCTATATGATCAGCCAAGAACCTCGGTATGGTTGAACGCCACAAGAACTTGCTCAAAGTATCTTGATAAGTTCCAAACAAGTGAAAAACTCTACAAAGAGAATTCAACTCACAAGACAAAGTCTATTTTCGTATTTGATCAATGGTGTCCTCAAATGACATGCTTACAAGCCTATTTATAGGCTAGAATGGACTCTTGAAAGTCTCATATCATTAGTACAACTTAAGACCTTTAGAATGACTCATAATAAGTGAAAAGTAACTCCTAAACTATTGGTGTGACTTTAGGACATCTAAAGTCACTTATTTAACTCAAAAAGTAACTTAAAAATGACTCTTCATTTTGTTTGCTCCAACTTGGACGAAAATGCATCATGTATCTTCAATTTGGGCCTCCAAAATGTGATATATAGTGACTCAAAACTTCATGCATTGGGCTGCCCACTAACTTGAATAATATTCACCATTTGGCCCAATGTAGATTGGTCTTGGAATTGGGCTTTTACTTCATCAACTAAAAGCATCATGGACTCCTTTATCTTCTTAGCTCTAGCTCTTGTAATTGGTCCACTTTGAATGAACAATGGATCCATCTTCTTGTCCTTGTAGATCAGCTTGGGTGTAGCTCCATCATTATGTGGTTATGATGTTGATAAGGGTTGTTGTGCGTACGTGGGTACGAAGAGCAATGATTTCAATAAAGTTGTGAACCGTGTCTGTAAGCAATCGAGGTGGGCTTTCTTTACTGAAACTCTTTTACGTTTCAAAATTATGATATTGGAGTTATAAGGGTGGTTTAAAGTGTTATGTCATGCCATGATTGTTTTAATGTTGAGATTGTTGCATGATACCTAGTTCGTTTGAGCTTGCTCCGTTAAGCTATATGGCTATGTGTGAAACGAATTCGGGTCTGAGTAGGGCCGCAAACCCTATCAGGCTGTGTACACTGATGGGATCGGGAGCCGTCCTTGCTAGTCGGTCGGTCTCGTGGGCGAATAGTGTTGCCACACTTTCGTCGCACTATGGAAAGATGATGTGATTGTTGGATTGTTGAGAAAGTGGGGAGATTGATTGTCTGGCCAGACTATGGAATTGTTTTTGTGATACTCGATGATATTCTTTTCTAAAATCTTAAAACTCGAGTTCACTATGGTATGGATGACATAACTTTTATCAAATATTTTGGCGTGTGTCCACTGAGTACAACAAGTACTCAGCCCTGCATATGTTTTCTTTATGTGCAGGTTGAGCGGTGATGTTGCGGCGGATGTTGAGTCGAGCCTTAAGAAATTCTGGATGCGTCGTGTCTTCATACATAGGCGTCTCCCTATGACTCTCTAGACACCTTTATTCCGCTGTCCAATATTTGCTTACTTTGAAGTCTTAGTTGTGATCCAAACGTTTTTATGATATGAAGTCATTTTTGTGCATCGGTTCCTGTTTGATTTTGTTTCTTTCTGCCTAGATAGCTTAGATCTAGTTGTTATGGTAATTTTCAAGTGTTGCGAGCATGTTTTCATTTCCGAATTGATAGATCTGAGTTCATGAATTTAGATAGCTGTTAGATTTTAGATCTGAAATGGTTAAGTGTGAATGCCTAGTTTACGTGATTTCTGCCACCTTGCATGTCACCCAGTAAGCTTAATTTCAGTTCCGATAGTTAATCTTTAGATTTGGAGTTTTAATCGTAGATCTGTTTTTGTGAAGTTGTTAATCTGCAATTCTCGTTCCTGAATTGTGAGTTTGTTGATATGATTTAATTCATATTGAAGAAGATAACATCTACATCCAAGTTTGGGACCACTTTTGCTTTTTAACTACTTTTTACTTTTGTCCTTTACTTTTCAGCTGGTACCTTGCAGATCTAACAGAATAGCCACCCAACTACCACTTATTCTCTGATATTCCATTTAGCCATTAATAGTAACCCGTACCTTCACATATTTTCTGAAACGTAATGTTCCCCCACTCTCACGTACACAGCTACTTATCAATCATCTTTCACCCCTCCTAGTCAGTAAATTACCACCTTAATTTCCAGTCTAGTTAGAATCTCAACCCCAAGCGTGGTAGCTAACCAACCTTTCCAGAATATCACCACAATTACCAAAGCGCATTCTTCTCTGTGGGATTCAACCCTTACATCCACTATACTAGTCAGTAGAAGTGGGTTGAGGAATTATTGATACCAGGTTCAGGCTTAGCTGGGACTTCCATCCTGATCAGTAGGATACATCCTTTGCTTGACGACACACCTGCTCAAACCTGGCACTTATCAAACAGTCGTAGAGATCTCAACCGTCAGAGATCCAAACAGTCGTGGTATCAATATAATAGGCAGAATCTCAGGGGCGTATTTCACTTTCAACCAAAAGCGACTACAGTGCATTCCTTTTACTCTCCCCACACCGATCCAAATTTCAAACCCTTGCCTAGAACGTTTTCTCCACTAGCAGTCATCACCATTACGAGTGAAAATGTTTATCAAGCAAATTCCCACTCCTTCATCATCCCCCAGTGCGGGAGACGACGGTGGCGACAAGGAAACTCCATCCCAAGTTCGTCAAGAAAATCCTAACTCTTGTACGCCAAACACCGCACCACCACAAACCACTACCGCTACTCCAAGTCCCGAAATAGATAAAGAAACCCTACGGCACCTCAATAAAGTCTTCCTGAGTATACCTCGCAAGTTGGACGATGCAGCAGCATACGCCGAACTCAAGGCTAGACTTGGGATTTCCCGGTCTAAAAATCTTGCTTCGTCCTCTAAACCAAAGATCCCACCTAGTTTTCCTACATCACCAAAACCATCTTCCATCCAACCTTCACCTTCATCCCTAACCCAGCCGATGCAATGTAGCGCAGACACCGCCGATGAAGAAGGGTTGGGGGAGGATTATGGGCAGTCGTTTGCTATTCCATCGCCAGCAGGCGGTGGCTGCTCCGCTTCGATCCATAAGCCGCATTTGACTGAGGGCGGCGGCATCAACAGTGAAGAGGAAGAGGAATTCCGCCCGTTGTTTGACTATGGGAAAACGGAGGAAGAGGAACCGCTACGTCATCAGACGCGGGTATGACAACGGATCGGCTCCTGGAGGTAGCTGAAAACCTGAAAACACAAGGTGAGGAAGGAACGGTGGTGCAGAAGCCGCGCATAGTACGGAGGCTAGTGGATGAAGAACCAGAAGATCCTCAGTTCCAGGAAGCGGGAGAGGAGGAAAAAGCTACCAAGGGCAGCCTGGCGAGGGAAATGAGAGAGAGAAAGAGGAAGGGGAAGGAGAGTATTCTCCCTACTCCCAAGAGAAGCCGCCCTGCACAGAGGTCACCATTGCAGATGCTTCTGCGCCCGCTTCCCCACAACCAGGAGATGAGGGCAGTGATTCAACTGGAGAGGAATTGCGTTGGACCAGAACGACCAGGAGACAACAAGGAAAGCCTGAAACCTTTCCTTCCATCGCCTACTCTCCTCAGCATGTGGTGTTGACCCCAACTCTTCGCCAACAGATGATGGAGTTCGATGATCCTAAGATGCAGAAGGAGGTGCACCAAAGGGTGACCTCCCAGAAGAAGATAAAGGCGGGAAAGATGTTGCACCAGCCATCCCTAGAGAAGATAGGAATGAAGGAGAGGTTTTCAGCCTACATTGCTGGCATCGGTTTTGAATGGTTGCTAGAGGTCGATGAGGCCCCTGTGCCTAAGGACCTAGCCAAGGAGTTTGTCACATCCTTCCGCTTTACAAGAAGTTCAGACCTGAACGAAGAGAGTGTTTCCTTCAGGGTCTTTGGCTAAGAACAACTAATGAGCCTCAACGATTTCTCTATCCGGATGGGCCTCTACACGGAACAACAGGTAGCTGACGGGGTCTGGGTTGGGCGTGATATCGGTCTCTCTCAGAGGAACCTAGAATTCGATCAGCAAGCCACCTGGAAGGCAATATGTGGAGGACGCGCCCCTACGTTCAGAACTTCTGAATCTAGAGGACATCTTATTATTGATCTTGCCCTCCGCCTAGCCCAAGTTTACTTGGCCTCCAATCTCCTCGGACAAGCAAACACATTGGCGATCCTCACTCTGGCTGAGCTCTATTTCATGTGGAGCATGAGAGAACAGAGGAAAGTCCACCTGGGGTTCTAGCTGGCGTATTCCATGAACCAGATGGCTATGCTGCCCGCCATTTGAACATCTGCCACCTCCTCGGGGCCTATCTGAGGAGGAACTGGATCGTGAAAAGAGTCAGACACCCCGTCCTTTGCCCTAGTCCTGAAATGTTTGACCTTGACTTCTTTGTTAGAATTCAGGTTTTAGAGAAGACGAAGGGAGGGAATTTTCAGTTTTACGCAGCAGGCTAGCGGGAGCAGCAAAGAAGCCAGCCCCAGAGGAGAAGAAGGTTAGAGGAGGCCTCAGCAAACCTTGCCGATGGAGAAGAAGAGGATACACACCAGGCGCTGTAACATCCCTAATTTTGTGACATTTATTTAAGATATGTCGATTGGAAATTTCATTTATGAAATTTAAATTGTTGCTACGTGATTGAGTTTGATTATATGGAATAAATCGTCATGAGGAAATTGGAATGAAGTGCTAGTTATATTTAATGTGGGGAATCAATTTAAATAAAGATCATGCATATTGTTCTAGCCAAATAAAGTGGCTACTGTCTGCCCCTCCAATTATTAGAAATTTTCTTGGATTTAATTAATTGTTTTGGGATATTCATCCAAATTAAATCCAAATCAAATTATCCCTAAATTGTGCTACATGAAACTCGAACTCTAACCTATTATTTTTGTGAGTTTCGGATATCCTCTACTTGAATTAAGAGGATGAATTAGTTTCTTTGATAAAATTGGTACCTTGTTGATTCCTTCATTCATTTTAAATCCAATTAAATCTTGCCACATTTTATTCCCTCACCCCAATTAAATTAAGAGTTGCATTATTTCCTTGTGTCTAATTAAGCCAATTTTCGGCCCCCCTATTTGTAGAGGAGAATATATTTGTTTCCTATCTTGTGGAATTGCCTTTATTCAATAACAAATTAATACCTAAGCCAAATTAATTGGGGATGTGAATATTTTCCTTCTATTGTGTCTCCATCCCACACTTTTTTTATCTTAATTTCCTTGGGGGAAATCTATTTTATTGCTGCCTATTTTATGGGAGTCTTTTCCTATAAAGAAATTACCAAATTTAAATCATATTCTATTTAATTGAGGATTTAAATAATTTCCTTGTGCACACCATCAAGATTTTCGCCCCTTCCCTCATTATTTTCTACTTGGAGATTTAATTTATTTTGTTCCCTTGTTTATGGAATATTCATTGACTTATTTCTTAAATTGTGAATCTAATTCACTCCAAGTAAATACCAAATAAATTCCTTATTGAATTTATTAACCTAATTTTCAAAATTTTGCCTTCTTTTAATTGTGGGATTCTATTTATTGGCCTCTATTTTATTCCTCCACAATTAATTAATTAATTAATTAATGAGATTAAACCTAGGACTATATAATCACCTAAACTAAACCCTAGCCCCCATTCTCCCTCATAATTTTCGTGCCTCACCTCTCCTCCCTCTCTTCAACCTCTCCAAAATTTCTTCCATCCTTGTTCTTGCATCCATTGAAGTTTTATTTTCAAGAGTTCCCGACGAATCGCATCAATCTTTGCTTCTACCGTTTGGTTTTCGATTGAAGAAGGTATAACTAAATCTTTTCCTCATCTTCTCCATTGAAACCTTGTTCTTGATTCATTCATGCATATAGTGAGTGTAGGAATCACAGATCGCAAAATTTATCGGTGGGAATTTGTGTTTGTATGAGAAAAACTGTGAATATGCGATTGTGAATGAATATGTGTAAAGTTTGAATGATTCATTGGTGAATGATGTGTGGTTATATGAGAACATGATTGTGAGAACCTTTTGAAGCATGTTTGTGTGTGGGAAGCATGAAAAATTGTGTTTGGTTGAATGAGGAAGAAACCCTAATTTCGAAATTTTGAGACCTAAAAACTGTGGTGTTAGGACAGTGGATTCCGACGTGTGTTTGACTGACTAAAGGATCTTATTTTGGTTCTAATTTTTAACTGAGTATACTTCAAGGTGTTTTCTGTATGGTGTGTAAATTTCAGCCCCTTTTGACAAAAGATGAATTTTTAATAAATTTTTGAAGTCGACTGCGCAATTCTGCCAGAAACTTGTATTCTCGCCCAGAAAGTTTCGTTTTCTATTTGACCGACCAAATGGCCTCATTTTGATGTGAATTTTTAACTGAATGAAATTCGAAGTGTCTTCTGTATTTTGTGAAAATTTCAGCCTTATTGGGAATCGGATGAAGTTTTGGTGAATTTTTCAAATAAACTGCGCAGTGCTGCTAGAATTTTTATGCTCCGACCAGAGAGTTGCATTAAGGTTTTGACTGACCAATCGACATGATTTGAGTGAGAAATTTTAACTGAATGAACTTGAATGTGTATACTAAGTTGTGACCATATATTAGCTTCATATGAGGTCGGATGAAGTTTTTGGTGATTTTTACAAACAAACCGCGCAGTTCTGCCAGATTTGTTGTTATGTGGAAATATCACTTGTTGCAAAGTTTTAATGAATTATATGATGCATGTATGATTTGGGAAGGTATCCTGTGACGTGATTATGTGTGACACGTTGAGAAATATTATGGCATGTTGTTCCTTAGGTTGATGAATGTTGGGATGGGTAAATTAAGGAATGATAAAAGGAACGATAGGACATGCATGGTAATGTGAATTTATGGAAGACTAATTTGTGTTGTGATAATTGGCAAGGGTTGTTGTGTGTACGTGAGCACAAGGAACGAGGGTTGCCTTAAGTGGATATTGAATTGATTAAACCAACGATGTGGGCTTTCCTTACAAATCTTTTTATTTTCCGAAAATATGATGTGGTGTTATAAGGGTGGTTTAACTTGTTATGTCATGCCATGGATTGTTTTGATTGAGATTGTGTGCCTGATGCCTAGTTCGTCTGAGTTTACTCCGTTAGGCTATATGGCTGTGTTGTGAAACGAATTCGGGTGTGAGTAGGGCCGCAAACCCTATCAGGCTGTGTACACTGGTGAGATCGGGAGCCGTCCTTGCTAGTCGGCCGGTCTCGTGGGCGAATAGTGTGGCCACACTTTCGTCGCACTGTGGATTGATGATTGTGATTGATGGATTGTTGAGAAAATGGGAAGATTTTTTGACTGGCCAGTCTATGAAACGTTTTTGTGTTCTCGATGATATTTCTTTACTACGTATAAAACTCGAGATCACTGGTACGGATGACATAACTGTATAAATGCTTTCGGCATGAGCCCATTGAGTACAACAAGTACTCAGCCCTGCATATGTTTTTCCCTATGTGCAGGTAGAGAGGGATGTTGCGGTGGATGTTGAGTTAGCCTAGGAACTTTGGATGCGTTGTGTCTTCATACATAGACGTCATCCTTGACTCTCTTTAAACCTTATTTCCGCTGCTATTTTTTGAACTATGCCTCAAGACTTTATTTTGTTTCGTACTGTGTTTGAGCATGTTTGATTGTGTTAGGCGTTAATCTGATGTTTACCCTATTACTCTGAAATGGTTTTTCGTGAACTAAACCAAATGTTTTCTTTTGGAAGTTAATTGGATTTTAATATTTGTTTTTCTCCGCTGCTTCTTTTGAAAAATTCTTTGCCATAAGTCGTTGCTAATTAATAATAAATTTTTTAACATTAAGTTTCTTTAAACTAAAAATTTGTTGTCTAAACTTTTAATGAACTAAAATATTATTCCTTTAAGCTAATTAAGTTTTCATATAAAATGTTATCCTTAAATGTTGTCTTTAATGTTATCCCGTGATCACGATCGCCTCATTTATAGTACCCCTAGTTTGGGCGGTCGTGACAGGAGACCACCTCCCTCTACACGCTCTCCTCCATCTCAGTGCCCGTTTTCCTTCAAGCACACCTCATCCTCTCCCAATAATCCTCCCGGAAAGCATTGACTACAACCCCCCATCTCAGCTCACGTTAATTTCAAAACAATTTTAGTTTTTTTGGGTATGTATAACTGTCATTCTATTCTGCATCACACTTAGACCTGTTTTGGGTCTAAGTGTGAGAAAGTATGCATGCTCGCTTTTGCTCTGTATGTTTTTTGCCCGCTCTATGTGTCTTTTGCTGTTGTTTCTATATTTATTAGCATGTGTTGATCACCGGCACTTTCTCACACTTAGCCCAGTGTCTGGTCTAAGTGTGAGAAGTTTTCCTTATTTGTTGTTGTGCCGTTGCCTGTGCCTAACCCTTTTTTTTCACTGCATCAAGTCCCTCGAGGACGAGTTCATATGCAGTGGGGAGGGGGGACGGGTTAGTTACAGTAGAATCATACATGCTAAAATTTTTTACAAAAAGAACAAATTCCAGTTAGTAATAAAATAGGCAATATGCATGAAATTGGATAATTGGAAGACTTGATTACTTTTTGGAAGAGTTAGAAAAATGATTCAGTATGCTCACGTGTAAAAACTTGATTGCAAAAACTTGATCAATTTGAACGACGAAATATGATGGAAACGCTCAATTTCTAAACCAACTGTGAAGCCTCTCTATATGTGAGTTATAAGCCAAAAGTAGAACACTTTCTACTATTTTTACAAAAGGAAACTTTACGTGAGGCTGACTTTTAATATTGAGATGACAATTGCACAAGTAGTAAAGACTAAAGGCACTAGGACTTAGCCTTTTGAGCCATTTTCTTCCTTCGTTCCACAAACCCCCTTAGTTAACCACGTTGAGCCCATACACTTCTTACCCATTCCTTGAAGCCTTAACACCAAATTCAAAGTTTCATATCACATGAGGAAAGAGGGTCAAAAAGATGAATTTTGTCAAGGGAAACAAAAGGGGATAGCAATAGAATGGTCGAAATGAAGGGTACCGGGTTGATAAAGTTAGACAATCTGGTTGATCATATAAAAAGAAATGAAGAAAAGGTTTGAGAAAAAGAGGGCAGGAAATAGTTATAACCTGACCCAGAAAATCAAAAGTCAGGAAATAAGCCGTAAGTTATAAGGCTAAAGGTCGAAATTTGACAAAGAAGGAGCATCAAGCAGAGGAAGAAATAAATATCCCAAATCTGATCCAGCGAGTTTAGTCAAATCTTTGGCTTTTTGACTCATGTGATTTTTCTTTTTAATTTACAAATTTTATTTTAAACTTAGAACCCCTAGGACCCTACCCTAATACGTTACTACCCTTGAGCCCCGTTACAACCCAAAACAAAGACCTTAAGGAACTATCTTGTGCAGTCCGATTCAAAGTATTAAATTTATGGCAACACCGAGTGAACAAGTCCTAACATCTTTGGTGAGAAATGAGTGACTGAGTGAATCCAACAGTGGTTTTTAAATTGAGCAATCTTGATAAGCTGACACCTTGATCAAGCAAAAGAGAAAGAGAAGGAACACAAGCTACTGGCAAATGGATTGACCTCGACCTCGGGTATGATTGTTGGAAAATTATTCGGTCTAATGCATACATGTGAATACGTGTTTTTTATCTTGAAGTCTTGTTTTCGTTTTTTCTTTTACCTGTGAAATAAGTAAACCATGCCTGAAATTTACCTTATCTTTTTTCTTTTCTTTTTTACTTTATACTTGAGGACAAGTATGTTTTAAGTGTGAGCAGTTTGATAAGGCTCATTTCATGCATCGGTTTAAGGGTAAAATGTACGCTGCTTGGTCGGTTTATCACGCAAAACAACTGTTAAATATGCAGAAATGCCACTTGACCAAGGAAGCAAGGCCAAACTGATCAAGCAAGTACAAAAGGCGATAAAAGGCCAAGAATCGGGGGGTTGATCAAGGGGAGTGATCAAGCAGTTAGGTGGAGACCGCTGGCTTCTAGAAGAAGAACACGTGAGGAAATGAGCTGGATGTGGCGCACCATTCTGTTATCAAGGACAACATTCTAGAAGGGGACACGTGCTAGCTTATGAGACGCAAGGACGGACCTGAGTCATGAATCTGTTACTCAAAAGCGTCGTCAATCCAGAAGAAAGGCACGTAGCAATCAATGAGTCGCTCATTCTCAGCATGAGCGAATATTCCCTGTCAGGATTGTTATCCAGCTGGAGGCCGAATCGAGCTTATAAATAGAGGGTGTGCCATCACAAGAAAGAAGAGATCGTTTACTTTCCGTCTAGTTTAGCTTAGTCCAATTCTCTAGAATAGCTTAGCTTAGATAAAGTAATGCGTAGTTAGAAAGGGAAATTAAAGAAGCGCTGCTGAATACTTGTTTTCTGTCGGCGTATTCCTAAATTACCTAGCGAGATTCTTCTCGGTATTACTTGCTTTCTTATTTTCTGAAGTATTAGCTTAGTTTTAATTTCACGCTGATTGCTCTCAGTTTAGTTTAATCAAAGTTATTTCGTTTTCATCTCCGCATTTACTTTTCTACTGTTACCTGCAATTTACTTGACCCAGTAGTTAAATCTCCGTTGATCAAGCTAGCTAGTTTAATTCTACCTAGAGTAAAAACAGTAGTTAAAAACTCCCAAGTTAAAGCGTGGCAGCAGCCAACCCCCCGTTCACTACTCACACACTCAACACACCAACTTCTCTGTGGGATCGATCCCGAACTTGCCGCTTTACTATTAAAGTTGTGCAAAATTGGGAGTTTACAAATTACTTTGGTAAGGAAGAAAGAGCGAGAGCAAGACTACATTGATTAAGTGGCAACGACATTTGCTAACTGATCCGACCGGTTCGGTTATCATTCCATATAACTTGATCCGCATTTTAATCGCATTTTCGTCTCTTTCCAAGTCCTTCCACATAAATTCAAAAATCCCTCCCCCTTCAATACACGCCTATTTTGTTTAATTGTGGGATTTATTCATTGATCTCTATTTTATTCTTCCACAATTTTAATTGTTTTATTTAATTGTGGGATTAAACCTAGACTATAAATTGAAAAAAACCCTAACCCTACTTTCATACCACAGCCTCCATTCTCCCTCTCCTCCCACACGCCACTTTTCTCCCTCTCCACCAATCCTTCACCAATTCCTTGTTCTTGCTTTGTTTTGGAGTTGGAAACTCAAGATTCATCGAAGAATCGCATCATTCGTCATTCCTACCTATTGTTTTTCAAGGGAAAGATATACTTTGATTCATCCCTCTCATTCTTCCCATTGAATCCATAATTTTTGAACCCCTCATGCATATAGTGATTGGAGAATCATAAATCTAAGAATTATTTGGTTGGGAAGGATGGTTGCACAAGAATGTTTATGTGTGTGCGTGTATGTTTGTGTGTATGTAAGTGTGTGGTTGAATCATTGGTAAATGTTATGTGTGATTATGAAAGCATGGTTGCAATTTCATTTTTGAAGCATGAATATGTGTTGTAAGCATGAATATGTATGTGTGGATGTATGATAGACAAACTAGGGTTTGTGAATGTTGAGCATGAAAACTGTTGTGTTCAGACAGTAGGTTCCGATGGGTATTTGATCAACCAAACGATCTCTTTTTGGCACGAATTTTTAACTGGATGAAGTTTTAGATGTCTTCTGTGTTGTGTCAAAATTTCTACTTCTTTTGATGACGGATGAATTTATAATAAGTTTTTCAAACGAACTGCGCAGTACTGCCAGAATTGTGTGTTCCGTCCAGTGAGTTTCGTTTTTGTTTTGACCGATCAAAAGACATGATTTTAGTGTGAAATTTTAACTGAAGAGTACTCAGCCCTGCATTTCTTTTAAAATGTGAAGGTTGAACAGTGATGTTGCGGCGGATGTTGAGTCGAGCTTTAGGAATTCCCAGATGCGTCGTGTCTTCATACATGGGTATCATCCTACGACTCTCCTTTGATACTTGTTTTTCCGCTGCCTTGTTTGAAATTGCTTTCTTTCTAAAGTCTTCCATTTTTTTTCCATACTATGTTATGACATTAATTACCTTGAGACATTAATCCGCTGCTTAACTTTGACTAGATTAAAATATTATCTCTTGAAGCTTATTTGAGGTTCCTGTTAAATGTTGTCTTTTATTGTTCCCCCTTTTCTTCCCCGCTTCTTAGTCTCTCCCCTAGTCGCGATTTCCCCTTCTTTACTATCCTTAGTAAGGGCGGTCGCGACATGGTACCATCTTATTTGCATGAAAGAGGGAGATGGGTGGAAAACCGCTTTTAAAACCAAGTTTCGCTTGTATGAATGCCTTGTTATGCCTTTTGGGTTGACTAATGCCCCCTCTACTTTCATGCGTTTAATGAACCATGTGCTTCGTCCCTTTATTGGAAAATTTGTGGTTGTGTATTTTGATTATATATTGATTTATAGTAAAAGTGTTGAAGATCATGCTAGTCATCTTAGGGATGTGCTTCAAGTGTTGAGAATGCATGTTTTATATGCTAAATAGCCTAAATGCACTTTTTTGTTAATGAAGTTGTGTTTCTTGGTTTTGTGGTGGGGAGGGTTGGAGTGAAGGTAGATGAGGAAAAAGTGAAGGCGATTAGTTAGTGGCCTACACCCAAGAATGTGAGTGAGATTCGATCTTTCCATGGCCTAGCAAGCTTCTATAGGAGGTTTGTGAGAGATTTTTCTACTAAGGCCTCCCTTTTAAATCACCTTGTGAAGAAGAATGTAGAGTTTAAGTGGGGAGATGAGCAAGAGAAAGCCTTTAACACCTTGAAAAATGTCCTTACCCATGCTCCTTTGTTAGCCCTTCCCATCTTTGACAAAACCTTTAAGTTGGAGTGTGATGCTAGTGGGGTAAGAATTGGTGGTGTGCTCTTGCAAGAAGGGAAATCAATAGCTTATTTTACCTAGAAGCTTGGCCAAGCCCAATCGAACTATCCTACCTATGATAAGGAGGTGTATGCCATTGTGAGGTGTCTTGAGAATTGGCAACACTATCTCATGCATAGGGAGTTTGTGATTCACACCGACCATGAGTCCATTAAGTTCCTAGGGGGACAACATAAGCTTGATAAGAGGCATGCTAAGTGGAGTGGTTTTCTAGAAACTTTTCCTTATGTGATCAAGTATAAGAATGGTAAGGAAAATGTGGTTGCCGATGCTCTTTCTAGAAAGCCTCATAATCTTTTGTTTGATAATGTTATGAATGAGAACCATGCTATGTGTTTGGGGAAACAATTGCTTGCCATGTGTGGTTCCAAGTATGTGGGCTTTAAATTTCTTAAAGATTTGTATGAGCATGATTATGACTTTGCCACCATGTATGAAGCTTGTGAAAAAGGTGCTTTTAATAAGTACTATGGATTGGATGGTTACTTGTATAGGGAGAACAAGCTTTGCATCCCTATTTGTTCTCTTCGTGACTTGTTGATTAAAGAATCTCATTTGGGTGGTTTGATGGGGCATTTTGGAGTGTTTAAAACTTTTGATATTTTGAGTGAGCACTTCTTTTGGCCTTGCATGAAGAAACATGTTAAGAGATGTTGTGGGCAATGCATAGAGTGTAGGAAAGCTAAGTCCAAGTCTATTAATTTTGGGCTTTACACTCCTTTGTCACCACCTACATACTCTTGGGTAGATATATCCATGGATTTTGTGCTTGGTCTACCCATGTCTTGTAGGAAGAATGATTATGGTGGTGGATAGGTTCTCCAAGATGGCTCATTTCATTCCATGTAGGAAGACAAATGATGTTAAGTTCATTGCCAATTTGTTCTATAGGGAGGTAGTCAAGCTACATGAGATTCCAAAGACAATTCTGAGTGATGGGGATGTCGAGTTTTTGAGTTTCTTTTGGAAGACTCTTTCGGGTATGTTGGGCACTAAACTTCTCTTTTCTACTACCACCAACCCCCAAACGGATGGTCATACGAAAGTAGTTAACCGGTCCTTACGAGCTCTCCTTCGTGCTCTTGTTTTTTAGAATAGACCTTCTTGGGAGGAGTGCTTACCTATTACCGAGTTTGCCTATAATAGGATCATGCATTCTACTACTTCTCTATCCCCTTTGTCACGACCGCACTTCCTAAGGATAGAAAGTACGGTGAGTCGCGACTAATGGGGGAATAAAGAAGCGGGGAAGAAAGGGGAAAACAATCAAGGGGTACGATATGTAGATCAAAAGATGAACTTTATTACCAAATTATATTCTGAAATAACGAAGCAACAAAGTTCGTAGGAAACATAGTCCAACAGAATAAAGATAACATCAGAGTTCTAAAACTTGACGTAGCGGAAGCATTTGAGAGTTAGCTACTACTATGTATGAAGACACAATAGCAACCAGAACGTTTATTGAATATGGTCTCGGTCCAACGCTCAACATCCTCCGTCTCTCGTCCACGCTTCACCCTGCACATATGAAAAACATATGCAGGGGCTGAGTACTTGATGCACTCAGTGAACTCATGCCCAAAATAATTTCATCAATAAAGTTATGTCAAGCCATCATTGAGTGAAACTCGGGTTTTACTTTAAAAATGCCGAAAAACACTAAAATCATTTCCATAAATAAAAAGGTGTATGCGCAGACAAATATCATCATCATCCTCCATCATGTACCATATCTGAACCATCATGTGAAACGAGAATGTGGCCACAAACTCGATCACTGGACCGGCCGACCACAAAGGACGGCTCACGATCCCCATCAGTGCACTAGTCTGAGTAGGGACTCACTCCCTAGTCAGACCCGAATTCGTTAACCATCAAAGTCTAGTAGGACATTATCCTACTAGACAATCAGATAGGCAATTCCAAAACATAAAATACGGCATGACATAACATTTAAACCACCCTTATCTCACCATATACATATCATTTCAAATAAAAGAGTTTAAGTAATAAAGCCCACCTCAAAAGCTTAGTAATTTCCTTAACAACTTCTCGACCCGACTTTAACGAGCGTGCAAACCACCTTTTGAGAAAATTAAAGTACACATCAATCTCAAGAAAGAAAACATTTAGAATGCATGCACTCTAATTAAAGTCTTTTATCTCTATTCTCAGTTTTTGTGCATTTTCGATTATTTAGCGGCCGCCCAAGGCGTCGCATGCGACGCCGGTCTGCTGCTTACACCGATACATCCTCCGTTGGCACCTCGTATTTTTCTCTACGGTATCGAATTACGAAACCTCAAATTATTCAAGGGCGTAAGTTCATTATCGCAATTATTTCCCTTTGCAATTATACGGACTTAGGATAAAATTATTCATCCTTTGAAATATTACGGGATTTAATTAATTTGGCCCAAGATTATTATTTACTTAGTCCACCTTATTCCTCCAACTTATTTGATGAGGCCCCACAAGAAGGCCCAAAAAGAAGCCCCAACAAAAACAAGGAGAGCCCAAAACATCTAAATAATAATTATTGAGGCCCTATTCCTTTGAAAAACAAGGCCCAAGGTCCACTCTCATTACCCCACGTCTCTCTCTCTCTCCCTCTATCTTCTTCTCTCACTCTTTTCTTCTCCAAAATCCTGTCGGCTCCTTGATTTCGTCGGAGTTGCCGACGCAGTGAGGGGGGTTCTGCCGCCGATCCATGCTGCTGTCGTCCGGCCGCTGCCTCCGTCGCCCGACACCGCCGCTGCCGTCGAGCTCCTCCGCCGCTCCAGCATCCCTCGCTAGCCACCGCCGCTGTCTCCTTGGCTGAACTCGCCGCTGAAGCGAGAAGGTAGGACGGTTGCCGCTCCGCCGCTGCTCGCTGCCTCCGTCTAAAGCTAAGTTCTCTGTTCAAAAGAGTTCTCCTTCTTATTTTCAGTTCTTAATTACATTTTCTTGAACTGTTGATTAGCAAATTAGTTTTGGCAGATTGATGATTTACCAAGAATTATAGCTTATGCTAGAAATTATTTTCAAAACTTAATCTTAAGGTTATGTTCTCTTCAATGGACAACTCCTATCATGCTTGAGTTCTGTTGTTGATTTTCTCATGAAGAATGATGCGTGAAAGATTAAAAAAAAAGATTGGTGATTACCTGAACTTTCTGTGTGGCTTTCGACTTTCTTTTTTTTTATTCAAGTTGGGATATCAAGGCTGCTCTCTTTTTTTCTTCCTTGGTTTCTAGCTCCCTTGCCGTGTTTGGAATTGTTTGAACTTGTTGATGTGAATAGGGAAGGAGAGGGGATAAATTAACGAGGAAATCTTATTGTGTGACCTTTGATTTGCAGAATTGATTATGGAAGATGGAAGGTGGAAGGTTACTTGAAAAATTGAGAGTCTTCGGAGTGGAAGAGTTGGCGTAGGGGAAGAGAGGAAATGATTTTGGGCTTGCACAAAATTTTCTATGAAGAAATTGGGCTCAACATCTATCTCCCACATTTTATTTATTTGTTGAAGTTCATATGCCCAAAATGATTTATTTTGTTGTAAATAAATCAAGCCCAAATTTATTTATTTGCCATAGAACTCTTCTATTTTCCATGGCCCAAGGCCATCGTGAACCAACGTTTGAACTCTAATTCATCATTTGAGAATTTCAAGTGTATTATTATTATATTGCATTCTTGTTTACTAATTGAAGTTCGTAAACCTTAATTATTTTTGTTCGTTTCCTTTCGTTTAGACAAATTATTATTCGTCTCGTAGTAACTTGGTGTAATTCCTAGTACTATAAAAATTATGGGCGTTACATTCTACCCAACTTAACAGAAATTTCGTCCCGAAATTTACTCATCTCTAACGAACAACTCCGGGTACTTCTCTTTCATTTTATCCTTGAGTTCCCATGTAGCCTCCTCATAACCATGATGTGTCCAAAGCACTTTCACAGATGTAGTTGATTTATTTCTCAATTCTTGCACTTTCCTGTCCAGAATAGCTTCTGGCTTCTCTTCATAACTCAAGTCGGGATTCAAAATCATTTTCTCTTGGAATTCGCTCTTTTCTAAGCCTCATTCGTTCCGTCGATAAATATATTGCCTTAATAGAAAGCATAGTCTGCGCGTATATGACTAGCCTACATCTAAGGCCTTTGAAGTCTACATCTCAATCATACTCCATTCATCATCACGTCCAACATCAATTGCATAAACATTCCTCATTTCAAAACATTTTACCTTCTCTTTTGTTGAGCGCGGCGAGACGGAATGTGGAGCCTTCAATGAATTCTCTTTTTAGTCTAGCGAAACGAGTCTAGACTAGATTGAATAAAATACTCTCGGTCCATAACGGAAGGAAAAATTGCTCTGATACCATTCTGTCACGACCGCACTTCCTAAGGATAGAAAGTACGGTGAGTCGCGACTAATGGGAGAATAAAGAAGCGGGGAAGAAAGGGGAAAACAATCAAGGGGTACGATATGTAGATCAAAAGATGAACTTTATTACCAAATTATAGTCTGAAATAACGAAGCAACAAAGTTCGTAGGAAAAATAGTCCAACAGAACAAAGATAACATCAGAGTTCTAAAAATTGACGTAGCGGAAGCATTTGAGAGTTAGCTACTACTATGTACGAAGACACAATAGCAACCGGAACGTTTATTGAATATGGTCTCGGTCCAATGCTCAACATCCTCCGTCTCTCGTCCACGCTCAACCTGCACATAGGAAAAACATATGCAGGGGCTGAGTACTTGATGCACTCAGTGAACTCATGCCCAAAATACATTTTACCAATAAAGTTATGTCAAGCCATCATTGAGTGAAACTCGGGTTTTATATTAAAATTGCCGAGAAATACTAAAATCATTTCCATAAATAAAAAGGTGTCTGCGCAGACAAATATCATCATCATCCTCCATCATGTACCATATCTGAACTATCATGTGAAACGAGAATGCGGCCACAAACTCGATCACTGGACCGGCCGATCACAAAGGACGGCTCACGATCCCCATCAGTGCACTAGTCTGAGTAAGGACTCACTCCCTAGTCAGACCCGGATAAGTTAACCATCAAAGTCTAGTAGGACATTATCCTAGTAGACAATCAGATAGGCAATTCCAAAACATAAAATACGGCATGACATAACATTTAAACCACCCTTATCTCACCATATACATATCATTTCAAATAAAAGAGTTTAAGTAATAAAGCCCACCTCAAAAGCTTAGTAATTTCCTTAACAACTTCTCGATCCGACTTTAACGAGCGTGCGAACCACCTTTTGAGAAAATTAAAGTACACATCAATCTCAAGAAAGATAACATTTAGAATGCATGTACTCTAATTAAAGTCTTTTATCTCGTTTCTCAGTTTTCGTGCATTTTCGATTATTTGGCGGCCGCCCAAGGCGTCGCGTGCGACGCCGGTCGGCCGCTTACACCGATACTTCCTCCGTTGGCTCCTCGTATTTTTCTCCACGGTATCGAATTACAAAACCTCAAATTATTCAAGCGCGTAAGTTCATTATCGCAATTATTTCCCTTTGCAATTATACGGACTTCGGATAAAATTATTTATCCTTTGAAATATTCTGGGATTTAATTAATTTGGCCCAAGATTATTATTTACTTAGTCCACCTTATTCCTCCAACTTATTTGATGAGGCCCCACAAGAAGGCCCCAAAAGAAGCCCCAACAAAAACAAGGAGAGCCCAAAACATCTAAATAATAATTATTGAGGCCCCATTCCTTTGAAAAACAAGGCCCAAGGTCCACTCTCATTACCCCACGTCTCTCTCTCTCTCTCCCTCTATCTTCTTCTCTCTCTCTTTTCTTCTCCAAAATCCCGTCGGCTCCTTGATTTCGTCGGCGTCGCCGGCGCAGTGAGGGGGGTTCTACCGCCGATCCACACTGCTGTCGTCCGGCCGCTGCCTCCGTCGCCCGACTCCGCCGCTGCCGTCGAGCTCCTCCGCTGCTCCAGCATCCCTCGCTAGCCACCGCCGCTGTCTCCTTGGCTGAACTCGCCGTTGCAGCGAGAAGGGAGGACGGTTGCCGCTCCGCTGCTGCTCGTTGCCTCCATCTAAAGCTAAGTTCTCTCTTCAAAAGGGTTCTCCTTCTTATTTTCAGTTCTTAATTACATTTTCTTGAACTGTGGATTAGCAAATTAGTTTTGGCAGATTGATGATTTACCAAGAATTATAGCTTATGCTACAAATTATTTTTAAAACTTATTCTTGAGGTTATGTTTTCTTCAATGGAAAACTCCTATCATGCTTGAGTTCTGTTGTTGATTTTCTCATGAAGAATGATGCGTGAAAGATTAAAAAAAAAGATTGGTGATTACGTGAACTTTCTGTGTGGCTTTTGGCTTTCTTTTTTTTTTTATTCAAGTTGGGATTTCAAGGCTGCTCTCTTTTTTTCTTCCTCGGTTTCTAGCTCCCTTGCTGTGTTTGGAATTTGTTTGAACTTGTTGATGTGAATAGGGAAGGAGAGGGGATAAATTAACGAGGAAATCTTATTGTGTGACCTTTGATTTGCAGAATTGATTATGGAAGATGGAAGGTGGAAGGTTACTTGAAAAATTGAGAGTCTTCGGAGTGGTAGAGTTGGCGTAGGGGAAGAGATGAAAGGATTTTGGGCTTGCACAAAATTTTCTATGAAGAAATTGGGCTCAACATCTATCTCCCACATTTTATTTATTTGTTGAAGTTCATATGCCCAAAATGATTTATTTTGTTGTAAATAAATCAAGCCCAAATTTATTTATTTGCCATAGAACTCTTCTATTTTCCATGGCCCAAGGCCATCGTGAACCAACGTTTGAACTCTTATTCATCATTTGAGAATTCCAAGTGTATTATTATTATATTGCATTCTTGTTTACTAATTAAAGTTCATAAACCTTAATTATTTTTGTTCGTTTCCTTTCGTTTAGACAAATTATTATTTGTCTCGTAGTAACTTGGTGTTATTCCAAGTACTATAAAAATTATGGGCGTTACACCTTTTGAAGTTGTATATGGTTTTAATCCTCTTACCCCGTTGGATGTAGGTGGTGCGAAGAAGGCTCAATTTGTGAAGGATTTGCACGTTCAAGTACAAGAGTGGATCCGTCGAAAGGGTGAGCAAGTAGCCCGAAAAGTGAATAAGGGGCTCAAGAAAGTTATCTTCCAACCAGGGGATTGGGTGTGGGTACACTTTAGGAAAATATGTTTTCCCGACAAGACCAAGGGGAAACTTGCTCCGAGAGGAGATGGTCCCTTTCTTGTGTTGGAGCGCATCAATAATAATGCCTATGTGATCGACTTGCCCGGTGAGTACAACGTGAGTTGCACTTTCAATGTGGCTGACTTGAGCCCGTGTGATTTTATAGGGAGTCCGGATTTGATGACAAATCCTTTCCAACAAGGGGAGGATGATAAGACCCCACGTGGAGGCCCCACGACGAGGTTCATGGCGAGGCGACTATGGGAGGGGCTCTCTACTTTTATTCAAAAGGCCATGCTGGAAAAGTCCATGAAGAATGGGGAGCCCGCGATGAGGAACTTGCTAAAATTTGAAGGAGGAAGCATTCCACCCGACTGGGTGGGATTTGTCGCACCAAACCACCCGGCCGGGTACAACTCTTTGGAGGAGCTGCAGCCAAGTTTTCCCACTTGGCCGGGTACCAATGTTTCCACCTGACCGGGTGCGTCGTCGAAGGCATGAAAGGATCAGAGCGTTCCACCCGATCGGGTGAATTTTGGGTCACTTATTCTACCTGGTCGGGTGACTCAGGGAAGGCATGGCGGGTCCAGTGGCTCTAACCCGGCCGAGTGATTTAACACCATATTATCCACCCGGTCGGGTAGAGTGATGCCGAATAGAATGTGTTGGCCTTTTTCTTGGAATTTGAGCCTAAAAAACAAACACCCTTTTTTCCCATTTTATTTCTTAGTTTTTGGTGAAATCATATACTTGAGATATTTGTTCCTCTTGAAGAGGGTTTTCATCTAATTCCTAGATTTAGGTTACTTGGTTCATCAATTCCTAGTGAAGTATGGATCAAGTATAGGTATGATTTGAGGATTGTAGTTGCCTTGAAGATCTAGCCATGAATGAATGTTAGTTATGTTGTAAGTGCCTTAGCTTCCTTCATCAATGACTTTGTATTCCAATTTCCACACTATCCAATGTTAATCCTTCTTGTTTCATCTTAGATTCATGAATTCTCGTTGGATCTATGATTTGCCTTTGTTTATTTTGATAAATTGAAAATCTATTTCACCAAAAATATTGATCAAGCATCTACAATTGGGTTTTACTTAGGTTAATGGATCATGATCTGCATGGATCCATATCAAATCAGTGATGAAGCAACTAAGGCACTTATAACATAACTAACATGCATTCATGGCTAGATCTTCAAGGAAACCACAATCCTCAAAGCATACCTCTACTTGATCCATACTTCACTAGGAATTGATGAACCAAGCAACCTAAATCAAGGAATAAGATGAAAACCCTCTTCAAGTGGAACAAACCAATCAAGTATATGATTTCAACAAAAACCTCCTAATAAAATGGGAAAAATGAGTATTTATAGTTTAGGCCTAAATCCCAATAAAAAGGCCCACACAATCGAAGCTACGTCACTCTACCCGGCCGGGTGGATATTAGGGTGTGAAATCACCCAGCCGGATGAAAGTCTCTGGACTCCGGGTTCTTTTCGTGCACTACCCGACCGGGTGGACGAGATGACATAAATGTCACATTAGCCAAGCCACCCGGGTTGGGTGGCAACATGGGTACCCGGCCGGGTTGGAAAGTTTAGCTGCAGCTCCACCATAAGGTTGTACCCGGCCGGGTGGTTTGTTGCAGCGAACCCACCCTGTCGGGTGGAATGCTTCTTCCTTTAAATTTCAGCAAGTTCCTCATCGCGGGCTCCTCGTTCTTCTCAGACTCCTCCAGCATGGCCTTTTGCACAAAGGTAGAGAAACCCTCCCCTAGTCGCCTCGCCATGGACCTCTTCGTGGGGCTTCCACGTGGAGTCGTATCATCCTCCCCTTCTTAAAAAGGATTTGTCCTCAAATCCGGACTCCCTACAAATCAAACGGGCTCAAGTCAGCCATATTGAAAGTGCAACTCACGTTGTACTCACCGGGCAAGTCGATCACATAGGCATTATCATTGACGCGCTCCAACACAAGAAAGGGACCTAGGATGTTTGATGGCCTCCTACCCTAACTTAGCCACCAATTGCTCACTCCCAACATTGGCACAACTCCCTCCATCAATATTCACCAATCAAGTTTTATCCCTCACCTTGCAATTCATGTGGAAGATATTGCACATTTGCTCCTTATGCTCCTCAAGCTCTTGTTGCACATGGAGCATCTTAAGCACCACTAACGTTTTCACCTCTTCATTCTCCTCCTCCCCACTAGAATAAGACATGCGGGGATCCACACAAGCCCCCACACCCTCCTCCTCATCTTCACTATACACACTACCGTCTTACCCAATAACCATCACACGTTGGTTTAGGCACTCACGCGCATAATGACCATAACTCTTACACTTAAAACATTGTACCTTTTTATCGCCCGAAGGAGCGGGAGCTTTGGAGAATTGAGGGCTAGGAGAAGGCTTGCTAGATGACTTCCCTTCAGAGTTATGGAAGCCCTCCATCTTTTTAATAGAGGTGCTCTACTCGCTTACCACCATTCCCCCTTCGGATTGGCTCGACACCATATTTGTCTTGCTAAGAGCCACTTCCTTGCTTTTCCTCTCGAAGGACTCGGAAAAACTAAGTACTTCCTCCAAAGATATGCCCCTCAACGCCTCAATTTGCACTTTATGCTTCAAGGTAGTGTTGAGACCATGGATGAAACGGTCTTGAGTAGCCTCCTCCGATTCATCCACTCCTATCTTGTTCATCAAGGAGAGAAGCTCATAATAGTAGTCCATCACACTCATTGATCCTTGTCTTAGATCTTGAAGCTCCCTTTAAGCCTAACGTAGTAGGACTTAGGCACAAACGACTCCTTCATGATCCTACACAACTCCTCCCAAGAGAGTACTTCTCCCAACCTAGCTAATCTCTTTTTCCTCATCACATCATTCCACCAAGTATTAGCAAGACACCTAAACTCCGTGAATCCAATCTTCACCTTGTCTCCCTCGGAATAATTGTGGAGAGAGAAGACTTTGTCCACTTAAGATTCCCACTCCATGTAGGCTTCGGGGACGAACATGCCATGGAATTTGGGAAGGTTGTGCTTCAAGGTCTTGGAAGGATCATCAAATCGAGGCGGGATCTCCTCACCATGGTACCTATCTCTTCTAAACCTATCCCCATAAGGTTCTGTCCCCCCTATTTGATTTCGTCCCCTAAAACGACCATACCCCCCGTTTCCTCCTTCAAACCGCCTATTGGTTCCATTACCCCCCCAAACCCTCCATTCTCCATGTGGTTCACTCTATCTCTAACATTCACCCCTTGCCATCCCTCATACACCTCCTCTTCAACAATTTCCTCCGGGACCGCATTAGGTGTAGCATTACCCATAGGAGTGGGAGGCCTCGTCCTTCGTTCTTCCTTTAAGGCATTGAACTCCTCAAATAGGGTATTTTGGACGGCTCGTGTGCGACCCTCGGACGCTTGGATATCTTGTTTGAGATCACGTATGAGATCGGCCAACATTTGAGCCATTAAGGTTGCTAGGTCCCCCTCGGGTGCAGGATAGTTCAACCTTGCTTCCTCCCCTTCCGCACTTGTCCCCGCCATTTTGTTGGACTGGGTGCGAGGAGGCATAGAGTAAAAACCTGCAATAAGACAAACACTAATGACTAGCCCAAGTGTGGTTAGTGAAAAATAAAGAAAGTAAGATTTAAGAAGGCAACCTTAACCAAGATGTCCCACACCCCCAAAAGTCACTCCCCAATATCACTCGAAAGAAGGTTTAGAGTATAGTAATAGGTGGATTCTCTCACACTCGCAATTCCAATTCTGAGGTTTAGGTGCTTGAGGTGGATCAATCAAGGTATACCCCTTGGAAAACAAAAATCAAGAAGATATAACACATAAACACATATTAGCAAGTTGCAAGTAGGTTCAAGGCCTTGAGCAAAACACACACAAGCCATATATGAAAGCTGGAAATGTAGTAAACATGGACTGAGCTTTAGTAATTTTTTTGTATGGTTCCCCAGCCCCTAAATGGCTGATAGTTTGTGTATAGCTTCACTTTTGAGTGTATTTCAAGGATAAAATAGCCCCAACAAGTCAGATTTAGATACAGTGTATGATTCTTCACTTTTTCTCCAACTATGCAAAAACAAGGCACATATATTCAATCGATCAGATCTATAGGCAAACGAAGGTATGTTTAGCTGATATTTTGTAGGCACGTAGCTAACATATCAAGGTAACTTCATATAAAATTTCAGCTCAATCCAGTAACAATAGATCAATCAGACCAGCAATCACATATAGGCTAGAAACAAAGAAACACAAAGGTTAAAGTAAAAATCAAACACATAGTGGATACTAGGCTCTAAATACCAAATGATATGGATCCATGTAGATCATGATCCATTAACCCAAGGAAAACCCAATTGTAGATGCTTGATCTATATTTTTGGTGAAATAGATTTTCAGGTTATCAAAATAAGCAACAAATCATAGATCCAACAAGAATTCATGAATATAAGATGAAACAAGAAAGATTAACATTGGATAGTGTGGAAATTGGAATACAAAGTCATTGATGAAGCAATCTAAGGCACTTACAACATAACTAACATGCATTCATGGTTAGATCTTCAAGGTAACCACAATCCTCAAAGCATACCTCTACTTAATCCATACTTCACTAGGAATTGATGAAACAAGCAACCTAAATCTAGGAATTAGATGAAAACCCTATTCAAGAGGAACAAATCTCTCAAGTATATGATTTAAGCAAAAACCTCCTAATAAAATTGGAAAAAGGGGTATTTATAGTTTATTCCCAAATCCCAAAAAAAAGGCCCACACAATCTAAGCAGCGTCACTCTACCCAGGTGGGTGGATATTAGGGTGTTAAATCACCAGGCCGGGTGAAAGTCTCTAGACTCCGGCTTCTTTCCGTGCACTACCCGGCTGGGTGGACGAGATGACCAAAATGTCACCCGGCCGAGTGAAACTCTCTGACCCTTTCACGCCTTGGCCAAGCCACCTGGGCGGGTGGCAACATTGGTACCCGTTCGGGTGGAATGCTTCTTCCTTCAAATTTCAGCAAGTTCCTCATCGCTGGCTCCCCATTCTTCCCAGACTCCTCCAGCATGGCCTTTTGCTCAAAAGTATGAAGCCCCTCTAGTAGTCGCCTCGCCATGGACCTCGTCGTGGGATCGTATCAGTTCTTTGTGAACATAATAAGTTCATGGGCCTAAGAGAGTCTTTAGACTCCGTCTTAGATCAACTTGAACCTAATCCCTGTAACTACAAGGATGCATTCAATCATCCGATAATCATTCTTTATAAGATGATAGATTCTGAATAACAATCTTAATAGACAAGAATGTTTGCAAGACTTGCAATACTACCCATAGACTATTTCAGCCAGTGGGAGCTAGTGGATCTGCATGTGTAAACATGGATCTTAAAAGGCTAAACTAATGGCTAAAGGGTTATACCTAGAGAGAATCATATTCCGCCTACCATTTTGCCTAAGTTGATCTGTATCATATTGTCTATTGTAGCCTACATAAATTAGGATGTTGTATTATGATTGTCAAGATAGTTTTCTTCAGTAGAAGTCTAGAGGAGATCATCTACATGGAACATCTTAATGGTTATGTAATAAAAGGTGAGAAACAAGTGATTTAGAAGCTTATGTAGATCATTTATGGTCTTAGGCAAGCATCTAAATCATAGAACATGTGTTTCATCCATGTTGTCAAATCTTTTAAATTTGACCAGTGCCCTTAACAGAGCTACAAGTACAAGAAAGTTGAAAGTGCACTATATATGGTGTTTTTGGTACTCTACGATGATGACACATAAAAGTTGATAAACAACTAAGAGGGTTATCTAGCGTAGGAAACTGGTCGTCTACCCAGTTTAAGGATGATCGATTAAAGATAAACTAGTTACATTCTAAGCATCTACGTCATTAGATTGCTAGAAAAAGAATGTTATGGTTTTCTTAAAGAATCATACATCTATACAATACTTAGACACTTTACTATTGAAAATTCCAAGAAAAGGTTTTACTTCTCTAGATGGAATTACCTTGTCTCTAGTCAAATGTTTTTCGACACTGAATGAGATCAAGAGGAATGAGACAAGTTCTGTAATTGGAAGTCTCGTGTATACTATGATGTGTATTAAATTAGATATTAGCTTTGTCGTTGTCATAGTAACATAATATCATTTTAACCATGGTCAAGGACATTGTATTGGGTAAAGAATATACTATAGTACTTGAAGAAGACTAAACGGTATGCTCTAGTTTACCAGACATCCATGTTATGACCTTTAGGTTACATCGACTTGATTTTATAATTGATCGGTGATCGAGTCATTCTCTGACTATGTGTTCATTTTAGGAGTTGAATACTGAGACATGAACGAGTGTGATCAAATCATAGACTCTATCCTGAAAATTACAAGTGTGGTTTCATCAGAAACTGCTAAGGTAGTTGTTAAGTCGGTAACTTCCTAATAGCTTTGACCGTGATTCCGAGTATGTGTATGAGTATTATATTTTGTTACACGAGCTGATGAAGCTAACTAATAGCATAGAGACGAAGTATGAAATTAATTAAGGAAAAGTGCGCAGCGAGACATTATGGTTATCAAGATATCATCAGAGAATAACCTGGCATAATTTTTTCACAAAATGCCTATATGGTAACATGTTTTACACATGAAGTTAAAAGTATGGTAGTTCGATGTATCATGGTTCGAGACCTGCTTAGAGTATAAGTGTGAGAGTTTTGACAGTGGGTATACTCGAAAGCATGGTTTTGAGTATAACTGGGATATTGTTAGGATTTGTATACTGAAAAACATATTTCGAGCATGTTGCACAGATAGAATTGCTTTTATACAATAAACTCTATAATCCACTTTTAACCCTAGGCGAGAAGAAGTAATTTTATCGCATTGGTGTTTGCTTACGCATTTATAAGATGTTTCTTAAAAATTTAAATGTATAAGAAGCAAACAAGTCCAATTCTTCTGCATAGTAGACTGGTCGTGAACGACGTTCATAGAAGGTAACGTAGTCGGTCCTTTGTAGAAGAGAAATAGAATTTCACAACCTAGATAGGCTTTGGCTACCTATCGTGAAAGGTTGCAGTGTCAGTCCTCATATTTCCTTACCTTGGGAATTAAACGACACTGGTGTGGTATAACACTGAAGGATCTAATAGTTGAGATAAGTCTTTCTTGCTATTTACTGAAAGACAAGGTCTAGGTGATTGTTATTTTTTAATCATTGTTGGCATAACATTGAGCATACGATATTGATTATGCACTACTTTGATTAATCAAATAGTACGGATTTTTTGCAATCAAAGAATCTTGATATCTTGGGTAGTGAAGATCAATGTCTAGAGGTGCTAGTATTATTATTGCAATGAATCGTGTGCTAGGTGAGTCCAGATTGATAATATCTTCAAGTGGTGTTCGAAAAAGGTTTTATTATTCAGAAACCCGGTCGGTTGGATTTTTTCCGGAATAATAAATAAAGATTTTGAACTGGACAACTCTTGGAAAAATATATTAATTAATTAAAGTCAAATAGCAAACTTAAATTAATTAATGGATATTAATAACTTAAACAGAAGAAATAATAAATTAAAGAGGTAAAGCCCGGATTACTTGTAATTTGGGATAGGATGGGCAGTCAATATTATTTTTACTGTAGTGGCTGAAAATAATATTCTGTCGGACTTGTATTAAACTGAGGCTCAATTTAATTATGAAAAGTCCAACAGGTTTTGCCCAAGTCCAACCTCCATGGATCCCTAATCTGACCCATTATAACTCAATATAAAAGGAGATTAGAAAGGAGATTGTTAATTAATTCCATCATAATTTCTTGCTCCCCTCCGGGAGTGGATGAGTTTTGTCTTCTTTCTAGTCAAGCCTTTTCGATTCTGACAAGCTTTGCCCACCCAAAGGTCATAATCTGAGTTCGGGATACATATTAGAAGATTCTTGGTTGAGTACGAAGATCATCATGTCGAGAAGGCACAAGCAATCATGGATCCTTTGGAGAATCAGATCGGTAATTAGAAACCGTAGGAATTCATGAACTAGGGTTTTGATTCCTTATTTATGAATTATATGTGTTATAGCATGCAATTTTGCATTTAACATGTGATAAATTGATCCTATAATCTGTCAAATAGATCCAAATGTATGATTTATTTGTAAATGCATGACTCCCGCTGTGCAAGGGGTACCAAACCCCAGCACTGGGAGCGCGCAGAAAGTCTCTAGACTCTACTCAGTGACCGCTGGCGGTTCTGCAGCGGCCCGCTGGCCAATCACAGTGTTCTAGCCGCGAATATTCAAATTTTTTCAAATTTTTGCTCGTCCAACCTCTACGCGAAAAATTTCAAGTATCTTTATTGCTTTCTTTAGTTTACTCACGTCCCTACCGACTCTACAAACTTATTTTACACTTTGTTGTAAATAAGTTTGGGGGGGTGAAGTGGTAGACCATGAGCTTAGGATTTTGTTTTTGTTATTGAAAATTCCCGAATTTAATCCTTGACATGAACTTAACATGAAGAACTTAGAAACATTCATGCATAAGGGACACATTAGACCGAGTTGCCTATGATATAAAGTTCTTTCATCTTTGATTAAGTATGGCTTGACGTTTTGATATGATGGTTTGGTAAAAAGGTGCATAATTAGTGAATTGCTTGTTCGCCTTGAATCATGCTATACCTTGTGAGAGTTGAGCCTTCACTTCTTTCATGTGTGATTTATATGTATTCATGAATATGTTTCTGTAAATTGCTACTAGTCTTCCTAAGTTTACATAGTGATTAAGTTGATTAAGGAGGATGTTAGGCCATCTTTTCATAACTACTTTTATATCCAAAAGTTTTGAACCTTTACAAAAAAAATTCTCTTTCCCTTTGGAGCCAATTTTTAGCCTGTAAGCCTTTGCGCATTGTCACGACCGCCCTTTAGGGTTAATAAATACGGGCGATCGTGATTAAAAGAACTTAATAAACAGACGAAGAAAACTAGGGTTTCAATAAAGAGTTTGACCAATAATTAATATTTAAAAAAACGACCAACGGTTTGACATTATCCAAAAGATATCAAGTTTTCAAATATCCAATTAATTAGGTTTAAAGCTAAATAAACGATGAGTAAAAACAATGTCTCAGCGGAAGCGTTCAAGAGAAAGAGTGGCGTCATGTGTGGAGACACAACGACACTCGTAGTTCAAAGATAACCAAATAATACTTCAATTTTAATTGCTCAACACCACCAAATGCTCGTCGCCGCTCAACCTGCACATAAGGAAAACACATGCAGGGCTGAGTACTATAAATATGCTCAGTGGACTTATGCCGAAAACAAGTTATCAAAATAATAATTATCATGCCATCCATAAGTAACCATCGGGGTTTAGCTTTAGAAAGGCCCGAGGCACTCAAAATCATTCCCATTGTAAAAAGTTGACTGATCAGTCATTTTCCCATAGACGTTAACCATATCTGCACATACATGACATGGAATTTGGCCACAAAACAAGACACTAGACCGGCCAACCCATACGCTAGCACACGGTCTACCATAGGTGTACACTAATCCAAGTAAGGTTTGCTGCCCTACGAGGACCCGAATTCGATATAAATAATAATGGCAAAAGCCACATCAGATAGGCACGTTAAAATCAAATCATGATAAACACAGTTTCACTCCCATAGTTAAAATATTTAGGACATTGTCCTTATTTAAAAGAAATCCCACCTCGACTGCTTAATTCACAAGTATTTTCTTCCCATTAGTATCACGTCTCGCTTGCGAGGAATCACCTTTAGCATTTAAATAATACATAAATCAACACCACAAAACAAGCCAATAAATAAAATGCATGCATCCTAAGGCTTCGATTATTTTCTCGATCAAGATTACAAATTCCTCCCAATTATAAGCTTAGGTAATTCGATTAATTCCGGCGCTCACGCCCCAACAAGGAGCAAAGAGATAACTCGACCCACAAGGATTTAATTAACTCCATTCCAACCTCAAAGTAATTATTTTAAAACAGTTCAACTCCAAAGAAAACTGCCCAAAGAGTAAACACCAAAATAGTCCACGACCACAAGACAAGACGAAACAAAACTCCCAAACCCAAAACAAATAAAAGAGTTGGTCCAGGAAACAAAAGGAACATGACTCCCATTTTTAAAACACGTACACACCCAATTCCACTTTTCCATTTTTGATCTCCCATTTCACCACCTACACGTACCCACTGCCACTCCACTTTGAATAGCACACTCCAAAATTTAAATGAAACAAATAAGAATCCAGAACTTCCCTTCTCTAAAACTGTCGACTCCCTCTCTCTATCTCTATCTCTACTGGAAATTCCTAAATCTCTTATCTCTCTTATAGAACTCATTTTAAATCAAGCAACCTAGGGACAAATTCAATTGGGGAGCCGTCAAGCCGGATATGCTTCGCTGACCTGAACGCGTTGCTTCCCGGTCCTCCTCCGTCAGGTTCAACCCCCACCGTCGCCATTTTTTGAAAAATTGGTGAGTTTTTAAATTAAAAGTCTTTCTTCTGAATTTGATTCCCGATTTAGAGTCATTTTGGATTGGTTTCAATTTTATTGTATATGTAGGATGTAAAAGTGTTGAGTATTTCCACCCCATGTGGAAGCCACCATCTTTACCATAAAAGATTGGTGAAGATTGTTGCAATAAATGCAACAAGATGGATATGGCATTATTCACACTATATAAGTCCACACATGGTATCCTCCTTCAACAATTGCGGCTATAGGGACGGCTGTAGTGGCGGTTGTAGGAAAAGAAAAATGCAGCACAATTGCTCTATAAATAGAGCTCACTTCCATCGGTGAAGGCAGTGCAAGAACAGAAAATCACATCAGCTAGTGAGAGGTGAAGGCAGTGCAAGAACAGAAAATCACATCAGCTAGTGAGAGAGAGTAAGAGAGAGTTTCGGTGAGTACATTTTGAGTGAAGAAAAAGTGAGGAAAAATTCCTATCTCCCTTAAAATTATAGCTCACTCCTCTTGTGTGTATTCCAAGTTATTCAACTTGAGATTTGTGTTTCCCCTATAGAGTGCAGGGAGATTCGTAAGCCTACTATATTCATAGTGGAAGATTTAGACTTCGGTCTAGTGGTTTTTTCCCGATTTGGGTTTCCACGTAAAATTCTCGTCTCACACTTTTATTCTGCACCAAATTTGTTTTCTTGGTTTGGTCCCATTATTTAATCCAACAAGAGGGAAAAGAATTATCCTGGTTCCCTGTGCAAGTATCAATTTATTTTTGATACTCTGTGATAATTATCACCACTTTTCCCAACAAGTGGTATCAGAGCCATCGTGGTTCTGAGGCAGATTAAAAATAGAGGAATCGTCTTCGCTTGGTGGCATGTTCAAATTGAGCGGATCGAATTACTCAATTTGGAAGCCAAGCATGTTGGATCTCATCGACTGTAAGGATCTCTATTTGCCCTTACATGGAGATGATGCCAAACCAAAAGATATGAGTTGAATGGTTCATCATGCATAGAAAGACCGTTGGTTACATCCGACGCTTCATTGAACACAATATCTTCCATCATTTCGCCAATGAGGAAAAGGCTGATGTTCTATGGAAGAAAATAGAACCTATGTTCGAGAGGAAAAATGCCTTGAACAAAGCATCCATCATCAGGAAAATCGTTCGATTGCGATATGTGGAGAGTGCCAACATGACAAACCACCTCAATGCATATAAGGGTCTTATCAACCAATCTATCAACATGAAGATTTTTCTTGATGATGAAGTGATAGCTTTATTGCTACTCAATTCGTTGCTGGATAGTTGGGACACTCTTGTTCCAGGGGGAGCACTGACCTTGCAGATGGTTAAAGATTGTCTTCTTAACGAAGAATCCAGAAGAAGGGAGCAAGATCATTCTTCTGAGACAAAAGCGATGGTTGCTGAAAATAGTGATCGAGGGAGAAATAAAAATAGAAACTCTCAAAACACGAGAGACAAATCCAGGGGGAAGTCTAAACACAAAAAAGACTTCAAATGCCATTACTGCGGTGGTCCAATCCACTACGAGAGAGACTGTAGAAAGAATAAAAGAGATCAAACGTGGGGAAATAATGAAAATGCTGAGAAGGACACAACGGCAATTGCAACTGATGGCGATGTCGTAGTTTGTGATGGCGCTTGTGTGAGTTCGTCATGCCAACAAACAAACTAGATTGTTGATTCGGGTACATCATATTACATCACACCATATCTTGATATGTTTGCATCCTACACCGGTGGCAGCTTTGGCAAAGTCAGAATGGCCAATCACGGTGTGATAGAAGTTGCTGGTATAGGAGACATTCATCTACCTACTGACACGAGGTGTAAGCTCATCTTAAGAGATGTTCGACATGTTCCTGATATCAGACTCAGCATTATTTCCACCGGCAAGCTCGACGACGATGGTTACATCAACCATTTCGGCGAAGGAAAATGGAAGCTGATAAAAGGCTCCCTCATTGCAGCAAAAAGGTAGAAAGCAAAATTCGCTCTACTTGATGCATGCAACGCTGTCCAATGGAGAGGTAAATGCAGTCGTAAAAAATTCCTCCATTGAGATATGGCATAAGAAGCATTGGACATCTGTGCCAAAAAGGTCTGGAGATCTTGGCTAGAAGATGCCTCATCCCTGAGGTAAAAGGAATGCATTTGGAAACTTGTGTTGATTGTTTGGCTGGAAAACAACACAGAGTCGCCTTCAAAAGCTTCTCTCCCTCGAGAAGAACACAACCTCTTGATTTGGTGCACACAGATTTGTGCTACATGAAAGACTGAACTCTTGGTGATGCATTATATTTCGTCACTTTCATTAACGATTTTTCGAGAAAAGTCGGGTGTTTTGCTCTGAAAACCAAAGATCAAACCTTGGAGGTCTTTAAGCATTTTTAAGCAAAAGTTGAGAGACAGACGGGAAGGAAGCTGAAGTGTGTTCGTGCAGACAACGACGGCGAGTACCAAGGCCCATTTGAGCTGCACTGCAAGAACCATGGTATCAAGCTTGAGAAAAGTGTCCCAAAGACTCCTCAACACAATGGAATGGAGTGGCAGAAAGGATGAACAGAACGATTTGTGAAAGAATCAAATGCATGCTGTGACATTCCAAACTGCCCAAATCCTTTTGGGGTGAAGCCATGAGGACTGCAGTTGACTTGATCAACCTTTCTCCATCAACTCCTCTGGGCGGTGACGTTCCAGACAGAGTTTGGTCCTGAAAAAACGTGTCTTACAAACACTTGAGAGTGTTTGGCTGCAGGGCGTTCGTGCACATTCCAAAAGATGAGAGATCCAAGCTTGATGAAAAAACCAAACCATGTATCTTCTTGGGATATGCTCATGAAGAGTTTGGTTACAGATTATGGGACCCGGTTAACAGGAAGGTCATCAGAAGCAGGGATGTCGTATTCCTTGAAGATCAAGTTCCTGATGATGCGAAAGAAAAGCCTGAATCTAATTCAGAAGTTCCTGTAAACTTAGATCCAGTTCCTTCACCGACAGTTCAGGATTACGGGGGAGATATCCAACCGGAGCAAGGCGATCCGATTGATGATGGAGCAGGGGACGACGACACTCGACCTGCGAAAGATGAAGTCCCTCCAGTCAGAAGGTCGGTCAGAGAGAGACTACCTTCTACCAGATATAGCCCACATGAGTATGTAATGCTCACTGATGGAGGAGAGCCACAGGGTTTTGCTGAAGCCATGGCGCATGACCAAAAGGAGAAGTGGTTAGAGGCCATGAAGGAGGAGATGAACTCCTTACATCAAAATTATACCTATGACTTGGTGCAATTGCCAGCCGGCAAGAGACCACTGAAAAATAAGTTGGTCTAGAGATTGAAGGCTGAGGAGCACAACTCACAATCAAGGTACAAGGCCAGAATGGTTGTGAAAGGTTTCAGTCAGAGAAAGGGTGTTGATTTTGAAGAGTTTTTCTCACCAGTGGTGAAGATGTCTTCCACCAGAGTCGTGCTCGCGATTGCTGCCAGCTCAGACCTAGAGATCGAGCAACTTGATGTGAAGACGGCGTTTCTGCATGGAGATTTAGATAAAGAAATCTACATGGTCCAACCTGAAGGGTTCAAAGTCAAAGGGAAAGAGAACCTTGTGTGCAGGTTGAGGAAGAGCTTGTACGGCCTAAAACAAGCTCCCAGACTATAGTACATGAAGTTTGAGCCATTCATGTCGACCCATGGCTACAACAGGACCACCTCAGATCACTGTGTTTTCTTCAAGAAGTTCGTAGGGGGTGAGTTTATCATACTATTAGTCTACGTTGACGACATGCTGATTGTAGGCCATGATGCCAGCAAGATTGATGAGCTAAAGAAAGAGCTAAGCGAGTCTTTTGCGATGAAAGACTTGGGCGCGACCAAGCAGATCCTTAGAATGAAGATCTCTAGGGATAGGAAGAGCAAGAAGCTCTGGTTATCTCAAGAACAATACGTTGAGAAAGTTCTAGAAAGATTTAGTATGAGCAAGTCGAAGCCAGTCACCACTCCACTTGCGTGTCATATAAAGCTCAGCTCTGCGCAATGCCCGACAAGTGAGACAAAAAAGAAAGAGCTGCGAAAGGTGCCATATGCTTCTGCGGTGGGCAGTCTAATGTATGCTATGATATGCACCAGACCAGACATTGCTCATGCAGTTGGTGTGGTTAGTAGATTTCTCTCTAATCCGGGAAAAGAACATTGGACTGCAGTGAAATGTATATTTCGGTACCTGCGAGGTACTTCTAAACTTTGTCTAATGTTTGGCGACAACCATATTCTACTAGATGGATATACGGATACAGACATGGCTGGTGACGTAGATTCTAGGAAGTCCACGTCCGGATTCCTGATGAGACTTGCAAGGGGAGCTATCTCGTGGCAAACAAAACTTCAAAAATGCGTGGCATTATCCACAACAGAGGCAGAGTACATCGCTATGATAGAAGCTTGTAAAGACCTATTGTGGTTGAAGAAGTTTATGCAAGAATTGGACTTGAAGCAAGAGAAGTATGTGCCTTACTGCGACAGTCAAAGCGTAATTCACTTGAGTAAGAATTCGAGTTTTCACTCAAGAACGAAGCATATTGATGTGAGGTATCATTGGATACGAGAAGCACTTGACGTAAAGCTTTTGCAGCTGGAGAAGGTGCACACCGATAAAAACGGTGCCGATATACTTACCAAATCCTTACCCCGAGATAATCTTGAGATCTGCAGGCAAGAAGCAGGTCTCGTTGAATCCCCACATGAGGTGGAGGGGGACAATTGTTGAGTATTTACACCCCATGTGGAAGCCACCATCTTTGACCATAAAAGATTGGTGAAGATTGTTGCAATAAATGCAACAAGATGGATTCACACTACATAAGTCCACACATGGTATCCTCCTTCAACAATTGCGACTATAGGGAAGCTGTAGTGGCGGTTGTAGGAGAAGAAAAATGCAGCACAATTGCTCTATAAATAGAGCTTACTTCCATCGGTGAAGGCAGTGCAAGAGCTGAGAATCACATCAGCCAGTGAGAGAGAGCAAGAGAGAGTTTCAGTGAGTACATTTTGAGAGAAGAAAAAGTGAGGAAAAATTCCTATCTCCCTTAAAATTATAGCTCACTCCTCTTGTGTGTATTCCCATTTATTCAACTTGAGATTTGTGTTTCCCCTATAGAGTGCAGGGAGATTTATAAGCCTACTATATACATAGTGTAAGATTTAGACTTCGGTCTCGTGCTTTTTCCCGATTTGGGTTTCCACGTAAAATTCTCATCTCACACTTTTATTCTGCACCAAAATTGTTTTCTTGGTCTGGTCCCATTATTTAATCCAGCAAGAGGGAAAAGAATTATCATGGTTCCACTGTGCAAGTATCAATTTATTTTTGCTACTCAGTAATAATTATCACCACTTTTCCCAACAAAAAGTGTAGAATTGGTATTGGGTGGGAGAGTGTTTACCTTCAATTTGCAGACAGACTGTGAAAGAATAGATGATGAATCTTTCCCTGATTTTAGTTCTGGGTTTCTGTCAGAGAAAAGTGAATGAGTTGATTTCAAAACATGTAGAATAGAAGGGAAATTCGGCAAGATTACCTTGAGTTCGATTGAGTAGAGGTTGAGAAGAATTGGTCGTGTTCTTGTGAGTTCTTGCAGATTTGCAGAGAAGTGTAAATGGGTGAAATCTGATTTGTGAAATGAGTATTACAGAGAGGAGGTGGCTTGGTTTAGATATGAGAGAGATTCATGGAGTGGGGGAAACGGTTATAATGTGGGAAAAAGAGTGGGATGATTTTTCTTCCCTTTTTTTGAACGCGAGTTTCATTAATTAAATCTGTTTGAATATATTTTTTTATTTGCAGATCACGGAGGAGGAAAATCTCTGCCAAAATCTTTATTTAAAATTTGAACTAAATAATAATTGGTGTCCTAGTCAACGAGGAAAAGATTTAATTAGATTAGTTTGGTTCACGGTCCTTTGTATTTTATTTAAATTGTGCAGCCCACAATTTATTTTTCACCGGACTAGATTTTTGTATTATTTATTTAATTTATCGGATCCAACACGAAATTGATTCCAATAAATATTCCTCACGGAAAGGAATTATTTAAATTCACATTGTGATTTACTTCACAATTTCTAGCTCTCATAACAAATTATCAATTATTCAAAAAAATATTTAATTTCACCACACATTAATTATTCAAAGCAGCCACGTCACATATTCAACAAAATTGACCCAGTCAAAAAAAAATTCCAACTCAAAATTAGGTCACGAAAAGTATCCAATAACAATTTCACTCGACAACTAATCCACGGACTTCGCAACATTAAAAGCATTAAACGCAAGTACTTTAGGGTTCGAAAATTAGTGTTCAAAAAGTGGGGCGTTACATCCTACCAACCTTAACAGAAATTTCGTCCCGAAATTTATTACCCTCAAGTAAAGAGTTCTGGGTACAATTCCATCATCTTGTCCTCATTCTCCCACGTGGCTTCTCCCAAAGTACTTTCACATAAGCAACAAGTTTATTTCTCACATTTTGGATCTTTCGGTCCAAAATATATTGGAGTCTCTCCTCGTAGCTCAAGTCTGGATTCAAGGCAACTTCTTCGTAATGGATCACGTGCTTTGGGTCGAACACGTATTTTCGTAACTACGACACATGAAAAACGTTGTGTACGTTTCCAAGGCTTGGTGGTAGCGTCAATCGATATGCAACGGGGCCCACTCCTTCAATAATTTCGTAGGGCCCAATAAATTGCGGCTTCAATTTGCCCTTGACGCCAAATCATGCTATCCCTTTTAACGGGGATACCTTCAGGAAAACTTTGTCGCCAGCTTGGAATTATTAGTTGGTTCGTCGGACATCCGCGTATGATTTCTGTCTGTCTTGAGCTTCTTTTATCCTTTCACGAATTTGTCGCACACTTCCAACCATCTCTTCAACTGTATCGGGTCCAAGTATTCTTCTCTCGCCAACTTCGTCCCACTAGAGCGGCGATCTAGACTTTCTTCCGTATAATGCCTCATACATCGCCATGTTTATCGTTGCCTGAAAACAGTTGTTGTAGGCGAACTCAATCAGTGGTAGTGCTGCCTCCCAACTTCCTCCTCGGTCAAGTACCACGGCTCTCAGCATATCCTTAAGAGTTTGGATCGTTCTCTCGGATTGTCCATCGATTTACGGGTGAAATGTTGTGTTGAAGTTCAATTGAGTTCAAAGCTCTTTCTGTAGACTTATCCAAAATCTTGAGGTGAATTTTGGTTCATGGTCGGACGTGATAGTCACTGAGACTCCATGCAATCGGACTATCTCACTTATGTAAATTTGAGCTAGCTTCTTGGACCCATAGCTTATGAGAATCGGTATGAAGTGCGCACTCTTGGTAAGTCGGTCTATAATTACCCAAATGGAGGTGTTTCCTCTCAGAGTCCTTGGCAATCCCGTCACGAAATCCATGGCGATGTGCTCCCATTTCCACTCAGGAATCTCTAGTGGTTAACGGTCGTTGATGTAGTGCCTTTACTTGTTGGCAGACTAAACGTCGCTCAACAAATGACGCTATATCCTTCTTCATACCATTCCACCAAAAGGACTTCTTCAGATCTTGATACATTTTCGTACTTCCTGGGTGGACGGTGTAAGGGGTCTCATGTGCCTCATTCATAACTTCATTTTTGAGTTCCTTGTTATTCGGTATGCATAGTCTTCCTTCGTAAGTAAGGGCATTGTCACCTTCTTCACTAAAATTCCCAGATTCGCCGGTTCGCACTTCTACATGAATTTCCTCCAATTTCGCATCCATCCGTTGCGCTTTAATAATTCTCGACCTTAGATCAGGTTAAACAACTAAAGTGGCGATTCGTGCTTCCACTGTTTCGGGTGCCCTCACCACTTCCAAACGCATCTTGCTAAACTCGCGTATCAGACTTTCTTCTTTGGTGAGAAAAGTAGTCAATTGGTAATGGTCCTTTCGGCTCAAAGCATCTGACACTAAATTTGCTTTGCCGGGGTGGTAATTGATGCCACAATCGTAGTCCTTCACCAATTCGAGTCATCTTTGTTGCCGCATATTCAAATCTTTCTGCTCGAAAAAAAAATATTTCAGACTTTTGTGGTCCGTAAAGATCTCACATCGAACTCCGTAGAGATGATGACTCCAAATCTTTAAGGCGTGTGCTACCGCTGCTAACACTAAGTCGTGGGATGGATAGTTCAACTCGTGTGGCCTCAATTGTCAGGATGCGTAGGCAATCACTTTGTTGTTTTGCATCAATACGCAGCCAAGTCCCACCTTTGAAGCGTCCGTGTACACCACATAGTTCACTCCAGGCTCTGGCATGGCTAAAATTGGTGCACTAGTTAGCTTATTCTTCAAAAGTTGAAAACTAGCATCACACTCCGGGGTCCAATTGACTTTTACCCCCTTCTTGAGTTGTTGGGTCATGGGTCTCGCTATCTTGGAGAATCCCTCTATAAACCTTTGGTAGTATCTTGCCAAGCCTAGGAAACTCCGAATCTCATTTGGTGTTGAGGGTGCTTTCCACTGTTGTACCGCCTCAACCTTGGCGGGATCCACTCGAATTCCTTCTGTCGACACAATGTGACCAAGGAAGTTTACTTCCTTAATCCAAAACTCACACTTGCTTAATTTGGCGTACAGTTTCTCACTCCTCAACGTCTCCAAAGTGATTTGCAGGTGTTCCTCGTGTTCCTTTTCATTCTTCGAGTAGTTGAGTACATCTTCTATGAAGACCAAAACGAATTTATCTAAGTAAGGGTGAAATACTCGATTCATCAAATCCATGAATACTGCAGGTGCATTCGTCAATCTAAACGGCATTACCACAAACTCATAGTGACCATACCTTGTGTGAAAATTAGTCTTCGGTATGTCTTCTCTTCGGACCCTCAATTGATGGTATTCGGACCTTAAGTCCATCTTTGAGAACACACCAGCTCCTCGGAGTTGATCGAATAGGTCATCTATCCTCGACAGTGGATACTTGTTCTTGAGGGTCATTTTGTTCAACTCTCTATAGTTGATACACATCCTCATCGACCCATCATTCTTCTTCACCAAAAAGCACAGGCGCGCCCCACGGTGAAACACTGGGTCTAATGAAACCCAAGTCCATAAGCTCTTGAAGTAGTATCTTGAGTTCTTCCAACTCTTTAGGCACCATTCGATATGGGGCCTTAGAAATCGGTCCCGACCGTGGCTCTAGGTCGATCGTGAACTCCAATTGTCGATCTAGCGGTGGGCCAGGCAAACCTTTAGGAAAAAATGTCTGGAAATTCTCTTACCACAACAACATCATCCACTTTCCATTCTTTCTTCTCATCTCCTTGTAGATAGACCAGATAGGCAGGATGCCCTTTTCTCAACATCGTAGTGGCTTGGAGTGCGGAGATGATAGACGTTTTCCGGTTCATCGTGATTCCATGATACACAATTGGTTCCTTTCCAGGGGCTTATAATGATATTTGCCTCTCCTTACAACGAATAGTAGCAAAGTTCGCAGTTAACCAATCCATTCCCAAGATTATATCGATATCCCCCATTGTCATTACTTGTAAGTTGTGCGCGACTAGCTTAAGTTCTCCCATAATAATTTCTACATTCGAGCATGTTCGAGAAATATCTATTACCCCTCCCACTAGTGAGGTCACCATCATCTTAAGTTCAGATTTATTAACAGGCAAACTTAATGTGTCCACACATAGTTCTGATATGAAAGAATGCGATGCGCCCGTATCAAACAATACAACAATAGGTGTATCGAGAATTTTGCCCATACCTTCCAAGTTTCTGTTCTTGTGACTCCCTTGTTCAGTCTTGGGTTGTTTATAACTCGGCGCATATGGGAGGGAAGTCTTGGGTGGTGAGGTTGTTGTTGTCGCGAAGGTTGATCACGATTCACCCTTGGTTCCGCTAGTTGTGCCCTCGGCTGCTGACGGAATCCTTGATTGTTCTGCCTTGACCCTGTCCCCACATTCTTGCTCGGACACACTCTAGAGAAGTGGCCATTTCCTCCACAGTTAAAGCACTTGGTAGTGTTCTGCATTCTACACTCTCCGAAATGCTACTTGGAGCACACATTGCATTGTGGTGGTTTGGGTCGGAAGTCACCCCTCTGGTTAGAGAAATTTTGTCTACCCCCATACTGTGGTCGGTTTTGGGTGGGCTGGTACCTCTTGTTTTCATAGGGAGCCTTATTTTCATCCCACTTTCTCTTCTCTCAAGAATAATGTGGTGGAGGCAGTGACAGTGTAGTGGTTCACATCGCCCTCTCCTTGGGCATAGCTTCATCCACGTCTGGTACGCGGGTCAACGATTTAGCGTATGCAAGTCTCCCAAGGTTGGCCAATGCTATCTTTATCTCATGCCTTAGTCCCAAACGGAATTTCTCAGTCATCTTCTTATCGGTATCCCTTGTTCGGGTGCATGCCGAGCCATGCCGCAAGTGTGCAGTCATATCATGTCACTTACACGTGCCCTTGGGTTAAGTTGTAAAACTCAGCTGCCTTTGCTTTTCGGTAGGTCTTTGGTACGTACTTGTTATATATCTCCTCCTTGAAGTTCTCCCAAGTCATTCTACAAACTAGATCTCGTGGCATGGTCTTTATCTTGGTATCCCACCAGAAGTCGGCTGACCGAGTTAGTTGGTAGGTCACACAAGTCATTCGTTCCTCATCGTTGCACATCAGAACTGTGAAAATGCGCTCTAGTGTGCGTATCCATTTCTCGGCCTTTGCCGGCTCTCCCATTCCATTGAAGACAGGAGGATTTTGCTTTAGCAAAAACTATTCAATATGCCATTCTGGCTTAGGTGGAGGGGTGATGGTGATAGTTCTTGCAAGCGTTTCTCCTTTTGATTGTTTCCCATTTTAGTTGATTTAATTTCGCCACATGCTGGACGATTTCCTCTCATCGACGACCTTTTTTCGTATATCTTAATCTATCAGGGTGCTCGTATTTTCATTCCAATACTATCGTACAACGATGATCTTATACGACGATCTTAAATACTCGGACTCACAACTTTATGTTGTTATCCGTATATCCCTTAATCAACCACTTACATAAATTCTGAGCCGCAAAACATGATCATTTGGTGTACACGGCTTCTCTCAGCTTTCTATTTCTCAAGACCTAATATCTAGGTAGGGCATAACGTTCGATTCTTCAGCCGCTTGCTACAACAACGCGTAGATGCAAAAATATTCGACTCCTCGTGTTGTTGGTGTATCATCTTTTTGTATATGTCTCTTGAAACTTATTCCTCATATGTGTTTGCAGAGATCGAGCCATTATCTTTCTTGAGAGTCTTGTATCAAGAATTTGGAAATCTATTTAACAGTCTTACTTGGATCAGAACGGGTTTCAGCATGAGGAACACTATTGAAATTGCCCTTGATTTAGAATGGCTCCGAAAATGACCCAAGAGGAACAAGAATGAGTCACTACTTTGATTAAAAGGAAACAGTGATGCATCACTTGCAAATTGCGGGTCAATCAAAAGTTTTAAATGCACGAAAAGAATACCATTGTCAAGGAGCTTCATAGAAAGAAATTTATGAGAATCCAAGTAAGTACTGTCAATTAAATTCATTCATTCTAGCTATAAAGGTGGCACTCCGTCGTTTCCCGAAGATAATAGAAGCGTTCTCGAAAACTCTAGATTCTAAGTCGAGATTCTTAGTGTCGTTAGAACAATTAACTGTCCTTGAAGGTCACATCTTCGTAATGTTTTTGGCTCGCCATAGCGGTCATTCTCATTAAAACATGGTAATAACCCTCCTGGCCTTAACGTGTCATAAGTGTTGTCATATTTGTAACACGTCGTCGCATTAACATGTTATGCACGATTGCATTCATTTTATTTGATTGAAGGCACAATTTCTCATCGTTGTAAGGATACATCACATAACATTTCTTCTTATCTTGATCACGCTAGAAACTTCCTTTCGTTTTGTTCTTATCATGCAGGGAAAACAATAGGCAATTATAATAATCCGTCTAGTTCGAAGTTTATGTTTTCGTTTGTCCCATCACTCAGGAAAGTGATATTGCAGTTATCAATTTACAACTATGCTTGAGCACGTTCAGCCTAGCATACTTCTTAGGCACTCTATGTTTTTCAGACATAGTTCATAGTCTCATACTTCAACATATATTTGATCGTTGCTTAATTCAAGCTTCATATGGATTCTACGTTTGCAATAAAGTTCAAAATTCCACATTTCAATTTCATAATGATTCTATACGATACCTCGTACTTCATCAATCATGAATTATCATCACATAAAACGTCATTCATATATTGTGCAGTCAAACATGTTTATCCATATAAACCATTTCGTATTTCATAGCATTTCATCCAGCGTATATTAATAGTTAAAATAGTAACTCAGTCAATCCATCGTCCACAAAATTGCAACTATGCACTCATCATGCTTTGCATTCAAAGTTTTGTAATCATGCAATTTCGACCACATGGGCATAAAAAAAATTACCGCTCAAGTAATCAACCTGTATGTCCTTCAAGTTAAATTCGCAGTTCAAACATGTAATAACAAGTCTCCGCCTCAAGCATGCGATTCATATTCACACCTCAATATCCATCACATTCAACACCTTCATTCACATACTCCCATAGTGTCTCACGTCTCATATGATCACAAACATTTTCCAAAAGCCATAGCTTTTACTTTAATTTTCCAATAGGCCCAAAATTTCCATTTTCACAAGGAACCATTTTTCCATCGAAATTCAAAAATTTCAGTAATTCATTTCAAAAGTCGCCAAAATATTCTTACCTCTTCTTTCGTGGTTGGGAGTGACGAGTTGTGGTGTTGAGTCTATCGGTTCAAGGGTAGACTACAACTCAAAGAGACTCTGATACCAAGCTGTCACGACCGCCCTTTAGGGTTAATAAATACGGGCGATCGTGATTAAAAGAACTTAATAAACAAATGAAGAAAACTAGAGTTTCAATAAAGAGTTTGACCAATAATTAATATTTAAAAAAAGGACCAAGCGTTTGACATTATCCAAAAGATATCAAGTTTTCAAATATCCAAATAATTAGGTTCAAAGCTAAATAAACGATGAGTAAAAACAATGTCTCGGCGGAAGCGTTCAAGAGAAAGAGTGGCGTCATGTGTGGAGACACAACGACACTCGTAGTTCAAAGATAACCAAATAATACTTTAATTTTAATTGCTCAACACCACCTAATGCTCGTCGCCGCTCAACCTGCACATAAGGAAAACACATGTAGGGCTGAGTACTATAAAAATGCTCAGTGGACTTATGCCGAAAACCAGTTATCAAAATAATAATTATCATGCCATCCATAAGTAACCATCGGGGTTTAACTTTAGAAAGGCCCGAGGCACTCAAAATCATTCCCATTGTAAAAAGTCGACTGACCTGTCATTTTCCATAGACGTTAACCATATCTGCACATACATGACATAGAATGTGGCCACAAACCAAGTCAGTAGACCGGCCAACCCATACGCTAGCACACGGTCTACCATAGGTGTACACTAATCCAAGTAAGGTTTGCGGCCCTACGAGGACCCGAAATCGATTTAAATAATAATGGCAAAAGCCACATCAGATAGGCACGTTAAAATCAAATCACGACATGATAAACACAGTTTCACTCCCATCGATAAAATATTTAGGACATTGTCCTTATTTAAAAGAAATCACACCTTGACTGCTTAATTCACAAGTATTTTCTTTCCCTTGGTATCACGTCTCGCTTGCGAGGAATCACCTTTAGCATTTAAATAATACATAAATCCACAGCACAAAACAAGCCAATAAATAAAATGCATGCATCCTAAGACTTCGATTATTTTCTCGATCAATATTACAAATTCCTCCCAATTATAAGCTTAGGTAATTCGATTAATTCCGGCCGCTCACGCCCCAACAAGAATCAAAGAGATAACTCGACCCACAAGAATTTAATTAACTCCATTCCAACCTCAAGTAATTATTTTAAAACAGTCCAGCTCCAAAGAAAACAGCCCAAAGAGTAAACACCAAAATAGTCCATGTCACGACCGCCCATACTAGGGGTACCACAAACGCGGCGATCGTGACCGACATGCATGGATAACGTTTTTAAAAGAAAATCCTAATTAACTTAAAGGAAGAAAGACATTTTAGTTTAAAAAAGTTTAAGGTTAAAATTTTACTATCACTTAGAAAAGGCTTATAATAAATACTTTTAAAAGAAAAAAAACGGAGAAAATAACTTAAAGAAAACCAATTAACTTCTAAAGTAGACCATTTAATTTAATTCACGAGAACACCATTTTCAAAAGATAACGTAATTACTTGGTGAAAACCTAACACAACCATACATGTTCAACCACAGTACGAAAAGATTAAAGTCTTGAGACATAGTTTAAAATATAGCAGCGGAAAATAAGGTTTAAAGAGAGTCAAGGATCACGCCTATGTATGAAGACACAACGCGTCCTAAGGCTAGCTCAACATCCTTCGCAACATCCTGCTCAACCTGCAAAATTTTAAAAGAAATTGCAGGGCTGAGTACTTGTTGTACTCAATGGGCTCATGCCGAAAACATTTTATATAGTTATGTCATCCATACCAGTGATCTCAAGTTTTTATATGAGATTAAGAAATTACCACGAGAACACAAAAACATTTCATAGACTGGCCAGTCAAATAATCTCCCCACTTTCTCAACAATCCATCAATCACAATCATCATTCCCTGTGCGACGAAAGTGTGGCCACACTATTCGCCCACGAGACCGGCCGACTAGCAAGGACGGCTCACGATCCCACCAGTGTACACAGCCTGATAGGGTTTGCGGCCCTACTCAGACCCGAATTCGTTTCACAACACAGCCATATAGCCTAACGGAGTAAACTCAGACGAACTAGGCATCAGGCACACAATCTCAATCAAAACAAACCATGGTATGACATAACAAGTTAAACCACCCTTATAACGCCACATAGTATTTTCGGAAAAATAAAGAGATTTGAAAAGAAAGCCCACCTCGTTCGCTTAACAATTCACAATCCAACTTATGGCAACTCTCGTTCCTCGAGTTCACGAATACACAATCACCCTTGTCAACGACAACACAAGTCAGCCTTCCACAAAAATCATACTACTATGCATGTCCTATCGTTTCTCTCTCATCGTTTTTCTCAATTAACCCAACCCAAAGTTCGTCACAAAGACGGAAAAACACACCGTAATATATTTCAACTTATCACCCGTGATCACATCATTAGGCACGTTCCTTGGACATACATACATCATATAATACTTTTAAACTTGAAAATAAGTGTCATTTTATCAAGGCAGAAAACTGGCAGAACTGCGCGACCGTTTTGTAAAAATCACCATAAATTCACCCGACCTCAAAAGATGCTAAATTTTGGTCACAATACAGAGGACACATTCAAGTTCATCCATGAAAATTTTCACACTGAAATCACGTCATTTAGTCAGTCATATCATATATTGAACTCTCTGGTCGGAACATACAATTTCTGACAGTATTGCGCAGTTCATTTGAAAAGTTCACCATAAATTTATACGATGCCCAAAAAGGCTGAAAATTTAACACAACACAGAAGACACTTCAATTTTTCATATAGTTCAAGAATCACATCGATCGGAGGTCATTTGGTCAGTCAAACAGAAAACGAAACATTCATGACGAGAACTCACGTTTCTGGCAGATTTGCGCAGTCAACTTCAAAAATTTATTAAAAATTCATTTTTCGATAAAACGGCCTGAAATTCACACGAGACACAGAAAACATCTTGAAGTTTACTCAGTAAAAGTTTCGTAGCAAAATTCGTTCGTTTGATGGGTCGAATACAGATCATAAGTCACTGGTCGTGCATCACAGATTTCTGGTTCAAATTCGAAAATAGGGTTTTTAAAACTTCCACAACACAACCACCGATTTTCCATGCTCGAAAACACCAAATCATGCTTACACGTTCCTCATACACAATTTGCATACAACTCATATTATTCACCAATTAATTCAGATTCAACTTCACATGAATTCAATAAAAAAAACACATAACTATCAAAGTTCTTATGAAATCACACTTTCCCACCGATTAAATTTTCGATCTATCAATCCTACACCCTCTATATGCATGTAGGATTCAAGAATGAAGTTTCAATGAAGAAGATGAGAAGAAAGACTTAGTTATACCTTCTTGAATCAAGAAAACAAACGGTAGAAACAAACGTTGACACGATTCACCGGAAATTTTTGAAAAATCCACTCCAATTGAAGCAAGAACAATGGTGGAGGAAGTTTTTGGAGAGGATGTGGAGAGGGGGAGGAGAGGCACGAAATTTTATGAGGGAGGTGGGGGCTAGGGTTTAGTTTAGGTGATTATATAGTCCTAGGTTTAATCCCATTAATTAATTAATTGTGGAGGAATAAAATAGAGGCCAATAAAATAAAATCCCACAATTAAAAGGAAGACAAGTATTTTGAAAATTATGGATAGAAATTCAATAAGGAAATTATTTAGTATTTACTTGGAGATAAATAGATTCACAATTTAAGAAATAAAACGATATATATTCCATAAACAAGGGAACAAAATAAATTAAATCTCCAAGTAGGAAATAAAAGGAGGGGGCGAAAATTAGTAGGGTGCACAAGGAAATTATTTAAATCCTCAATTAAATAATAATAGGGTTTAAATTTGGTAATTTCTTTATAGGAAAATACTCCCATAAAATAGGTAACAATTAAATAAATTTCCACAAGGAAATTATTCAACTCTTAATTTAATTGGGGTGAGGGAATAAAATGTGGCAAGATTTAATTGGATTTAATTTGGATAAATATCCCAAAACAATTAATAAAATCCAAGAAAGAGAATATAGTTTCCAATAATTGGAGGGGGCCGAAAATAGCCACTTTATTTGGCTAGAACAAAATGCATGATTTACTTAATTAATCACCCACATTGAATAATATAAATAACACTTTATTCCAAATCACTCATGACAATTTATTCCACATAGTCAACTCAATCAAGTAGGAACAATTAAATTTCATAAATGAAATTTCCAATCGACATATTAAAATAAAATTAATTTTTTTTTATTTTTTTTTTGGGATGTTACATCCTTCCCCTCTTAACAGAAATTTCGTCCCGAAATTTTGATCGTCTCACATAAACAACCCGGGGTATTTTTCTTTCATACTTTCTTCTAACTCCCACGTGGCTTCCTCGGAACCATGGTGTTTCCACCATACTTTCACGGATGCTATTGACTTGTTTCGCAACTATTGCACCTTCCGATCTAAGATTGCCTCTGGCCTTTCCTCGTAGTTCATGTCGGGGGTAAGGATCACCTCCTCTTGATGAATCACATGGTTGGGGTTGAACACGTACTTGCGCAACTGCGACATATGGAACACGTTGTGCACATTCCCAAAACTGGGAGGTAACGCCAAACGGTACGCTACAAGACATACTTCATCGATAATCTCGTACGGCCCTACAAAACGCGGTTTCAGCTTGCCCTTCACTCCAAGTCTCACAACTCCTCTCGTCGGGGATACTTTCAAGAACACTTTGTCACCAACGTCGAATTTGATTTCCGTTCGACGCACGTCAGCATACGACTTCTGCCTATCTTTGGCTTCCTTGATCCTTGCGCGGATATGATGCACAATTTCGGTCATCTCCTTTATAGCGTCGGGTCCTAACATCTTCCTCTCGCTAACTTCATCCCAATAAAGTGGGGATTGACACTTCCTGCCATACAAGACTTCATATGGAGCCATATCGATCGTCGCTTGATAGCTATTGTTGTAGGCGAAATCAACCAACGGTAGAACAGTTTCCCAACTTTCCCCTCGATCTAAGACAACGGCTGGCAACATATCCTCAAGCGTTTGAATCGTCCTCTCTGATTGCCCGTCCGATTGCGGGTGATAAGCAGTGCTGAAGTTTAGTTGTGTGCCCAATTCTCGTTGCAAACTCATCCAAAATATTGATGTGAACTTCGTATCGTGGTCGGACACATTGGTCTTTGGCACTCCATGCAAACGTACAATCTCGCTCACGTAGAGCTTAGCTAACTTGTCCGCGCCATAAGTAATCTTCATCATTAAGAAGTGCACGCTTTTAGTAAGTCGATCAATGATTACCCAAATCGCGGTGTTGCCCTTCTGTGACTTTGGCAAACCCGTCACGAAATCCATAGCTAGATGCTCCCACTTCCATTCGGGAATCTCAAGAGGTTGTAACTTCCCATATGGCCGTTGGTGTAAGGCCTTCACCTGTTGGCATACTAGACATCGTTCCACATATGACGCTACGTCCCCTTTCATTCCATTCCACCAAAACCGTTGCTTCAAATCCCGATACATCTTCGTGCTTCCGGGGTGTGCGGTGTAAGGCGTGTCATGCGCTTCACTCAAAATCTCCTCCTTTAGCGCCTCATCGCTCGGCACACACAAACGTCCATTGAACGTCAAAGCATTATCCGCCTCCTCGCGGTAATGATCAAGCTTTTCGGCTCTCACCTTTGCACGTAACTCCTCCAACTTTCGATCACGTCGTTGGGCTTCTATGAGCTTGGTTCTCAATCTGGCTCATTAGATTAGTTTGGTTCACGGTCCTTTGTATTTTATTTAAATTGTGCAGCCCATAATTTATTTTTCATCGGACTGGATTTTTGTATTATTTATTTAATTTATCGGATCCAACACGGAATTGAGTCCAATAAATATTTCTCACGGAAAGGAATTATTTAAATTCGCATTGTGATTACTTCACAATTTCTAGCTCTCATAATAAATTATCAGTTATTCAAAAAAACATTTAATTTCACCACACATTAATTATTCAAAGCAGCCACGTCACATATTCAACAAAATTGACCCAGTCAAAAAATTCCAACTCAAAATTAGGTCACGAAAAGTATCGAACAACAATTTCACTCGACAATTAATAAACAGACTTCGCAACATTAAAAGCATTAAATGCAAGTAATTTAGGGTTCGAAAAATAGAGTTCAAAAAGTGGGGCGTTACAACTGTAGCTGCAGTGGTCTTCCGGACTCAACAAACCTTTCTGGAATTGAATTAGGGTTTTCTAAACCCTAGGAATTAATTTTGGATATGTTTCAAGATATGAATTAGAATAAGATATGAATATATCTTTAATTGGATTATCTAAAAATTTATTTTTAATTAAATTTTGAATTCATTAAAAACATATCATTATTTTATGGATTTAGATAGATTAAATTCTATCTGAATCCTAGATTAATTCAGATAATACTAATTAATTTTATTCTGTCTTATGGATTTATGTAGGATTTAATTTTATGTAAATAAATCCTAGATAGACTAGATAAATTAATTAATTTTGGATTATATCCTTATTTTATGAATTTGGATAGATTTGATTATATCTATATAAATTTGGGTAATAATTAATTTTATTGTCTTATGGATTTATGTAGATTTAATTCTATGTGAATAAATCATAGATAGACTAAGATAAATTTTAATTAAGTTTATAAACATCTTGTAGATATTGATAGATTTATATCTATTTAGAATACATCGGTGTAGATTTGGATAATTAAAATCCGTGTTTATCTTTATCTTGTGGATGCTTATAAAATTAATTCTATTCAGAAAATATCCTAATAGATTTAGATAATTAAGTTTATCTCTATATTATAGATATTAATAGATTTATATCTATCTAGAATATATCTTAGTAGATTTAGATAATTATTAATCCAATATTGTAATTATCTTTTGAATTTAGGATAAATTTAATTCTATATATTTAAATCCTAGTTGAATTAAATTAATATTAATTCTATATAATCCCAATCTTATGGATATAAATAGATTTATTGCTATTTAGAAAATATCCTAGTTAGATTTGGATAAAGATATTACCAAGATAATCCTTATCTAATTGGATTTGGATAAATTAATTTTATCTAGAATAAATCTTAGTAGATTTGATATATCCCTGTTCTTATTCGAAATAATCTAAGATTTCTTTAAATCTTGGAGTGATTGGATTTTATCTTCATCTTATGGATTTGGATAGATATATGTTTATATTCATCATACGATTTAGATAATGATAATCCAAGGTCAGTCTTATCTTGAATTTAGGATTTGATTTTATTTATATAAAATCTAGAATATCCTAATTGGACTTAGATAGATTAAATTCTATCTAGGTAAATCCTAAATTAATTTGGATAACCAGTATCCAAGATAAACTTTCTTTTTATCGAACACCTTCACGGTAGAGGGTTGAGTAGGTCCCTCATCCCCTATATATCATCAAAACGAAGGGTTTAAACAAAAACCATCCCAAATGTGGATGGTCAAGCAAAAGCAACAAACTACGTATAACCAATACAAAAGGACAAACATATAACACACCATCAACACTAAACTAGAAAAACCCTCTGCTCCAGCTGCATCATTCCAGTCATCAAACCAATAGGGACTTTCCTGCGCATCAGTCCCCAGACTAGCACTGCACCTCCTTCAGCAACGTCCCCACCTCTATACCTGGAAAGCATTGTAACCCTCGAGAAGGCACCGAGTACCTTATGTGCCTCAATTATGTTTATACCTACAAAATGCAATCAATGAGCTGTCAAAAAGCAGCATATACAGCCCCTGCTAAGGCAAACCGTCAGGTGCCATCCACCGAGCCATCCCTGAGCTTCCTCTGCAACCTCTCTTCAGAACCGGAAGTTTGGCAGGCCTAGTTGATCAAGTCTACACAGAGCCTTAACCCGAGGGGGAGCCGAACCTTTGGTATAGTACGTTGTCATCCCTGCCTGTGTGCCCATATCAGCGAGGAAGTCTGCAGCCTTATTCCCCTCTCTGAAGATGTGCGAAATTTTCTACTCATATCCTTCCAATTCCCTCCTAACTCTACCCAGGTCAATGCAGACCTCAGCCGGCCCCCATTGCTCAGAAGACAGCCAACGAACTATAGACTCCGCGTCTGATTCAATCCTGATTCTGCTACCGTGCTGCTTCGCTTGTGTCACGCCTATCAGCAAGGCCGGGACTTCTACCTCCTGGTCCGAGCCAGCCGCGAACCCTGTAGAAAAGGCCGCAATGATGTCTCCTTCACTATCCCTAATCACACCTCCACCACCTGCAAATTGAGAAGCCTCCCTGAAAGCGCCATCCACATTGAGTTTAACCCGCAAGGGGTCCGGCGGCCTCCACTGAACCCTGCCCACCTTCCTCCTACGCACCCCCGGAGACATGTCAAGCATCACGTCCAACAACGGCCCACACTCTCTCCACTGGTCAGGCCCTAACAACTTGGCTAAGACTAAGTATCTCAACTTCATATTAACCCTCTTGATTATATTCTCCACCTCTAACACCTTGTCTCTATGGACATTTTCATTTCTTTCTGACCAAATAAACCAGAGAATCAAACACGGGATAATCACAGACAGATGCTGGCTCGAACTAATGCCGAGGTGCCTTTGCCACCACCTAAATCTTAGCTCTAAGTTTTCACCATCCTCCCCAAACGCCGGCACCCGAGGGAACCATCTTGCAAAATGATGCCAAACTCTCCTGGCCGCCTCTCCATTAACAAACAGATGAAGCCTCGACTCAACTTGAGGCTTCGCACAACACCTACACTTTGAAGCTAAAGTAATCCCCCTCCATTGCATCTTCGTATCCACCGGGATTCTATTAGCCAAGAGGCGGCAGAGGAACATGGAAATTGACGGACCAATGCATTTTCCCCCAGATCAGCTCATAAATCAAGCGTTTTTCACCTCTGTTCCACACAAGATTCCATGCAGACGCTATAGCAGGGGTGAGCAAAAAAACCGAAAACCGAATATCCGAACCGAACCAAACTGAAAATTTAAAATTCGGTTTGGTTTTTTCGATTTTTCGGTTCGGTTCAGTTTTAAAATTTTGAAAATTTTAGTTTTTTGGTTCGGTTCGGTTCGGAGGGGAGGAAAAACCGAAAAAACGAAAAACCGAATTATATTTAATTTATTATATTATATTATATTATATTTATACATATAAATACTTAAAATTCTAACCCTAATAGAATGAAATCCCTTCCGCCTCCATCTCTATCACCACTCTCTAACCTTAAAACTCTCCACCTCCAAAGTCCAAATCGACGGCTATCCCTTCACCAGTCCAGGTCGTCGCCTCCGCCCTACAACTGTGCTCCAACCCGTTGCCTCCTGTCTCCACGTCGTCGCCCCTCCACCCAACCACCCGTCGTCTCCAACCATCCAACAGTTGCCTCCGCCCTTCAGCTATCCACGCCGCTTCCAAGAAGGTACAAATTCAGACTCATATATTCAATGTGTTGTAGTTTTTGATAATAAGTGTAGTAATTCAGAATTTTGTTTAGGCATTAATGTGTAAAGAAATTGAGCGTTGTGAGTATTTTGTTAGATGGTGAAATTGACTAATTGAGTGTTGTAATTTTCATAGGTTGAAATTGAGTGTAATTTTCTCCAATTTACTAAATTCATATGGACATACATGATGGAATTGAGAATTTTCTCTGACTACTGTTCATTAGCATTTTTATTTACAATTTAATGTTGTGATTTTCTTAATCTTTCTTCTTGTAGGTGTTGAATAATGAAAGTGAAACAGTTGGAGATGTCCTTGGTACTTGGAAATTTGAGCAAGTAGAGCTTATGAAGCTTAAGTTTGTTGAAGGGGGTGTTTTTAACACATTTCCATCTAGAAAGGAACTTGCCCAATACAATATCATGAAAAGATTGAACAACATATTTTAGACTTGAAGATATTGAAGAGTGAACATCTATGGTGAAATCAACATTAGTTAATCATGCCGTGGCATAATTATGTACTCCTATGAAACTTTATTTTGGTTGATATTCATGTTGTAACCTAAATATTGGTTTTTGTTGGTTGATGGATGTTATTTCTTATTTTTTTCAGTTTTAGGGTTTTTAGTTTTTCGAAATTTCATTTAATTTCGGTTTTTCGGTTTATTTTGGTTTTTACATTTCGGTTTTCGGTTTCGGTTCGGTTTTAATTTACACCTAAATTCAGTTTTTCGGGTTCGGTTCGGTTTGGGCAAAAAACCGAACCGAAACCCGAATGCTCACCCCTACGCTACGTTAAATTCCCCATTTCCAGTTAACTTCCATCTTCCTTTGTCTCTACCCCCTCTATCAAAAGGGACTTGTAGAATCTTCTCAACGATCTCCTCCGGAAGGCCCGTCCTTTTTGCCAGTAACCACAACTCTCTCATTCCACTGCTCACCCAACCACAATTCATTGATCTTTAACGTCGGGTTGGCCGAGCCTGGATTGCACAGATCCACAAGGGGTGTATTCAGCACCCACGAATCATGCCAAAAGTTGATATCCCCATTCCCAAGTACCCATCTAACCTGTTCCCGACAAAGGTTTCCCACCTTAAACATCCGTCTCCACATCGGGCAGAACCGATTTGATCGATAGGCCATCAAAGGGAAGGAAATAGAGCAATATTTTTGGTACATATAACGAGCCCAAAGGGATCCCTGCTCGCGGAATCTCCACCACAACTTAATGCTAAACGCCTCTATCAAATCCGCCAAGTCTCGAATCCCCACACCGCCCTCCTCTATCGGCAGACACACCCGCTGCCATTTAACCCAATGCATTTTCCTCGAGGTGTTGCAAGAACCCCACAAAAACCGAGCCATTACCTGCTCAATCTGCCTTAAGGCTCCCTTGGTAGGATCCAGTACCTGAAAAATATGAATAGGTAAGGCCCCAAGGACACTTTTAATCAAAGTGAGCCGCCCACCAAAAGAAAGGTGTCTATGGCCCCAACTGTGGATCCTTGCTGAAATCTTATCTCGCAGGAACATGAATAGACTTGTCTTCTTATGACCTCGAAAAATAGGCACTACAAGGTATTGAAAGGGGAGGTCCCCTTGCTTGAATCCACTAGCTTCTTCAACATCTCTTTCCCATGACTGATATTTTTTGTCAAGGTAGAAGCAACTCTTCCCCACATTTACCTTCTGACCAGAGACCCTCATATAACATTGTAGGCATTCCACCAGCTCAAACACTGTCGAACTCTGAGCCTGCAAGAAGATAATAATATCATCCGCATATGCCAAGTGAGACACCCCCATGGTGTACCTTGTCGTCCTGTACATCATCTCCTTACGCCCGAGGATGAGGCAGTCAAGAAGCCTCGATAGATAATCTGCAGCCAGAATAAACAGAGATGGAGAGATAGGATCTCCTTTTCTGAGGCCCCGAGACGACTTGAAGAAACCGGCTACACTCCCATTAATTAGAATCGAGAACCAGCATGGCAGATGCAGTTTTCAATCAGGCCAACCCACTTATCTGAAAATCCCATCTTCTTTAAAACCTTGAGTAAAAATGGCCACTGAACTCGATCATATGTTTTTCCATATCCAATTTAAGAACCATATTTGGTGACGTCACTCCCTTCCAGAGTTCATGAAATAGCTCTTTCGCTAGGAGCACGTTGTCGCTTATCAGTCGGCCTCTAATAAAACCAATTTGATTTGGAGCTGTAAGCATTGGCAAGAGAGGCGCCATCCGAGATGGAAGGAGCTTGGAAATTATTTTATTTATAACGTTGCACGGGCTGATTGGCCTAAATTCAGCCCATCTTGTGGGATTCTTCTTTTTCGGCCTTCCCCACATTTACCTTAGCCTCTGCTTCAGCCTTTTTTAACCCTTCAAAAATATTGCCGAAGACTACCCGATTCCAGATTCTCAGGCTAGTCTTTAGCCGACTCAGCTTAATCTTCACGTTGATCATTCCCCTTGTACCTGTATCTTCCTTCCAGCATGTCTCAACCTCGTTTTGAAATAGATGGTGCCTTACCCACATATTTTGAAACCGAAAAGACGGTTTAGGGCGTGGCCCCGGGACTTGGTGGATTCGAACAAGTTTGCCCAGCCCTCACCAAGCAAGACTCTGTCCAATCTCTCAAAAGTGTCCCCTCGTGCCCACGTGAACTTGGGACCATCAGCCCCTATATCTAGAAGCTGGCAGTCACTACTAACCTCGCCAAAATCCAGCATCTCTCTAGTCCTCTTTCGCACGGCCCCCCTTACCTTTCATCCTCGGAGACAAAAGTATTAAAGTCGCCCGCAACCAGCCAAGGCAACCCATCCAGCTTCGCAGTAAGGTCCCGAAGTTTATCCCACATTTCCAGCCTTCCTTCCCTAAAACATTTTCCATATGCCACCGAAACAAAGAAAAGGCCCGGCAACGTAGGCATCACATATCGGGCGTGTAATACCTGCTCAGAATCATCCCACTCATCCACCTCAATGCCAACAGCTGCAAATATCCATATCTGACCGTTTCTATTAACTCTCTTGAACTGCAAACCAAATACCCTACTAAAGAAATCGGGCTTGGGTTTAACTAAAGGTTCAATAATTGCCAATACCAAAATCTTATTATTCATCACCAATCTTTTAATCATGCTCTGGGTATTCACATTGGCTACCCCAACCCCCCGAGCATTCCAAATCATGATGTTAAGAGACATGTCAAACAATGACAGATGAGGCCCCCTTATCAAGCCTCCCCTTCTTCACTAAACCCTCTTCTACTATCCTCACCAAGTCCCTAACTGCCCCTCTCTTATCAATGGGACGGGCATATTGCGAAAAGGTATCTTGCTCTATTCCTCATCTGGATCCCAATCTTTTTCAGCCTCATAAACTTCATGATCAAAGTCCCCGTTTGGTAGCATCTTCGAATACCGAGGCCTAGATCCAAGATCACTTGCTAGAGATCCAAGGGAGTTCCTAAGTGAATTTTTGGAGAACGAGCTCAACACCGAGAACCTGTTGGAGGAGGCTCGCAAAGGTGACACTCCACCTTCCTTCTCCCCTGAAGCATACCCCGAGTCCCCCTGGCCTCCTACCCCTGGTGACCCCCCCTTCCCTCCTCGAGCCCCTTTCCCATGTTTGCCTTGCCTCTGCCTGGGGAGGAAAAATTCTCCTCCCTCCTGCTCCTGACCCCCATCTAGCTCCATCCCCTCCTCCATCTCTGCACCAAACCCCAGCCCCTTCTCTGCGCCAGACCCCAGCCCCATCCCAGCACGAGACCCTAACCCCATATCTGCACCAGACCCCATCCCCCCAATGCCACCATGCACCTCCCCTGCACCCAACTTCCCCATCTCCTGCACACTGCCCAGGTCACTCAATATTTCCTCTCCCCCCTTGACCCCCGTCTCCCACAACACTTCCCTTCTATCTTGATTATTAAAGCTTCTCCTCGCCGGCTTCTCCCTCTTACCGTTCGCATAGCATACCTCGCTAGAATGTCCCACATGTTTACAATCATGGAAAAAGAGAGGGATGCGGTCCCACTTTACTATCTGCCTGACTTCTTTCCCCTGTAAACTCAAGACTATCTCCTGGGGTGGTGTCTGAGATATGTCTATCTCAATGCACATACGAGCAAAGGACAGCCTAGTGCGGGAAATCGCCGCATGGTCAACCTGCAAAGGGACTCCAAGAAGTCCTCCAATCGCAAATAACGCTGATTTTTCAAACAAGTGAATGGGAAAACCTATCAGATTACACCAGACAGCCGTAATTGGTGATTCAAAGAAAGGGTCAAAGTCTGGGGTCCACTTAAAGACTCTCATAGGGTGACGATCAACAAACCATACCGGCATTCCATTAGGCCCTCCCAACAACTTAGCATAATCATCTAACAAATAAAACTGAATCAGCACATGTTTTGTGTTTATGTATTTCCATGAGAACTCACCCTTAAACTTCATTCCCATAAAAGCTTTCTGCAGATGCAGTGATGATGGTATGGAGTGGGAGAACTTACCCACAATCGCATAGCCCAGTTTCTATGCGAGGTAAGAAGTTTCCACACTCGAGAAATGGATTGAAGGAAGCCCCAAGCATTCACCCTGTATCCCCATCTTCTTGATTTTTTCGGCTCAAAACTGACCGGCTGATTGCCCCAAGCGCTTGCTCTCTCTGCCAGTGACGATTTGTAAGTTTTTCCCCCCTGCCATTTTCTATTATCAACCCTCGGGTTCGACCGCCCCAAAGGACCCTTTCTGTTCTTGTTCGGCCGACCTTTAAGGTGAGGTTCCTCCACCCTTGGCACCTCCTTCCCCCTGCTCCCCTCAAGGGTTCCTTTCCTTTTGCATTCCGTAAGTTATCCCTGCGCAGTTGAGGGAACTCCTCCAGTCCAATCTCTTGGGTCAGATTTTCTGTCTCCTTCAGTGGGGTCGACTCTAGATAAGGACGTACCAAACCATATCCTCCCATCTTCGCGTCCAATATCGCTTGCTTCCCCACAAATTCCATCTCTTGTAAAGGCTAAGCAGATATGATATCCAGAGCCAGGTCAGAATTATCGCCAGCAGGGATCAGTTCAATCTGCAAAACGCCCTGTGCAACCGGTACAACCATCCCCTCCCCCTCGCCAGATCCCCATTCCCCCTTCCCACCAACATCAACTCTTGGATCCTCCCTAGACATCTCAACTGAGTCCCCTAGCACAACAACATCTCCTTCATCTACCCTAGACATTTCAACCAAACTCTCAACCTCAAAAGCTGTTAGGTTTAGTATACTGAAAAGCATGTTTCGAGCGAGTTCGCACGAATAGAATCTTGCTTGTGTACGAAAAAACTCTACAATCCACTTTTGACCCGATTCAGTATTATTCGAGCATTTCGCACGAATAGAATCAGTATATTATTACATTGTGTTTGCTTGTGCGTTTATAAGATGTTTTATAAACATTTAAATGCATAAGAAGTAAACAAAGCCTAAGTCTTTTGCTTAGCAGACTGGTTGTGGGCGTCGTCCACTTTAAGGTAACTACAGTCGGTTCTATGCAATGCTTTGCAAAAGAAAAAGAAGAATTTCACAACCTAGATAGGCTTTGGCTACCTATCGTGAAAGGTTGCAATGTCAGTCCGATTATTTCTAAGCCTTATTGAAATAAGATGACGTTGGTGTGGTATAGCACTGAATGGATCTAACAGCAAGACGTGTCTTTGTGCTATCTACTGAAAGACGAGGTCTTGATAAATATCTATTTCTTAATCAATGTACGTTAGCATTGAGCATACGATATTGAGTATCTACTACTTTGACTTACCAAAGGTGCGGGTTTTTCGTCACCCAACGATCCAGGTATATTGGGTAGTGGTGATCATTATCTAGCGGTGCTAGGATTGCTATTATGTTGAATCGTGCGCGAGGTGAGTCTCGTTTGATAATGTCCTCAAGAGGAGCTTGAACAAGGTTTTATTATTCAGAAACTGGCCAGTTGGAGTTTTATTACTCTATGAATAATAAATAAGTGTTTCTTGCTAAGTCTACTCTTGGAATTAATAAGATGTTAATTCATTAAGTCCATAGCAGACTTTAATTAATTAATGGGCATTTATATCTTAAGCGCGGGAAATAAATAATAAACAAAATGGAACTTCAGAATACTTATAATTTCGGATTTGGATGGGGAGTTCAATATTACTTCTGTAGTGGCTGCTCGTAATATTCCAATATAAGCTTGTATTAAATTGTGGGTTCAATTTAATTAGTAAAAAGTTAATTGGGGGAGCCCATATCCAAAACCTTCCATAGATTCCTGACTGGGCCCAATATGAACTATTGTAAATAGGAGAATAAAAGAGACAGAAATTTAATTAATTTTCACTATGAAAATTTTGTCCACTTCTATTATGATGACGAGGACGATTTTTTCAAGGATTTCTCCTCCGTGAGTTCTTCAGTTCTTTCTCCGTGAGAAAGTTCTGTCTTCTTTATTCGAGTCCTAGTGTTTCGATAAGATCAGCCCACCCTGATGTCGGAATACAGTTCGGGACACCAGTCAGAAGATCAGTGGTCTAGTATTGAAGATCATCGTGGAGAAGGCGCAAGCAATCGACGATTCTTTGGAGAATCAACGAGGTAAATTGGCTAACTCCATAGTATGCATGTTTTAGGATTTATTTGTTCTAAATCATGTATGTAATTCAAGTTATGAGCATGATACATGTGATAATTACGCGAATAGATTTTGTCTAAATAATCTGCTAAATAGATCCGTATTATGTGATCCGTTAGAACGCACGCTTCCGCTGCCAACCCCTTCAAAAGCTTCTGGGATTAAGGACAACGACGGATTCCCCTGCATCATCTTTTCTCCTGCCCTCTTTTTCCCCTTCATTCCCTTTGCACCAGAACCCTCTATCCTACCCGAGAGGCACGAGGCCCTTCCCCGCAGGCCCCCTCGTCTCATTTCGGCCATCCTCAACAACGGCGATTTCGGCCTCGATTTAGCTAACCGACGTGGATCGAATCGACATCTTTCTGTCAGAGCTTCGGCTTCCCTTTTCGCGCCCAGGGACATCTCTCCTCGTTCATCACTTTCCGAGAAAAGGACCCTAGATCCCGACAACCCCCCCCCACCAGTAGATCCTCCATTTCTCCCTGGACCAGGTAACGCAGGGCGAACCCTAGCCCAATTCGTCAAAAAAGATCAAGCAGAGAATCCCCAAAATCGGAGCAATAAGATCAGAGACGGTAACAAGAATCAAAAATAGTAACCAGAATCGATGGAACAGTGTGAAAAGCAAAATCGCGTGGGATCGGAATTGCTGAAACAGTGAAAATTCGCACATGCACTCACTAGGTGAAATTCGCACACACTGAGTGTGAAATCATCGCCCTCCAAGATAAACTTATCAAATTTGGAATTCTTATTTTGGATAAGATAAGGAATTAATTATTTAATTGAATATCCCTAGATTTATTAAATAATTCCAATAATTATCAAGTGTGATTAATCACCATGAATTAAATGGATTTATTTGTTTATTTGGTATTAATCTATTCTAAGTGGATTATCTGTCTTATCTGCTAATGTGATAATGAAACAAAAACCATGTTTAAAATGACTAAGCGATAATTACAACAGTGCATTGTATATGGTCTCCATAAATTGGTCTATATATGAAGCACTTTCTAATATTATCACGACCCACCTTAGTGTGAGCAATAATCCTACGAAATAGCAAGTTCATAAGATTAAACTTCTTAATAGTAAATTGTTTAAACTAGAAGAAATTTTCTAATATTATCACGACCCACCCTAGTGGGAACCATAATCCTTTGAAATTGCATGTTCATATGTTTAAACATATTTATAAGATAGCTATGAAATTTTGTTAGTGGTGTACGACCTTCCCTAGAAACGAGGATTTTTTAACACGTGTGCACAGAAATAGATCACTGCAAGCGCTTGGTCAAGACACCACGCTCCTTAAATCCACTAGAGCACAAGGTCTAGGAACTTAAGAGAACATAAAGTGCTTGGTCGTTGGACACACATCGACTCCCCTTCAAAAAAATATAAATCCCTCAACCCGAATACTATGAATTAGTATAGGGAAGTGGGGTCGATCCCACAGAGATGGACTCGCAAAGTAGTGCTCAGAGACTTTGGACAGACAAATGGCTGCTGCCACGCAACAAAAGGGTTGAGAATTTTAAACTAACTCTAGACCTAGGCAGAAAATGTAAATGCTAGACCTAGGACATGTTAAACTTGTAAATTCAGACTTCGACAACAAGAAACATAACCACTTCCTAGACAGTGTAAACAACTACCTAATCTAGCTAAACAGAATATGACTGAAAGTGGGGACCATAATTCCAAAAATGGCAAGTACGGAAAGAACTGCAGATTAACAAACTCTGACGCTAGCTCGCAGCAAAATGCATCCTCTCAACCGAATTAAACTTGCAGATGAACAAAACAGAGCAAAAAGCGAGATTCGACAGAATATAGAGATTTGGTCGTCGTTATCTTGCTGCAACTCGGAAAAACATCAGATCTGCGTACACTAGACGGAATGAAAGTAAAACACGTAAACTTAGCATGAAAATCAGATCGAAACTACTCAGATTCACGTCAGAATACTTGATCCACTCCGGATCCAAGACATCCGAACCCAACAACCAACAAATCCAGCAAATCCAACCAAAATTCTTCCACAATCCAACTCCAATCTCCCGGATCTGACCATTAACCTACAATAACTCAGTAAACAGCTGCGAAACGCATCCAACTCAGACAATTTAAAACTCCAAAATCTCAATAAGCGAAACGATCAAACCAGAAATCAACACAATCGCCATAACGGAAAATCAAACTTGCATTTAAACCAGAAACTATTCGGTGAAAACAGCGAACCGAGCTTCGAACAACGAAGCTCGGCAGAGTAAGTAAAATGCGGAAAGCGGAAAATAAATTGTTTCTTCGCTCCTAACAAGAGCGGTGTTACACCATATCGGAAGCTAAGATGAAACCCGAACGTGCGAACTGAGATCTCCTCAAAACTAGTATCAAGTGTGTGTGTGGGAAAGTGAACTAAGCAACAGGCTGTGGTGAGGTCTCCCCCGAGAAGATCCCTCCAGCTTGCATGCTTCTGCCTTTTATAGATGCGGACATAGCCCTTGAGTCTTCGTAGAAATCCCTATTCTACCCTTCAACTCTGGAGCTTCCTCCGTCGAGCAATTCTCTTCATAATTGTTCACTAAATCGCCAGTTCCTCGACCTTGTGATTTTTTGGTCTTCTTTCCTGGACCTGGCGAATTCCTTCACACACCTGGCTTAAAACGTGCGTTAGTCCTAGTAAAATCACGAATTAAATCCCTAGACCCATGCATGAAATTAGCCTTATCAAACTGCTCACACTTAAACCATGCTTGTCCTCAAGTATGAAAGACAAGAAAAAGAAATAAGGCGAATTTCAATGCACGGCCCCCCCCAAGTACTATTCTACAAACAAAACAGACTCCTACACCTAGACAACTACAACACGAAACACATAAAAATCACAAAAGAAAAGAAAACACATAAGCGCATAAACTGGTATTTTCCTAGCAGCCATCCCCACAAGTTTAAGGTCAATCCAAGCGTTTACAGCCTCAGATTCCTCCCCCTCCCTTCTTCTGTCTAGTCAAGTTGTCAGTTCGTCAAGATAGCCTTCTGACTTCCCAATTGTTAGATTCACTCGATCACTCATTCCTCACCAGGGATGTTAGGATCGGATCGCTCTTAAGTTAAAGTTACTCCACTGATGCATCGGGTTATGAGAGTTTCTCCTTCCTACCGTCTCCTTTTTATTCCTGGGTCTGGTTGCTACTGCTTCCTGCCCTTAAATTTTTTTTCCTGGACTTCGTCCAGCTTATACCTCCGGTTTTATTATTTTAACTCCTCCCCTGGACTTCGTCCAGCTTATACCTCCGGTTCCTGGACTTCGTCCAGCTTATACCTCCTTTTCCTGGACTTCGTCCAGCTTATACCTCCTTTATTCTCTACTCCCTAAGCATCAAGTGGTAGCCCATTCTTTTTACAAGTTAGCTCAAAGTGTATAGGCTTATAACTCGCTCTTATAGTAGGGCTGCACAACTGGGTTATCTAAGGCATCCTCTATCGTTCTTACTTCATCCAACTGACTTTGATTTATTAAGAGAAAAGGATTCACAATTTAGCATGTATTTTCTCTTCAATTACTCTCCCTAAGGGGCTTTTTGCTATTTATTTTACCAGTTATGCAAACACGAAACCTAAAAAAAACTTCTACAAACTCCTAGACCTAACAGAATATGTACAAGACACTAACTGCACTAACTGCGTCCTCCCTCCCACTTCATTTATGCTTGTCCCCAAGCAATCCGTATGAAGTGGAAAGCAGGCCAGTTAGTGGCGACATGAAACGAACTCAACAAAACACAAACTTCTCACACTTAGACCAAGCATTGGGCTAAGTGGGAGAAGGAACAACATACAACACAAAACATGTTATGACATAAAACCCCTTCTCACACTTAGACCAATGCTTGGTCTAAGTGGAAGGGTTCAACACATATATACAGAACCTAGCATGCTGGCAGGTAAAACAGAAATAAAACGAAAGAACTGTTAAATAAAAGAAAGAAAAAGTTACTTGGGTTTGAGGGGAAATTCAATTCGGTGTCTGGCCCCCGTGGGAGCCAAACTTTGGTGGCACCGTCGGCTGGGTCACCTTTGCTTTCTTCCTGGCCGGCATCTCCGGCTTCTCTGGTCTGTCATCAGTAGGTCGGGGTATGGCTGTCCTCAGGATCACGGGTCTAGCGGAAGAGGGGGTAATGTGAGGCCTCGGGCCTTGTGATGGCTTCTGCGCGGATACACTTCCTGGACTTAGCGTTGTAATGTTGCCGCTAGACCCAGGAATAGTTTCTGATGCATCCGGGAACTTTTTGTGCAGCCATTTCAGCATGGTCGTCATCAAAGCAACACCCTCCGCCATCCTGTTGGTTTGCTCACTTGACGAAGCCACCCAATCGGTGATACGTCCCCTCAGGACTGCGGCCTCTTCCCTGCTTTTTCCGAATTCCCTTCGGATCTCAGTCATTTCCTTGCGTACCCCGTCGATTCCTTTCCTTACCTCCTCAACTTCTTTCTGAACTCCCTGAACCATCAGCCTGACTTCGTCCTCAGTGGCTTGATCCTTTACCTCCACACCATCGGGTTCCTGCTTGACTTGTGCCTCTGACTTACCGACCTCATAAAAACACACCTCCTTCCCTCGGGCGATCAGCAACCCCTTGTTGAAAAAAAAGTCGAAATTGAAGACTTCCGGGGCTGAGCACATCTTTACTACACGGCAGGCCTTGCTGATTTTAATTACAATGTTGCGCTGCAAATAGGCCCCGAGAAGATGGCACGTGTACAGATGCCTGGACGGGTTGGATGTGACTTGATGGCAGGCTTGGGCTAACCAATAACCCAAATGAACTCGTACTCCTGTGGCCATGCACCACGTAAAGTATAGGTCGGCGGTCGTCAGGGCGTTGTTGGCAGTGCCCATCAAGTTGTAGCTAACAAAAGTTTGGGCGAATCGCAGGACCCGATTTTCTATATGGTGTGCCTTCGAAAAACTTGTTTTAAATTGACCCACTCTTGAGTGAGTCAAGAACTCCCACGCACCTTGTGCCTGAAATCCTGGCGTCAACTTCGGCGGACCAACCATTCTGTCGTTCCACAGGCCCTCATCATCTTCTGTTCTCGTTAGCAAGCCCATCCGCAGCGTCCACTCCCGGATACTCATCCTATGTTCTTCATTAAAAAGCCTGAAAGCTATGGAATCCGTATCCAAATCGGCGGTGGATTTGAACCGGAAGGTGGAAAAGAATTCACGGGCCGCGTCGACTGGAACTTCGAAAGTGCTGTGCTTTAGTAACCAATCAAAACCGATTGCATCTATATACCCCCTGAACTCATCGTTAGAGCTAATATGTTTGAGTTCCGCCGGGTGGTACATTTTTCCGGACTTCGCCACCTTTCCCTCAGCACTCTTTTCCTTGTATATGGCCACACGTTTTGGATCGTCAAATCTTCTCATATCGTCTAGCAGCTCTTTTGTAATCCAAATCTCCGTCGGCTCAAAGTTCAGTACATCCTCGTCTTGCTCCTCCTCTGAATCACTGGACCTGGCAGGATTCTCGGGCTCTGTGGCGTATGGTACCTTGGCGGGTGGAGGAAGTGGGGATTCAATAGATTTCCCCCTCTCCTTCTCGGTCGAGGAGGAAGCAATTTGTTTCCCTTTCCTCTTCTTAGCCCTCGCGCGGCGCCCCTCTTCGTCACTCTCCCTTCCACTCGGCCTGGGGGAGTCTTCCTGCGCAGACACGGCTGTCGCTAGGTCCAGCGTATCCTTTTCCTTTTGTTGGGCAGATACGTCAATGTCATCAAGAATACTCCGACGTGTCCGTCTCCTTGTTTCCCTTAGATTAAGCTGCGAATCGGCCTCCTCAGAGACCTCAGTTAAATCCACTATCATGTTGAGTCCTGCATCGACAGTTTCTTGAGCACCCTCAGAATCGAGTGCTCCACTTTCCTCTGCTAACAATGGGGTTGCCCCCGTGATATAAACAGGGGTTTCTAACCCCGTAAGATTTCCTTCAGGTTGGGCTTCAGTGCCCACAGATTTGTCGGGAGTCCTTCCCGCATCAACATCTTCCTCAGTAAATTGGGCTTCATCGCCCCCAACTACGTCTAGGGTTTCCTTTTCTACATCCTTCTCAGAATTTAGGGCTTCTCCGCCCACTTGAACATCATCATCATCAACAACGGCATCCCTCTCAACAGACGCCTCCAGAATAGGGGTTTCCCCCTCAACCCTACTAACAGTAATAGCGGTGTCTTCAACTACCGCAACAAGAGCATCTACCCCCCCAACAACACTCTCCACCAAATTCACAGCAGAAATATCAAGGTTTACTCCCTCTGAAATACCATCACCTCCAAACTTTAAAACAGGGGTTTCCTTCTGAGAATCAGAACCTAACCTGGGTTCACTTACGGCCAATAACGTCAGTCCCGCGGCCAGATCTGTCTCTACTTCGCGAATCTCCGCAATGGGTGATCCTGGAACGGCGGGCACTGCATCGTCCTCCGGCCTGGTGGCGGTTTCTGGGACTGTGTCCTGGGCAGAGGTGGTTTCTTCTGGAATAATGGTAGCAGCCTCCGGTGCGGTTTCTTGTACAGCAGTGGGTGGTGTCTCGACAACCTCCGGTTTTGTCACGGTGGTTGTTGGAACGGCTGGCATGGGTTGTCCCATTGCAAACATCGCGAACGCTTGCATCGTTTTATCGGCCCCTCCGAACTTCTGAAATAGTTCATTCATGAACTCCGCCGCACTCTTCTCGGCGGATCCAGAAGCGCTGCTGGTTCCTTGTTGGTTATCCATGGTATTCTGCAGAAAATTTTGAAAAGAACTTGGGCGAAATTTTCAGATTAGGGTTAGAGAGAGATTGAAATTTGGGGTTTTTGATTTGGGAGAGAGAATATTTGGAGAGAGAATGAGTAATGAGAAAATAAGAAGGCCAAAACCGATCATAGTGTAGGCATTGGAGAGGACAGTTTCCTTTTGCAGGCGGGTGCAGGTGGTGACGCTAGCGACCGTACGCCTCCCCATAAAGTGCTCTTTGAAATCCGGACCGGTGCCAACTCCCTCCAAAACTCTTTTACCCCACAATTCCTTGCTCAAGTAAATTCCTTCTGCCAAAACACACTAAAAGAAAACATCAAACTAAAAAAACAAATATGAAACGCCAAACTCCCCGGGTCTAGGATATGACAGCATCAAAAACATTCCCGATGGGTCTGGTGTTTCGAAAATATTTTTGGAAGAATAAAATTTTTTATTTGTTTGGATTTTTCTTGATTTAAAGAAAGCAATTAAATATTTACAAAATTGTTGTCAAGTGTTCTCAAAATTTCCTGGATCAGGGTATGGTCAAACTTTTAATTACTAGACCCAGGAGATATTTTAAAAACACTTCCTTCCTAGACTGGTTAGGTGATATCAAAGAGTGCGCGTAGTGGCACTTCGTCCACTACACACAACTCTGAGCTATCCCTAAAGACCTTTATCCTATGTCCATTGACAAGAAAAGGTATGGAATTTGGTGCACTTCCCTGGATTTCAACTGCTCCGTTTGCTCGAAGTCCCATGATGATGTAAGGCCCAATCCATTTAGACTTTAACTTTCCAGGCATCAACTTGAGCTTGGATTGAAACAAAAGGACTTTCTGTCCTACCCTGAGTTCCTTGACCCGGAGATTTTTATCATGCCAAAGCTTAGTTTTTTCCTTATACCACATGGCAGATTCATAAGACTCAAGCCGTAACTCTTCCAGTTCCTGGAGCTGCATCTTCCTCTCTTCTTCACAAGCCTGCGGATTCATGTTGATCTCTTTGACCGCCCAGTATGCTCTGTGTTCGATTCCCACGGGTAAGTGGCACATTTTTCCGAATACCAACCTATATGGTGACATACCAACAGGTGTCTTATAAGCTGTCCTATAAGCCCATAATGCATCATCCAGTCTCTTACTCCAATCCTTCCTAGACGGGTTCACCGTTTTTTCGAGAATGGCCTTTATCTCCCTATTTGATATTTCTGCCTGGCCGTTGGACTGAGGATGATAAGGTGTAGACAACCTATGGTGGACTCCGTATTTCTTCATGAGAGCCTCTATTGTACGGTTCTTAAAATGGGTTCCTTGGTCTGAGATGACAGCCCTAGGGATCCCGTACCTGTTGAAAATGTTAGACCGCAGAAATTTGGCTACTTCCACAGCTTCGCAGGAGGTCGTAGCTTTTGCCTCTATCCATTTCGAAACGTAGTCCACCGCCACAAGTATGTATGTATTCCCATATGAAGATGGAAATGGACCCATAAAGTCCATACCCCAAACATCGAAAATCTCACAAACAATCACCGGAACTTGTGGCATTTCGTCCCTTCTAGAAATTCCTCCAATCTGCTGACACCTTTCGCAATTCTGGCAGAATTCGAATGCATCCTTATGTAATGTAGGCCAGTAGAAACCACTGTCTAGAACCTTCCTTGCAGTCTTCCTAGGTCCAAAGTGACCCCCACAAGCTAAAGCATGGCAATGATTCAGCACATCCCTTTGCTCCCACTCCGGAATGCATCTCCTAATTATCTGGTCAGCTCCCATTTTCCACAAATACGGATCGTCCCAAAAGTAGTATTTGGCTTCACTTTTTAATTTCATCTTCTGGGCCCGGGAAATTTCGTCGGAACTGGGCACTTCTCTAGTGACCAAGTAATTTGCTAGATCAGCGAACCATGGCTCTGCATTCGCCTGGCATTTCCTTTTTTCAGCATCTCCTGGACCTGTTGCTGCCATTACTTCTTCCCAATTGATAGGTCTAGGAGAATCGTTAAAATAATAAAGATGTTCTTCCGGGAACGCATCAGGTATTGCTTCATCCGTCTCACCTTGGTAAATGCGACTCAGGTGATCAGCCACCTTGTTCTCCGTCCCCTTCTTGTCTCTGACTTCCCAGTTAAACTCCTGTAACAGTAACACCCATCGGATCAACCTTGGCTTAGACTCCTTCTTTGCCAGTAAGTACTTTATCGCAGCGTGATCTGTGAAGACTATCACCCTCGACCCGAGCAGATATGGTCGGAATTTTTCAAAAGAGTACACGACTGCCAACATTTCCTTCTCCGTGGTGTCGTAATTTTTCTGGGCTTGATTTAGCGTTTTTGACGCATAGAAAATCACGTAACTTTTTCCGTCAACTCTTTGACCTAGCACCGCCCCTACTGCATAGTCACTCGCATCGCACATGATTTCAAACGGCAAACCCCAATCAGGTGCTCTGATGATGGGGGCAGATACTAATCTGTCCTTCAGCAACTGAAAAGCCTTAATGCACCCCTCATTAAAAACAAACTCAACATCGTTATGCAACAGATGAGTGAGTGGCTGAGCAATTTTGGCAAAATCCTTTATAAATCTCCTGTAGAATCCTGCGTGACCTAGGAATCCCCTCACTTCCTTTTGATTTGTCGGGTGGGGCAGTTTTGATATCACGTCCACTTTTGCTTGGTCCACCTGTATGCCCCTTTCCGATACTACATGCCCCAGGACAATTCCTTCAGGGACCATGAAGTGGCATTTCTCGAAATTCAAAACCAAGTGCTTCTCTTGACATCTTCTCAGCACTACATCCAAGCTCGCCAGACATGAATCAAATGAATCCCCGTATACAGTGAAGTCGTCCATAAAGATCTCGATGCAATCTTCCAGCAGGTCTGAGAAAATACTCATCATACATCGTTGAAAAGTACCTGGTGCATTGCAAAGGCCAAACGGCATTCTCCGATATGCATACGTTCCGAACGGACACGTGAAAGTTGTCTTCTCCTGGTCCTCGGGGTCCACGTAAATTTGGAAATACCCACTATATCCGTCCAAGAAACAGAAATATTGCTTGCCTGCTAATCTCTCCAGCATCTGGTCAATGAACGGAAGGGGAAAATGGTCTTTCTTGGTTGCCTCATTCAATTTTCTGTAGTCAATGCACATCCTCCAACCGGTGACTAGCCTGGTCGGTACCAACTCATTCTTGTCGTTCTTGACAACCTGGATTCCCGACTTTTTGGGTACCATGTGTACTGGGCTAACCCATTCACTGTCTGGTATGGAATAAATGATTCCTAGGGATAACAACTTCAATACCTCCTTCAATACCTCTTCCCTCATATTGGGATTCAATTTGCGTTGAGGGTCTCTGCAGGGTTTCGCTCCTTCATTTAATCGAATGTGATGCATGCACAGATCAGGGCTAATCCCTACCAAGTCAGAAAGTGTCCAACCAATAGCGTTCTTGTTCCTTCGGATGACTTTCAGCAGCTCCTCTTCCTGTTCCTTGATCAAGTTGCTGTTGATAATCACCGGAAAAGTCTCATTCGCCTCAAGGTAAGCATACTTTAGGCCTGGCGGAAGTGTTTTCAACTCCTTCTTGGGAACATCTTTTTCCTGGGGCAGGGGGTTCTTTTCTGCTGCTCCAGTCGTCATCCCCTTAGTCGATCCAGGAAGATCTTCCTTGCTTGCCCCATAAAGTGTCTCCCTCGATCTGGCTAGCTCGGGCTTGGTGCAAAATTCCAGAATTGCTTCTGCTAGCTCTTCATCTGACAACTTGCTCGTATTCATTGCTTGGCACCAACTGGCCACCTCCCTATCAACAGCATGACTCATCTCTGAGTTCTCAATCTGTCCCTGCATTAATTCAGTCTCGAGGTATTCCTGGACCAAGGGGTTAATGATATCTACAGAATGCAAATTTTCAACATCAAGTGGCTTCTTCATTGCCTCATCTATGCTGAATGTATATTTATCCCCATTGTAATCGAGACAGATAGTACCATCAAAGACATCAATGATAGTCTTAGCAGTTCGCAGGAAAGGTCTCCCCAATAATACTCCACCAGACTCTACAGACTCATTATCGCTCATCTTAATCACATGGAAGTCAGCCGGGTACAGGAAGTCGTGTACCTTGACTATTACGTTCTCGAGCACTCCTTCAGGGCAGATGCATGACCTGTCCGCCAATTGGATCACAACCTTCGTATCCACCATACCTACTCCCACTAACCTCTTGTATATGGACAGGGGTAACACATTTATGGATGCTCCCAAGTCACACATAGCATGCTCAATTTTTACATCGCCGATGGAAATAGGCAAGGTGAACATACCTGGGTCATTGCATTTCGAAGGCATCCTCCGCTTCTGAATTACCGCGGACACATTCTCGCCTATCAAGATTTTTCCACTAGGTCTAGCCTTCCCAGCTATAAACTCTTTGATGAACTTGCTGAAAACTGGCATTTTCAAAGCCTGTAAGAAGGGTAGATTTATCTCCAGTTTCCCGAAAATATCCATAAGATCCACTGGCTCATCCTTCTTTTTCTTTGCCTCTCCTCGGTTTGGGAAAGGTTTTGGTCGTTTCCCGGTTCCGGAACATTCACCTGCTGAAGATTCATCGACTCCTTTTTTCTCTACCAATTCCGGTTCTGGATCTAGGAAAAATGGTTCGATTGTCCTGGGCAGCCGTTTCTCTAAATCTCCTGCCTGAAGTTCATCTCTAACTGCAGGGTTGCTTTCAACCGAGTTTCTTGATTCAGTGGTTTTTTCCTCTGTTTCCTTATCCTTAATGGGGGTCGTGACCTCTCTGTACCTCATGACCGGCCCTTCGTACTCCTTCCCAGATCTCAGCGTGATCTGGCTAATATTGGCTTTGTCAGGTGGTCTTACCGATGCAGGAATCTTGCCCTCGTTTCCCCGCATATCACTCAAGGAAGTAGCTATTTGAGACAACTGTTTGGCCAACATATCCATTGCCGCCTTCTGTTCTTGCTGCGCATCCTGAAGCTTGTGGACCACATCATTGTTCGACTGTAAATTGTTCTGAATGTGCTGCTGGGAACTAACGAGGTCGTGAACCATCTCATCAAGGTTCCTTGGTCTAGAGCTTGGCTGACTAGGGCCTGGCCCTATATTTTGGTTTGTTCCACTTCCTTGGCCTGGGCGAATGTGCCCTTGACCTCCTGGATTGTTGTTGAAATTACTTCCTTGACCTGGGTAAGGTGCTTGGAAATTCCTTTGATGTGGTGGTACATAAGAATTCCCTTGATAATTTTGATTCTTGTTTCCCCAGGTCGAGTGATCTCCTTGATTACGGTTGTTCCAATTTCCTTGCCCCTCATGATTTCTCCAGTTACCCTGCCTCTCGGGCTGCGGTGCGGACTGTATACTCAGTTGGGGTGCTGGCTGGCTTTGCTCGTTTTCAGACCATCTAAAGTTCGGGTGATTCCTCCAGGGTGCATCTCTTTGTCTTCCTTGGTTCCAACTTCCATCAGGATTCCAACTTCCCATCGCGTTCGCCTGGGCCTGGTAATCACCTTCCTGAGGTCCGTAATATTGCTGGAGTTGATTATCTACTGGACCTAACAACTTAGCCGTTTCCTTTGGTGCGGCTGTATTAGTTTTTTCGATAGCATTCAGCAAGGCTTTCTCCAGCCTATCAATCCTTGCTTCAACTTTGTCATCCTCCTGCTCCCTCAATGCATTCACAGAGCCTCTTCTCACAGCATTCCTTGTACTGTCATACGCCTTCTTGGCGTCGATTAATCTTCCCAAAATCTCTCTTGCCTCACTTCCTCTCTTTCTTGTAAAATTCCCCCCGCTCGAAGAGTTCGTCAAATCCTTAGACTCGGGAGTTGCCCCTTCATAAAACAGAGAGTAGGTCTCTGCCTCTATCATCCGATGATTCGGGCATGCGTCCGGCAATCCCTTGAACCTTGACCAGTATTGGCTCAATGACTCATCGTAATCCTGCTTGCATTCCACTATCTCCTTCTTCAGAGCGTTCGTCTTGTTGGATGGAAAGAAGTAATCTAGGAACTCCAATTTAAAGTCCCTCCAGGTGCGGATAGAATCCGGGGGTAATCTCAACAACCATGTATTTGCCTCCCCCTTTAGAGTGAAAGGAATCGCGCGCAAGCGATAGTCCTCCTCTGTCGCATCATTAGGCCTCTTTTGAATGCCACATAACTTGCTAAACTCGTTCAAAAACTCGTACGGGCATTCACTCCTTCGCCCAGAAAATATTGGCAAGACACCTAACACATTCGTTTTGATCTCAATAGATCTCTGACGTGGGTTCATCACTATTGCGTGTGCTGGCTCTCCATCGAGATGAGCCGTTAGTGACCCTATTTCTGGATCTGGGTCCGCTACGTGTGCCATCTCAACTTCCTCTTCCTCCCCTGTTTCTGACTCTGTTTCCGATTCTGGTGGGGACTCCGGATCTGTTCGTCCTGAAGATTCCCAGGATTCGTCACTCAAAAACTCAGTCGGGAACGGATCTCCCGTCGTGAACCCTGATCTGGTAGTCACGGTGGAGGCTGTATCCTTGATCTTCCAAACGAACTGACCGTATTTCCAACCAGACGAGTTACTCCGGTGGAAGCTCCTGCTCATGTACTACAAAGAAAACGGAAAGAAAAAGTAAATTAAAATTATTCACACCAAAAACTCTAGGCACTAACACAAAGTACGCCATCCATCCCCGGCAACGGCGCCATTTGAAACGAGGATTTTTTTAACACGTGTGCACAGAAATAGATCACTGCAAGCGCTTGGTCAAGACACCACGCTCCTTAAATCCACTAGAGCACAAGGTCTAGGAACTTAAGAGAACATAAAGTGCTTGGTCGTTGGACACACATCGACTCCCCTTCAAAAAAATATAAATCCCACTTCCCTATACTAATTCATAGTATTCGGGTTGAGGGATTTATATTTTTTTGAAGGGGAGTCGATGTGTGTCCAACGACCAAGCACTTTATGTTCTCTTAAGTTCCTAGACCTTGTGCTCTAGTGGATTTAAGGAGCGTGGTGTCTTGACCAAGCGCTTGCAGTGATCTATTTCTGTGCACACGTGTTTAAAAAATCCTCGTTTCAAGTATCAAAATAGAAATGAAATTCCTAGATGCGAATATTTAAGGTAAATGCTTAGGCAATATTAGGCGGCCATGCCACCTTAGTGGTCTGTGGACTATATTCGTCGGTATTGTGACCAGGAAATTGTTGGAATCCGAATTTGTATGACCTCCCTAGAGGCGTACTTATTTTGGTTTTCACAGTTGCAAGATACATAAATTGTTTTGTGGTTGTTTGCGATCATGTATCAAGCATAGTATGTGGTAAATAGTTTTATATATTCTCAGCCAAATTCTTAACAATGTTTGCAAACCTTAATAAAATCAAACTGGAAGGATAAAATTATGTAGAGTGGAAATGTTAAATGTATAAGATTCTCATTCCTGAAAACTTAAAGTTAGTACTAACCGAATCATGACCTCCATTTCCTCGACAAGATTCCACAAAGAAAGTTTGAGAATGCATTTTATGCATGTACTTGACAAGTTCTTTGAGGAAGAAGGTCAAAATAATTTCTTCTAAGTAGTAAGACATGTCTTGGTTTACACCGATGATAAATGGATATCCAATGAGGACGTTGTCCAGATTCTATTGGAATATCCAAAAGATATTATATGAAGGTTGTTACTGAAAAGTTGGAAACCTTTATGTCACGACCGCCCTTACTAAGGATAGTAAAGAAGGGGAAATCGTGACTAGGGGAGGAACTAAGAAGCGGGGAAGAAATTGGGGGACACAATAAAAGACAACATTAACAGGAACCTCAAATAAGCTTCAAGAGATAATATTTTAATCTAGCAAAAGTTAAGCAGCGGATTTGTGTCTCAAGGTACTTAATGTCATAAAACAGTATCAAGTAATGTCGAAGACTTCTAGGAAATAATTTCAAGCAAGGCAGCGTAAAAAACAAGTATCAAAGGAGAGTCTTAGGATGACGCCCATGTATGAAGACACGACGACGCATTCGGGAATTCCTAAAGCTTGACTCAACATCCGTCGCAACATCCCGCTCAACCTGCACATAGAGAAAACATATGCAGTGTTGAGTACTTGATATACTCAGTGAACACACGCCGAAAAAGTTGATAAAAGTTATGTCATCCATACCATAGTGAACTCGAGTTTTACATTTAGATAAGAAATATCATCGAGTATCACAAAAACAGTTTCACAGTCTGGCTAGACAATCAATCTCCCCACTTTCTCAACAATACAACAATCACATCATCTTTCCACAGTGCGACGAAAGTGTGGCCACACTATTCACCCACGAGACCGGCTGACTAGCAAGGACGGCTCCCGATCCCACCGGTGAACACAACCTGATAGGGTTTGCGGCCCTACTCAGACCTGAATTCGTTTCACACAAAGCCCTATAGCCTAACGGAGCAAGCTCAAACGAACTAGGCATCAGGCAACAATCTCAACATCAAAAAAATCATGGCAACACTTTAAACCACCCTTATAACTCCGTAATCATACTTTTGAAAAAGTAAAAGAGTTTAGTAATAGAAAGCCCGCCTCGCTTGCTTATACACACAATTCACAACTTTAATGCAACTGTTGCTCTTCGTACCCACGTACGCACAACTACCCTTGTCAACACCATAACACAATCTGTGTTACCATCAATACATTTATCATGCATGCCATATCGTTCCTTTCATCGTTTTTCTTATATTGCCCATCCCAAACGTTCACCAACATAAACGAAACGAACACTCTAGCATACAACAACGTGCAACACATAGCCACATCATAGGATACGTTCCTTATTCACTCATGTATCATGTAATTCACTCAAAACTTGTCAACAAAGCTTATTTCAAAAAACCAGAATCTGGTAGAACAACGCAGTCTTTTTGTAAAAATCATTAAAATTCCATCCGACCTCATATGACCCTAAATTTTGGTCACCACACATTAGACACATAAAGGTTTATTCAGTTAAAATTTCACACCAAAATCATGTCTTTTGATCGGTCAAAACAAAAACGAAACTCACTGAACGGAACACACAATTCTGGCAGTACTGCGCAGTTCGATTGAAAAATTCATTATAAATTCATCTGTTATCAAAAGAAACTGAACTTATGACACAACACAGAAGACATCTAAAACCTCATACAGTTAAAAAGTTATGCCAAAAAGAGATCGTTTAATTGGTCAAATACCCATCGGAACCTACTGTCCGAACACAACAGTTTTCATGCTCAACATTCACAAACCCTAGTTTGTCTATCATACATCTACACATACATATTCATGCTTCCAACACATATTAATGCTTCAAAAATGAACTTACAACCATCCTTTCATAATCACACATAACATTCACCAATGATTCAACCACACACTTACACACACACAAATATACACACACACACATAAACATTCTTGTGCAACCATCCTTCCCAAACTAATAATTCTTAGATTTACGATTCTCCACTCACTATATGCATGAGGGGTTCAAAAATTATGGATTCAATGGGAATAATGAGAGGGACGAATCAAAGTATACCTTTCCCTTGAAAAACAATCGGTAGGAATGATGAATGATGCGATTCTTCGATGAATCTTGAGTTTCCAACTCCAAAACGAAGCAAGAACAAGGAATTGGTGAAGGATTTGTTGAGAGGGAGAAGAGAGGTAGGGAGGCGTGTGGGAGAGGAGAGGGAGAGAGGGAGGCGTGAAAATGAGGGGTTAGAGTTAGGGTTTTTTTCAATTTATAGTCTAGGATTAATCCCACAATTAAATAAAACAATTAAAATTGTGGAAGAATAAAATAGAGGTTAATGAATAAATCCCACAACTAAACAAAATAGGCGTGTATTGAAGGGGGAGGGATTTTCGAATTTATGCTATTTAATTAGCATAGAAATTGATTTGGCATTTACTTGGAGAGAAATATACTCACAAATTAGGTAAAAAGATAGTGAGTATCCCATAAATAAGGTAACAAACAATTAAAAAATCTCCAAGTAGGGAAAGAAGGGGGGGGCTTGTAATATGGGAAGCCATTGAGAAAGAAAATATTTAAATCCTCAAATTAAATAGGAATATGATTTAAATTTGATAATTTCTTGTAGGAAAAGACCCCCACAAAATAGGCAACAAATAAATTAATCCCAGGAAATTTATAGGTATAAGGGGCAAAAATTATGAGGTCTTAAAGAAGGTAATAGTCAAATCCTAATTAAAATAGGATAGGAAGAGATTTAATTGGATTTTAATTCAATGGAAGGAAATAAGTAAAGTACCAATTAAATCTACAAAATAATTTATTCTCCTAATTAATAGGAGATTTCGAAAATGCCGAGAAATGGGAAAGGGGTCGAAATTTTATGTAGAATAACATAGGGGTAATTTGGTGTGGATTTAATTTGGATAAATATCTCAACACAATTAATTAAATCCCTGAAAGAAAATACTATTTCAAATAATTAGGAGGGCCAAAAATTCTAATAAAATGGCTAGAACAAATATGCATGACCCCATTTAATTTAATTCGCACATTGGGAAAAATAATTCTCCTTATTTCTCATAACTCACAACAACTAAATTCACAACGTTAACTTAATAACATAGAGAATCAAATTCCATAAAATAAATTCCCATTCAACATCCACATTAACAAAAAAAAAGTCGAAAATTTTCGGGGTGCTACATCCTTCCCCTCTTAACAGAACTTTCGTCCCGAAATTTGGTCGTCTCACAAAAACAATGGTGTTTCATCCTATCTTCTAACTACCACGTGGCTTCCTTGGGACTATGGTGTTTCCACAACACCTTCACTGATGCTATTGACTTGTTTCGTAACTCTTGCACCTTTCGATCTAGGATTGCTTCGCGTCTCTCCTCGTAGCTCATGTCGGGTGTCAGGACAACTTCTTCTTGATGAATCACATGTTATTCTTGATGAATCACATGCTTGGGATCAAACACGTACTTGCGCAACTGCGACACATGAAACACGTTGTGCACATTCCCAAAACTACGCGGTAACGCCAGGCGATACACTACATGACCTATTTCATCAATTATCTCGTACGGCCCTACAAAACGTTGTTTCAATTTGCCCTTCACTCGAAACCTCACAACTCCTCTCGTCGGGGATACTTTCAAGAACACTTTGTCACCAACACCAAATTTGATCTCCGTTCGGCGCACGTCGGCATACGTCTTCTGCCTATCCTGAGCTTCTTTGATCATTGCACGGATTTGATGCACAATTTCGGTCAACTCCTTGATAGCATCGGGTCCTAACAACCTTCTTTCACCAACCTCATCCCAACAGAGTGGGGACCGACACTTCCTACCATACAGGGCTTCATACGGCTCCATGTCGATCGTCGCTTGATAGCTATTGTTGTAGGCGAATTCAACCAATGGCAGAACAATTTCCCAACTTTCTCCTCGGTCTAGGACAACGGCTCGCAGCATATCTTCAAGTGTTTGGATCGTCCTCTCCGACTGCCCGTCAGATTGCGGGTGATAAGCAGTGCTAAAGTTCAATTTCGTGCCTAGTTCCCATTGCAAACTCATCCAAAATTTTGACGTGAACTTCGTATCGCGATCAGATACAATGATCTTTGGCACTCCATGCAAATGTACAATCTCACTCACGTAGAGCTTAGCTAACTTTTCTGAACCATAGGTAATCCTAATCGGTAAAAAGTGCGCACTTTTAGTGAGTCGATCGATGATCACCCAAATCGCAGTATTCCCCTTTTGTGAGTTTGGTAATCCCATCACGAAGTCCATGGCTAAATGCTCCCACTTCCATTCGGGAATTTCAAGCGGTTGCAATTTCCTATATGGTCGTTGGTGTAAGGCCTTCACTTGTTGACAAGCTAGACATCGTTCCACAAACGATGCTACATCACCTTTCATTCCATTCCACCAAAAATGTTGCTTCAAGTCTCGATACATCTTCGTGCTTCCAGGGTGAGTAGTATAAGGCGTGTCGTGTGCTTCACTCAAAATCTCATCTTTTAGCGCCTCGTCGTTTGGCACACACAATCGTCCATCGAATGTCAGAGAATTTTCCGCCTCCTCACGAAAGTGGTCCTGTTTCTCAGTTCTCACCTTCGCACGTGTCTCTTCCAACTTCTCATCACGTCGTTGAGCTTCTATGATCTTGGTTCTTAAGTCTGGCTCAATTACTAGCGTCACTATTCTCCCTCCTAATGTCCCGGGCGCTTTCACTATCTCCAATTGCATCCTATCGAACTGACGGATCAACGCTTCCTCTTGAGTTAGAAAAGAAGCCAGTTGCGGTTGGTTCTTTACTCAAAGCATCGGTTACCACATTCGCCTTGCCTGGATGACAGTGAATACCATAATCGTAATCCTTCACGGTATCTAGCCAACGTCACTGTCGCATGTTCAGTTCCTTCTGCTCGAAGAAGTACTTGAGACTCTTGTGATCCGTAAAAATCTCGCATCTCACTCCATAGAGATGATGTCTCCAAATCTTTATTGCGTGCACTACTGCTGCTAGCTCCATGTCATGAGTCGGAAAGTTCAGCTCGTTCAGCCTCAATTGTCGGGAAGCATACGCTATCACCTTCCCATCTTGCATCAACACGCATCCAAGTCCTACATTCGACGTGGCAGTATAGACGGCGAAATCCTTGTCGGTTTCCGGCACCGCTAGGACAGGTGCTGTAGTAATTTCTCTTTCAACAGTTGGAAACTCGCCTCGCATTCCGGCGTCCAAACCACTTTGATTCCCTTCTTCAACAGTTGTGCCATCGGTCTCGCAAATTTAGAGAATCCCTCGATGAAATGTCGGTAGTATCCCACCAATCCCAAGAAACTGCTAATTTCACTCGGCGTTTTCGGCGACTTCCAGTTTGCACAGCCTCGACCTTTGCTGGGTCCACTTGAATTCCACCAACCGTCACTATATGACCAAGAAAGTTCACTTTATTCAACCAAAACTCACATTTACTAAACTTGGCATACAACCTTTCCTTTCGCAAGGTTTCCAACACGGTTCGTAGATGCCATCCATGCTCCTCCTCGATATTCGAGTACACCGACACATCATCGATAAAGACTAGCACGAACTTGTCGAGATACTCATGGAAAACTCGGTTCATCAAGTCCATGAAAACTGTCGGGCATTAGTTAGTCCAAATAGCATCACGACAAACTCATAATGGCCATAACGAGTGCGAAAAGCAGTCTTAGGCACATCCTCTCGTCGGACCTTTAGTTGATGGTATCTCGACCTCAAGTCCATCTTTGAAAATACGCCAGCTCCTCGAAGTTGGTCAAATAAATCATCAATCCTTGGCAGAGGGTACTTATTCTTAAAGGTTAATTTGTTGAGCTCACGATAGTCGATGCACATCCTCATCGTTCCATCCTTCTTCTTTACGAATGACACATGCGCTCCCCACGGTGACACACTAGGTCAAATGAATCCCAAATCTAGTAGTTCTTGCAACTGAATCTTCAATTCAGCCGATTCGTTAGGGGCCATTCGGTATGGTGCTTTCGATACTGGATCAGATCCAGGTTCCAAGTCAATGGTAAACTCCATTTGTATGTTAAAAGATCAAGCTTTTGCCTTTCCTTAAAGTGTTGCATCAAGAACTCAGAATATGAATCAAGAACTCAAAATTTAATTAAACTGTCTTAACTTAGATATGAACTGATTTCGAATTATACAAACATTGTAAAAAATGCCTAAAATTTGAAGAGTTCCAAAATCTCTCAGGGGAACTAGAATTACAATTTCAGCTCGACTTTTGTTTTGAATCTCACTAACTTGCAACAATTGGTTAGGATCATCCCCACGGAGCTTGTAAGAACATAAGATAAGTTATGAACATAAGATGGAATCTAATTAAATCTCAATTCTCATGGTAGGCTACCAAATAAGATAATTCAATTGTTAGACCAAGTTTGAAAGGTCCACACATCAATGGATAAGGACTTAATCATGTCACGGCCAAAAATGATCAGTTGCATAAGGATTTAGAAATGTAGGCAGTTGTCACTAAGGAGCACTGATCACGGTTCAAGGAAAATCATAATATGGAACAATAAAATCACATCAATGGGTTCATAAGTTTGTGAAAGGCAACCAAGGTCAAAGGAACTTTTGAAAAAAAATCAAGTGGATTAAATTTGTTAAGGCAAGGTACAAAATGTAGGCCTTAACTTCATCTTGTGGAAAGAAAAGTTCTAATATGGACATGATACATGTAGTGGGACTGAACCAAAAAGAATTTCACTCTGTAAGAAAGAACTTGACACGGACATGTTTACAAAATGAAAAGCTGAACAAAAGTTCGAAGAAGAATATCCCATAGAAAACATGTCTGCGAAACGTGATTATATTGAAGGACATAACTGCAAGCAGCCATAGAAATGAAGTTCAATAGCAAAGGCTCACAAAGTCAAAATATTGTTCGTATAAATAATAAGTCAAAGAAGACTACATTCATTTCAAGTGTCCAAAGTTATGAAGGCAACACCACTTTTCAAGAACTGAAAGTGAGTTATGACTCAATGGAGGAAAAGAAATAATATGCCTTACTTGCAAAGAGTGAGTGAAACAAGCTGTTAAATAGACAAGGGCTCACGGTTATTTGAAGGGTTCTGAAAAATAACTCCTTAGAATCCAAGTAAGAACTGTTGATTAAAATAGTTTGTTCTAGCTATTAAAGTCGCATTCCCTCGTTCATCTTTTGCAAGCCAAAACTGGTAACATAGCTCTAAGAAACTGTGGATTCCACGCCGAGATTCATCGTGTCAATGCCACTAATAATGATAGTCGGAATCCATGTCTTCATAATATTCCTTGCATATCATAGCAATCATTCTCTTAAAAATATTGTAATTATACTCACGCTCTCTACACGCAATAATAGTCGTTTGCGTCTCATCGCCACGTAAGAATAGGTTTAGCTTATCAGATCGCAGGTAAGATCTCCCTCCCCGTTGTAGGATTACATCATTTGACATCTCCTCTTGTCTCGTACTTTTTCTCATTCTGAAATTCTCTTCAATTTGCACACCTTCTCCTCTTGAGCTCATTCGTATGTAATTTTTCAATGAAGTTCGAATTCGCACCACATATTTCCATTTGTCTTATCACTCGGAAAAGTGATATCGCAGTTGTAACAACTAAGTTCATAGCACATAATTTCTTCTATTAGCACTTTCATAAAATACCTCACACTTCAACGTTCACAAACCATCACTTAAATCATTATTCACATACTACATAATTAAACATGCATAAATGTATATCGCTATACATAACCACATCATACTTCTCGTTCACTTCAAGATCTCAATTTCCCAAAAGAAAAGAACTAACATGCTTTCATTTAAAGTTCAAAGATATTTTTTTTTATTTTACATACCAAACACCATGCAAATCTTTCGAAACTCCTAACTTGTTCTTTTCTCCACACAACAAAATAATTCTTCCTTTCCTATACCAACTTTCTCAAATTATCTTTTATCTCGTTGTTTGTGATAGATCTAAAGCTCGTCACGTATCATCAAGTTTGATATCATCTTAAGGCTTCCTATGTTCACATGCTTATGTCGTAGTACTTTCACACATAACACCTATCTATGACATCATGTCACTCATGCTCATGTTTCAACATAATAATACCATCACATTGTCATATTCACACACAACTTTCATACACATGTATACTCGTGCAAATACATTCTCATCATCTCAACCTTGATTTCATATTCGTTCAACAACTTAAAACATACCTCACTTTCTTTTGGTTGAGAGTCATGCTTCGGATGTTGAGTCTTCATGACACTTCAAGTAATGCGGAAGACTTCTAGGAATTAATTTCAAGCAAGGCAGTGAAAAAAACAAGTATCAAAGGAGAGTCTTAGGATGACGCTCATGTATGAAGACACGACGCATCCGGGAATTCCTAAAGCACGACTCAACATCCGCCGTAACACCCCGCTCAACCTGCACATAGAGAAAACATATGTAGGGCTGAGTACTTAATACACTAAGTGGACACACTCCAAAAAAGTTGATAAAAGTTATGTCATCCATACCACAGTGAACTTGAGTTTACATTTAGATAAGAAATATCATCGAGTATCACAAAAACAGTTTCATAGACTGGCCAGACAATCAATCTCCCCACAATCTCAACAATCCAACAATCACATCATCTTTCCACAGTGCGACGAAAGTGTGGCCACACTATTCACCCACGAGACCGGCTGACTAGCAAGGACGGCTCTCGATCCCACCGGTGAACACAGCCTGATAGGGTTTGAGCCCTACTCAGACCCGAATTCGTTTCACACATAGCCCTATAGCCTAACGGAGCAAGCTTAAACGAACTAGGCATCAGGCAACAATATCAACATCAAAAAAATCATGGCAACACTTTAAACCACCCTTATAACTCCGTAATCATACTTTTGAAAAAGTAAAAGAGTTTACTAATAGAAAGCCTGCCTCGCTTGCTTATACACACAATTCACAACTTTAATGCAACCCTTGCTCTTCGTACCCACGTACGCACAACAACCCTTGTCAACACCATACCACAACCATTTTTTCCATCAATACATTTATCATGCATGCCCTATCGTTCCTTTCATCATTTTTCTTATATTGCCCATCCCAAACGTTCAACAACATAAACGAAACGAACACTATAGCATACAACAACGTGCAACACATAGCCACATCATAGGATACGTTCCTTATTCACACATGTATCATGTAATTCACTCAAAACTTGTCAACAAAGCTTATTTCACAAAACCAGAATCTGGCAGAACAGTGCAGTCTTTTTGTAAAAATTATTAAAATTCTGTCCGACCTCATATGACCCTAAAATTTGGTCACCACAACGTAGACATAAAGGTTTATTCAGTTAAAATTTCACACCAAAATCATGTCTTTTGATCGGTCAAATCAAAAACGAAACTCACTGGATGGAACACAAAATTATTGCAGTACTGCGTAGTTCGATTGAAAAATTCATTATAAATTCATCTGTCATCAAAAGAAGCTGAAATTTTGCACAACACATAAGACATCTAAAACCTCATCCAGTTAAAAAGAGATCGTTTGATTGGTCAAATACCCGTCGGAACCTACTGTCCGAATACAATAGTTTTTATGCTCAACATTTACAAACCCTAGTTTGTCTATCATACATCCACACATACATATTCATTCTTACAACACATATTCTTGCTTCAAAAATGAAATTGCAACCATGCTTTCATAATCACACATAACATTCACCAATGATTCAACCACACACTTACACACACACAAACATACACGCACACACATAAACATTCTTGTGCAGTCATCCTTCCCAACCAAATAATTCTTAGATTTACGATTCTCCACTCACTATATGCATGAGGGGTTCAAAAATTATGGATTCAATAGGAAGAATGAGAGGGACGAATCAAAGTATACCTTTCCCTTGAAAAACAATCGGTAGGAATGACGAATGATGTGATTCTTTGATGAATCTTGAGTTTTCAACTCCAAAACGAAGCAAGAACAAGGAATTGGTGAAGGATTTGTAGAGAGGGAGAAGAGAGGGAGGGAGGCGTGTGGGAGAGGAGAGGGAGAGAGGGAGGCGTGAAAATGAGGGGTTAGGGTTGGTTTTTTTTTCAATTTATAGTCTAGGATTAATCCCGCAATTAAATAAAACAATTAAAATTGTGGAAGAATAAAATAGAGGTCAATGAATAAATCCCACAATTAAACAAAATAGGCGTGTATTGAAGGGGGGGGGGATTCTCGAATTTATGCTATTTAATTAGCATAGAAATTGATTTGGTATTTACTTGGAGAGAAATATACTCACAAAATAGGTAAAAAGATAGTGAGTATCCCATAAATAAGGTAACAAACAATTCAAAAATCTCCAAGTAGGGAAAGAAGGGGGGGCGTGTAATATGGGAAGCCATTGAGAAAAAAATATTTAAATCCTCAAATTAAATAGGAATAGGATTTAAATTTGATAATTTCTTGTAGGAAAAGACAGTTAGGGTTTGTATACTAGAAATCACCTTTCGAGTGATTGAATACTGTAAAACTCTAATAATTATTTTCCAATGAATGCAACAAATTGTGTTTGTCATGATGTTGCTATGTTTTACATTTAATGGATGTTTATTGCATATTTAAATGTACAAGCGAACATAATAAAGTCTAAGTCTTTATTTTAGTAGACCGGTTGTGGGCTGTGCTCAATTTAAGGTACGCGGTCAGTCCTGAACAAAGAAAAATAATAATTTCACAACCTAGATAGGCCTAGACTACCTATCGTGAAAGGTTGCAATGCCAGTCCGACTATTTCTAAGTCTTATTGAAATAAGAAGACGTTGGTGTGGTATAGCACTGAATGGATCTAACAGCAAAACGAGTCTTTATGCTATCTACTGAAAGAAGAGGTATTGATAATTAATTTCTTAATCAATGTACGTTAGCATTGAGCAGACGAGATTGAGTATCTACTACTTTAACTTACCAAAGGTGCGGGTTTTTCGTCATCCAACAATCAAGGTATATTGGGTAGTGGTGATCATTATCTGGCGGTGCTAGGATTGCTATTATGTTGAATCGTGAGCGGGGAGAGTCTCGTTTGATAACATCCACAAGTAGTACGCATGTTTTAGGGATATTTTGTGCTAAAACATGTTTATAATTCAAGTTGCGAGCATGAAACATGTGATAATTACGCGAATAGAGTTTGTCTGAATAATCTGCTAAATAGATCAGTTTTGTGTGATCCGTTAGAACGCACGCCTCCGCTGCCCTTCAAAGACTCCCACAAAATAGGAAACAAATAAATTAATCCCACAAGGAAATTTATAGGTATAAGGGGCAAAAATTATGAGGTTTTAAAGAAGGAAAGAGTCAAATCCTAATTAAAATAGGATATGAAGAGATTTAATTAGATTTTAATTCAATGGAAGGAAATAAGTAAAGTACCAATTAAATCTACAAAATAATTTATTCTCCTAATTAATAGGAGATTTCAAAAATGCCAAGAAATTGGAGAGGGGTCGAAATTTTATGTAGAATAACATAGGGGTAATTTGGTGTGGATTTAATTTGGATAAATATCCCAAAATAATTAATTAAATCCCAGAAAGAAAATACTATTTGAAATAATTAGGAGGGCCGAAAATTCGAATAAAATGGCTACAACAAATATGCATGATCCCATATAATTTAATTCGCACATTGGGAAAAATAATTCACCTTATTTCTCATAACTCACAACAACTAAATTCACAACGTTAACTTAATCACATAGAGAATCAAACTCTATAAAAGAAATTCTCATTCAACATCCACATTAGTAAAAACAAAAGTCTGCATGATAACATGATAGATGACGAATTCATTAAGGCTGCATATTTCATATGTCTTAGTTCAATCAAACAGAAGACTAGCAATGGAAAGAGGGAAGAACTGAATTGTCATCAATGCCTGCTGAAAGCAAGAAAGGCAAGAAAAACTTGGTGAAAAGGCAAAGAGAAGATGCATTGTAAGTCGGATTGACCTCTTATATAATGGACAATAACTTAGATAACAATGCAATTTCTAAAAGAGAGATCTAAATCCAGTTGGTCAGTTGTTGCAGTGGGAGCTATTTATTTAGCTCACTTTATTGTTTTGTTTAGATGAGTAAGATTTTATTTTATCGGTACAATTTGGCTTAGAAGAATTCAGTTTCAGTTTCTAAACTTGTTTATGATTACGTGATGTTCGATGTCATTTTATAATGCGTGCATTATTAAGAAATGTGATTCGAATATCTATCGTAGTACCATAGAAAAACAAATAATACATCATAGTATCTAAACAATATAAATGTAACATGATTGAGTTCTACACAACAGGTCAACTTCTTAAACAATGAATGATAAAGTATTTATGGCACTTAGACATAAGGCGAAGAAAGTACTTAGTAATTGTTCAAACTGATTTTGTCTAACTCAAGTGACTATCGAGATTTTAACAACTTGCTTGTTAGGTAGCTTGAACGTCAAGAAATTCTGGTTGATGCACTATAAGTTAGAATCATTTGGTGGTACAAGGGATTTAGAATACTTATAGAGATGCAATATAGAAAGACTAGCATGTCTCAATGGTCTACACCATAGGAGACGAGCAATGAGTTAAGACCAGTAGTGGGAGTTAAATCCTAGTTGACTACTCCAAGCATTCTTCTAAAGAATGTGATAGTCGTATAAGAAGATATCAAAATCTCTCGAAGATAAGTTCGATAAGTGAATAGTTGTACTCAATAACACCTTATCATGATACGATATACGTTGGAAACAACGAGTTATACCCTAGAGAAACTAGCATAACATCAGTACCTTCTACAACACACGAGTTGTGGACCCGTGCGACATCGCATCGCCTCGTTCCGTGGCTTCACTTTCCAAATTTTCATTAGGGTTTCCAAATCCTTGGATTCAATTTTGGAAATAATTCAAGATATATATGAAAATTAGATTTGAATATATCTTTTGTGGATTTTATATATTATATGCGATTTGATTATGAATTAAATCATGGATTAATTAGATTCTTTCCTTATTTAATGGATTTATGTGGATTTTATTCCTAGATGAATCCTAGTTATATTTGGAAAGTAATAATCTAATTTTTTATCTATATTCTACGGATTTATATGAATTTATTCCTAGACAAATCCTAGTTAGATTTAGATAATGATAATATTATTTTATTCTTATCCGATGAATTTATATGAATTTATTCATATATGAGTTCTAGATGGATTTGGATAAGTAATAATATAACATTTTATTCTTATCCTATGAATTTATATGAATTCATTCATATATGAGTTCTAGATGGATTTGAAGAATGATAATATAATATTATCTAATTCTTTGGATTTATATGGATTAGGATTAATATTAATATTAATTTATTTTTATCCTATGGATTTGAATAGATTTAATTCTATTAAGACAAATCCTAGATGGATTAAAAAAAATATTAATCTAAGTTATCCTAGATATATTAGGATAGAGATAATATATAAGAAAATCCTTATTTAATTAGATTTAGATAAATTAATTTATCGAAGTAATCCTAAGTAATGTTTGATATATTATGGATGTCTATTCTAAATAGAATTAAGATTTGTATAAATCTTGGTTGATAGGATTTTATTTTATCTTATGGATTATGACGGAATTGTTTCTATCTAGTAATATTCTAGTACGATTTAAATAATGATAATCCTAGAGCAACGTTATCTTGAATCGAAGGATTTGATTTTATCGAAATAAAATCTAGAATAATCATAAATGGATTTAGATAATTAACACTATCTTGATAAATCCTAAATGAATTTGGGTAATCATCATCCATGATAAAACTTAATTATATAATTGATTCTCCCTTGACTAGATTAAATAATTATCGTTAATTATCCAGTGTGTTTAAATGACATGCATTAAATGGATTTATCTGTTTATTTGATGTTTATCTTTTTAAGTGGATTATCTGTCTTATCTGCTTATGTGATAATTATGCAAAAACCATATAAAATATCTAAGCGATAATTACAACAAGTGCGTTGTATATAATCTCCATCGATTGGTTTGCAAATTTTATGAAGTCAGTTTCTAATATTATCGCCACCCATTATATGGGGACAATAATCCTACGAAATAGCAAGTTCATATAGGCAGACTTCTCAAATATAAATATTGTGAACTAGAAAGTAGTTTCTAATATTATCGCCACCCATTATGTGGGGACAATAATCCTATGAAATTACAAGTTTCAGAAGTTCATATTGAAGGGGTTTACGGCGGAAGCGTGCGTTCTAACGGATCACATAAAAACTGATCTATTTAGCAGATTATTTAGATAAACTCTATTCGCGTAATTCTCACATGTATCATGCTCACAACTTGAATTTAAACATACTTTAGCACAAAAAATCCCTAAAACATGCTTGCTACGGAGTTGACCAATTTACCTCGTTAATTCACTTAAGAATCGAAGATGGCTTGCGTCTTCTCCACGTGAAGATCTTGAGTACTCGACCTCGGATCTTCTGACTGGTATCCCGGACTGTAATCTAATATTTGTGTGGAAAAATCTCACCACAATGCTAGGACTTAAATAAAAAAGACAGAATCCTGCTCACGGAAGGAGAGCAAAAATCGTTCCTCTCCTTGGAATAGGGGGGGACGAAAATTGTAAATTAAAACAAGTTTATTTTCTGTATCATTTATTCTCATATTTATATTAAGTCACAAATTGTGCCCAGTCAGGGATCTATGGAAGAATTTGGATATGCCCCCCCCCCCAATTAGCTTTTTAATAATTAAATTGAACCCGTAATTTAATATGAGCTTATATTGGAATATTACAATCAGCCACTAAAGAAGTAATATTGCACTGCCCATCCAAATCCGAAATTACAAGTATTTCGGGTTTCCATTTGTTTGTCATTTATTTCCCGCGCTTAAGATAGAAACATCAATTAATTAATCAATGTCTGCTATTGACTTAATTAATTAACTTATTATAAGCTCCAAGAGTGGACTTAGCAAGAAACGCTTATTTATTATTCATAGAGTAATCAAACTCCAACTAGCTAGGTTACGAATAATAAAACCTTGTTTCGAGTTCCTCTTTGGATGTTATCAAACGAGACTCACCTCATGCACGATTCAATATAATAGCAATTCTAGCACCGCTAGATATTAATCGTCCCTACCCAAGATACCAAGATCGTTGGGTTGCGAAAAACCCGCATCTATTGGTAAGTCAAAGTAGTATATAATAAATATCGTATGCTCAATGCAAACTTACATTGATTAAGAATATAATTATCAAGACCTCGTCTTTCAGTAGATAGCATAAAGACCCGTCTTGCCGTTTAGATCCAATTCAGTGTTATACCACACCAACGTCATCTTATTTTAATAAGGCTTAGAAATAATCGGACTAACATTGTAACCTTTCACGATAGGTAGTCTAGGCCTGTCTAGGTTGTGAAATTCTTATTTTTCTTTGTTCAGAACTGACCGTGTTACCTTAAAGTGGACGACGCCCACAACCGGTCCACTAAAACAAAGACTTAGACTTTGTTACGTTCGCTTATACATTTAAATATGCAATAAACATCCATTAAATGTAAAACATAACAACATTATGACAAAATTAATATGTTGCATTCATTGGAAAAGAATATATAGAGTTTTACAGTATTCAATCACTCGAAATGTGATTTCTAGTATACAAAACGCGAAGACATACAAAATTTATGAGATAGTTTGATTTTGTTATCAGCACATGAGCATTGTTATGAGAATGTGTTGTAGAAACAAAATTCTGTAATGCTAAATCTGATGGTCGTGCTTAGGCAACATTAGGCGGCCATGCTATTATGTGGTCTCTGGACTATTCGTCGGTGTTGTGACCAGTAAAAATGTTAAAGTTGTGAATGAGTATTAACCTCTTACGGAGGGTACATGTTTTCGATTTTACAGTTGCAAGATACATAATTGTTTTGTGGTTATTTGCGATTATGTATTGAGCATAAGTATGTGATAATAAGTTAATTTGCCAAATCTTCAGTATGTCATTCAATATTTTGTCTGCGATCCTTAAAAAAAATTCGAATGCCAAAATTATGTAGACTAGAAACGTGAATGGATAATGTTCTCATCGCTAAAACTTGGAGTTTATACTCAATGATTCATGTCCTCCATATCCTTAACATAATTCCATGAAGAATGTTCGAGAATGTTTTTTGCATGTACTTGACAAGTTCTTTGAGGAATAAGGTCAAAATATTTTATTTTAAGTAACATGACAAGTCTTGGTTAGTGACGATGAAAGATGAATATCAATAGAATCTGTCAAGATGATTCGATTGCAATATCCTAGAGGGACATAATGTTTTGAGGAATCTTTTGATCACTAAAATAGTTTTTTGTCTCAAGTCATCGCCTAAAGTAATAAGAAATGACTACAAGAAGGTTTAACTGAAAAGTAGAAAACCTTCAGAATATTAGTCGTTATATTACTGTTAGAGGAAAGTAACATGATAGATGACAAATTCATAAAGGCTGCATTTTTCCTAAGTCCTAGTTCATTTGAACAAAATACTGGATATGGAAATGGGAGAACCTGAATTGTCAACAAAGTTTGTTTAAAGCGAGTGAAGATGCTTTGTAAGTTAAATTGACCTCTTTTAAAGAAGGACAATGACTTACATGACAGTGCAATTTTTAAGTAAGAGATCTTGATCCAGTTAGGCATCTGTTGCAGTGGGAGCTATTAATGCTCAATTATTATTTGATGGTTGATGTTTAAGGCATCATAGTATTGAAACAATATAAATGCAACAAGATTGAGTATCAAACAACACATCTACTTCTTAAATAATGAATGATAAAGTATTTAAGGCTCTTAATATTAAGGCCAAGAAAATACTTAGCAATTGTTCAAACTGATCTAAACTATCGAGATTTTAACAATTTATTTGTTAAATAGCTTGGGAGTCGAGAATGTCTGTTTGATGCACTGTAAGTGTCACGACCGTCCATAATAGGGGTACTACAAACGCGGCGATCGTGACCAAGGGACGACAAAAACGACAACTTACAAGGATAACAGTTTACGAAAACTCAATTAGCTTAAAGGAAGAAAAATATTTTAGTTTAAAAAGTTTAAGGTTATAATTTACTATTAATTAGAAACGACTTATGATAAATATTTTTTTAAAAAAAGAAGCAGCGGAGAAAATAAATATTAAAAACCCAATTAACTTCTAAAGAAACATTTAGTTTAAATCACGTAAACACCATTGTAAAGTAACATTGTAAATACTCGGTTAAAAAACCTAACACAGCCAAACATGCTCTAACACAGTACGAAAAAAATTAAAGTCTTGAGACATAGTTCAAAATATAGCAGCGGAAATAAGGTTTAAAGAGAGTCGAGGATAACGCCTATGTATGAAGACACAACGCATCCTAAGTTCTTAGGCCAACTCAACATCCTCCCGAACATCCCGCTCAACCTGCACATAAAGAAAAAGAATATGCAGGGCTGAGTACTTGTTGTACTCAATGGGCTCATGCCGAAAACATTTTAATATAGTTATGTCATCCATACCAGTGATCTCGAGTTTTATATGTAGTAAGAAATATCACGGGAACACAAAAATATTTCAAGTCTGGCCAGACAATTTATCTCCCCACTTTCACATCAATCCATCAATCACAATCATCATATCACAGTGCGACGAAAGTGTGGCCACACTATTCGCCCACGAGACCGGCCGACTAGCAAGGACGGCTCACGATCCCACCAGTGTACACAGCCTGATAGGGTTTGCGGCCCTACGCAGACCCGAATTCGTTTCACAACACAACCATATAGACTAACGGAGCAAGCTCAGACGAACTAGGCATCAGGCAACAATCTCACAAACAAAATAACATGGCATGACATAACAAGTTAAACCACCCTTATAACACCACATCGTATTTTCAGAAAATAAAGAGATTTGAAAAAGAAAGCCCACCTCGTTTGCTTAATCAATTCAATATCCACTTAAGGCAACCCTCGTTCCTTGTGCTCACGTACTCACAATAACCCTTGCCAAACCACAATACAAATCAGCCTCCCATCAATTTACATTATCATGCATGTCCTATCGTTCCTTTTATCATTCTCTTAAATTTACCCATCCCAACATTCATCAACATAAGGATAACATGCCATAATATTTTTCAACGTGTCACACATAATCACGTCATAGGATACATTCCTAAATCATACATGCATCATATAATTCACTCAAACTTGGCAACAAGTGATATTTCCACATAATAATAAATCTGGCAGAACTGCGTGGTTGGTTTGTAAAAATCACCAGAAATCCATACGACCTCATATGAAACTGAGATTTGGTCACAACACAGAAGACACATTGAAGTTCATCCAGTTAAAATTCCACACCAAAATCACTTCATTTGTTCAGTCAAAACAATAATGTAACTCTCTGGTCGGAACACAAAAATTCTAGCAGCACTGTGCAGTTCCATTGAAAAATTTACCAAAAATTCATCTGATATCCAATAAGGCTGAAATTTTCACAAAACTCAGAAGACACTTCAAATATCATCTAGTTCAAAATTCATATCAAAAGGAGGCCATTTGGTCAGTCAAATAGGAAATGAAACTTTCTAGGCGAGAATACAAGTTTCTGGCAGAAATGCGCAGTCAACTTCAAATATTTATTAAAAATTCATTTTTCATCAACAAGGGTTGAAATTCACACACAACACAGAAAACACCTTAAATTTACTCAATTAAAATTTCGTGTCAAAATTTAATCGTTTGGTTGGTCAAACACACGTCGGAACCCAATTTTTTTCATGCTTATAACACACAATCATGCTCTCACATAAACTCACCTTATTCACCAAGGATTCAAATCAAACTCCACATAAACTCATTCAAAAACGCATATTCATCCAAGTTTTCATGCAAACACAAATTCCCACTGATAAAATTTTGCGATCTATGATTCCTACACTCACTATATGCATGTAGGGTTCAAGAACAAAGATTAAATGAAAAGAAAGAGGGAGAATGAATCAAATATACCTTTCTTGACAAAAACGAATCGGTAGAAACAAGAATTGATGGATTCGACGGATACTCTTGAAAAATCAACTCCAACGGATGCAAGAACAAGGACGAATGGTGGATTTTTGGAGAGAATATGGAGAGGGAGAGGAGAGGCATGTGAGAGAGGGGGAGAGAGGGGGAGAGAGGGGGTAGACGGCTAGGGTAGGAAGAAAAATGGGGGCTAGGGTTTAGTTTAGGTGATTTTATAGTTCTAGGTTAAATCCAAAATTTAATTAATTGTGGGGGAATAAAATAGGGGCCAATAATTAAAATCTCACAATTAAAAGAAGCATAATTTTTGAAAATTATGGTTGGGAATTAACAAGGAATTATGTGGTATTTACATGGAGAGATATAGATCCACAATTTAGGAAATAAAGCAATGAATATTCCATAAACAAGGGAAAAAAATAAATTAAATCTCCAAATAGGAAAATAATGAGGGAGGGCGAAAATTTTGATGATGTGCACAAGGAAATTATTTAAATCCTCAATTAAATAGAATAGGATTTAAATTTGGTAATTTCTTTATAGGAAAAGACTCCCATAAAATAGGCAACAATTAAATAAATTTCCACAAGGAAATTAAGCCAAAAAAAACGTGTGGGATGGAGACACAATAGAAGGAAAATATTCGCATCCCCAATAAATTAGACATAGGCATTAAATTGGGTATTTATTTGAATAAAAGAAATTCCACAAAATAGGAACAAATATTTTATCCTCTACAAATAGGGGGGCCGAAAATTGGCTTAATTAGCCACAAGGAAATAATTCAACTCTTAACTTAATTTGGGGTGAGGGAATAAAATGTGGCAAGATTTAATTGGATTTAAAATAACTAAGGAAATCAACAAGGTAGCAATTAAATCAAAGGAACTAATTCACCCTCCTAATTAAAATAGAGAATATTCGAAACTCACAAAAACAAAAGGTTAGAGTTCGAATTTCATGTAGCACAATTTAGGGATAATTTGATTTGGATTTAATTTGGATGAATATCCCAAAACAATTAATCAAATCCTAGAAAGAATAAAATTTCCAAAAAATGGGAGGGGCCGACAATAGCCACTTTACTTGGCTAGAACTAAATGCATGATTTTATTTAAATTGATCCCCCACATAAAAAAAATATAAAGCACTTCATTCCAAAACATCCATGACAATTTATTCCACATAATCAAACTCAATCCCGTAGCAACAATTTAATTCCATAAATGAAATTTCCAAACGACATATTAAAATAAAAGTCGCAAAAATTTGGGATGTTACATCCTTCCCCTCTTTTCTTTCCTGAAATTTCATCCCGAAATTTGACCATCTCACGTAAACAACTCGGGGTACTTTTCTTTCATTCTATCTTCTAACTCCCACGTGGCTTCCTCGGGACCATGGTGTTTCCACAACACCTTCACGGATGCTATCGACTTGTTTCGCAACTCTTGCACCTTCCGATCTAGGATTGCCTCGGGCCTTTCCTCGTAGCTCATGTCGGGGGTTAGGATCACTTCCTCTTGATGAATCACATGCTTGGGGTCGAACACGTACTTGCGCAACTGTGACACATGGAACACGTTGTGCACGTTCCTAAAACTGGGAGGTAACGCCAAACGATACGCTACAGGACCTACTTCATCGATAATCTCGTAAGGTCCTACAAAACGCGGTTTCAGCTTGCCCTTCACTCCAAACCTCACAACTCCTCTGGTTGGGGATACTTTCAAGAACACTTTATCACCAACATCGAATTTGATATCCGTTCGGCGCACAACAGCATATGACTTCTTCCTATCTTGAGCTTCCTTGATCCTTGCGCGGATTTGATGCACAATTTCGGTCATTTCCTTTATAGCGTCGGGTCCTAACATCTTCCTCTCGCCAATTTCATCCCAATAGAGTGGGGATTGACACTTCTTGCCATACAAGGCTTCGTACGGAGCCATATCGATCGTCGCTTGGTAGCTATTGTTGTAGGCGAATTCAACCAACGGTAGAACAGTTTCCCAACTTTCCCCTCGATCTAGGACAACGGCTTGCAGCATATCCTCAAGCGTTTGAATCGTCCTCTCTGACTGCCCGTCCGATTGCGGGTGATAAGCAGTGCTGAAATTCAGTTGTGTGCCCAATTTCCGTTGCATACTTATCCAAAACTTTGATGTGAACTTCGTATCACGGTCGGACACAATGGTCTTTGGCACCCCATGCAAATGCACAATCTCATTCACGTAGAGCTTTGCTAACTTGTCCACGCCATAAGTAATTCGAATTGGTAAAAAGTGCGCGCTTTTAGTTAGTCGATCGATGATCACCCAAATTGCAGTGTTTCCCTTCTGTGACTTTGGCAAACTCGTCACGAAATCCATAGCTAGATGCTCTCACTTCCATTCAGGAATTTCAAGTGGTTGCAATTTCCCATATGGTCTTTGGTGTAAGGCCTTCACTTGTTGGCATGCTAGACATCGCTCCACATACGACGCCACGTCTCCTTTCATTCCATTCCACCAAAAACGTTGCTTCAAATCTCGATACATCTTTGTGCTTTCGGGGTGAGCAGTGTAGGGCGTGTCGTGCGCTTCACTCAAAATCTCATCTTTTAGCGCCTCATCGCTCGACACACACAATCGTCCATCGTACGTCAAAGCATTATCCGCCTCCTCACGGTAATGATCAAGCTTTTCGGCTCTCACCTTCACACGTAACTCTTCCAACTTCTTATCACGTCGTTGGGCTTCTATGAGCCTGGTTCTCAAATCTGGCTCAATCACTAGCGTCGCGATTCTTCCTCCCACTGTCTCGGGCGCTTTTACTATTTCCAATCCCATTCTGTCAAATTCGCGAATCAACGATTCCTCTTGCGTTAGGAAATAAGCCAATTGCGGTTGGTTCTTCCTACTCAAAGCATCGGCTACTACATTCGCCTTGCCCGGATGATAGTGAATACCACAATCATAATCTTTCACGATCTCTAACCAACGTCGTTGTCGCATGTTTAGCTCCTTCTGCTCGAATAAATACTTGAGACTCTTGTGATCCATATATATTTCGCATCTCACTCCGTAGAGATGATGTCTCCAAATTTTCATTGCATGTACTACTGCTGCTAGCTCCAAGTCGTGCGTGGGAAAATTCAATTCATTCGGTCTCAACTGTCGGGAAGCGTATGCTATCACTTTCCCATCTTGTATCAACACACAACCAAGTCCTACCTTTGATGCATCGGTATAGACGGCGAAGTCCTTGTCGGTTGCCGGTACGGCTAGAACAGGTGTTGTAGTCAATTTCTCTATCAAAAGTTGGAAACTCGCCTCACACTCCGGCGTCCAAACCACTTTGACTCCTTTCTTCAACAGTTGTGTCATTGGTCTCGTGATTTTAGAGAATCCCTCGATGAAGCGTCGATAGTATCCCGCCAATCCCAAGAAACTGCGGATTTCACTCGGTGTTTTTGGTGATTTCCAATTTTGCACAGCCTCGACCTTTGCTGGGTCAACTTGAATTCCATTTGCCGTCACAATATGACCAAGAAAGTTCACTCGAGTCAACCAAAACTCACACTTACTAAACTTGGCATAAAGTTTCTCCTTTCGTAACGTTTCCAACACAGTTTGCAAATACCCTCCATGTTCATCCTCGTTCTTCGAGTATACTAAAACATCGTCGATGAAGACTAACACGAATTTGTCGAGATATTCGGGTAAAACTCGGTCTATTAACACGAATTTGTCGAGATATTCATAATTGTCATACCCGCTTTTTTTTTCTATCTTTTTAAGTTAAGATTTTTTTTATTTTTTTAGAACGAGCGAGTGATAGAACTGGAATAAAATATCGTGTTTGTTTTGATTGGTTGTGAATGCTTGAATTATGGTTGATTATTTGTTTGTTGTAAGTTGTCGACGAGATTGACGTGAGAGTCGTCGATGGGAAAATTTTGGGCGTTCGTTTACAATGTACTTGGAATAACACCAAAGTACTAAATAATAAAACACCACAATTTAATCAATGTACTAAAATTATATATATACGGGCCTATCACTTTTGTCTATTTTTATCTTTAGCCCATTTATCCTTATTCAATTGGGCTACTTTTAATATATAGCCATTATTTCCTAAACCCTTTCTACACGTTATCTTTTCTTCTCCAAAACCTCCACTCCTAAAATCTCTCCAACCAAATACCCCTTTTTACGCCACATACATACGTATACATATCTTCCCTTTACTCTCAGCAAATTACCGTCTCTTGTTCTGCAATTTTTCTCCTCCTCCGTTAAGGTAATTTTCTTCTCCATCAATTGAATTCGAAAACCTCCATATTTGTTGATTCCAAAATTCAACTTTTACAGTGGGAAGGAGAAGCTGAGAGTGTTGTGATTACCGTGTTTGTGTGCGAATTTTGCTTATTTCCAAAGGTATTTTTTTTTCTCCTCTTCAATTCCATGACATAGTTTCACACAATCATAGTAGTTCACGAAATCAAACAATTAGAAATAATAAAAGATTTAGATTTGGAAAAAAGAGACATGAGTTTAGAAGAGGGAATTGGGTATCTTCTATTTGTGATTTTGAGGGAAAATGTTAAAAACCAGAGAGAGCTGTGGCCGAATTTGTGTTCCTGTGAGAGTTAGAGAGAGACGTTTGTTCTGGTCAATTTGAGAAGAAGACGGGTAGGGGTGATTGGGAGTATTTTATGTACTGACTTCTTTCATTTCTTTCTCTTTCCTCATCATTAATTCTTTTTACATATTTTTGTGTGTATGTTGAAAAGGATGTATGTGTACTGTGTATGGAATGGGTTGTATATTATTGTTTTAAAACACTTAAGATTATGTTTAAAAAAAAGAGATAGGAAGGGGAGGCAACTTTGAAAAAAAGAGATTATGTCTGATTTTTGCATATCATGTTATTTCGAAAAGGGTGAGCTTGTGCACGTTGTTTGCGGTGGGAACAAAAAGTGATTAAGGAGTTAAGCTGTTAAGGTGGACTTTCTTTTTTAATAAGGACTATGTCCTAAATACTTTTTATGTGAAAGGAGGTGGAAAGTGTTTGTCTTGCCATGTTTTGTATTTGAATGAACCTATCTGAAGTGGCTATGACATGTATGTTAAATCGAATTCGGGTCCCAGTAGGGCCGCAAACCCTGCTCGGACTAGTGTACACCCCGTAGATCGTGTGCTATCTCTTTGGAGTTGGCCGGTCTAGTGACTTGGTTCGTGGCCACGTTCCTTGTCATGTATGTTCAGATATGGTGATGGTGAATGTGGATGGAAAATGGTTGGCCGACCGAACTTGTGAAATATATGTTTTGGTGTACTTGGGTTTCTTTTAATTAAAACCCCCAAGGTCACTTGATTATGGCTTGACAAACTATTTTTGGCATGTGTCCACTAAGTGCATCAAGTACTCAGCCCTGCATATTGTTTTTCTTAATGTGCAGATTGAGCGGCGATGGGCGTGGAGGATGTTGAGCAGAGTTCATGGATTGTTCTGTCATGATTAATAATGTTGGATTTGTCGTGTCTTCATACTCGGCATTTTCCGTGTCTTGAACGCTTCCGCTAAGAGTACTTTTCTTTAGAATTGTTTATTCGTGCAGAGTCTAACTCGTTTGAAAATTGTTTATTGTCCATTCTTTATTCACTTAGAGTTGGTATTATTGTTAGGATAATATTATGACGTTTTAAAAGTTAATTCAATTATTAAATTTTTGGTCAAATGTGTATGTTTTTCCCCTTTGTTCCCCGCTTCTTTAATCCTCCCCTAGTCGCGATCAACCGTATTTTCTATCCTTAGAAAATGCGGGCGTGACAGAGTGGTATCAGAGCGACCTTCTTTCCGCTCTGGACCCAAGTGTCTTCTTTCTTTCTTGATCTAGATTAGTATCCCTAGATCAAAAAAAATAATTTAAAAGAGTCAAAGGCTCAACATCCGACCATCGCGTTCAACCTGAAAAGAGGTAACCAAAATTTTTGTAAGTGATTTTGAGGTAAATAGTTTGGGAATGGAAATGATTAGTTGTGCATGATGGAATTATTGGCGGGAAAAAAAAATTTATGTTGTGGAAACTTGTGAAAATTTTTGGAAATATTTGAACTTTAAGTGAAAGCATGCTAGTTCTTTTCCTATTGAGATTTTGAGGAACATGATGTTGTTATGTGTTGTGACGTCTAGTGATAATTGTTTGTGTATGCTCGATTATGTGGCCTTTACACGATGATTTGAGTCATGACTCGTATATATTGAAATATGATATTATGAATTCCTTGTGTGATTGCGGACTGTTTGGGGATGAACGTTAGACCTTACATTATCGATTCTAATTGTATGTAGCAACTCAATTATTGCTTCTCTGAGCAAACTAAATGAACGTGCAACAACGAACCACAGTAAAACTCTAATACCGAAAGGATAAAAGAAAAATAATAAGTATAAATGTTCGGAAAGTGTGAATGGAAGTTTGAGTGATGATAGTTGGTGTTACATGCGCATACGTAGCTTGATTTTGTATACGTATTCTATAATCGTTATATATGAAAGGTTGCGTGAGAAGTCTTGATACGATAATGTAGTGATAAATAATTGGAGCGACCATATTAATCTATGCGTTTTGAATCAGAATGCCACCGAGACGTGGACGTAGACCTGGGCGTGGACGTGGAGAAGAGGACCCTGTGGACCCTCAGAATGTCGAGGGAGAGCAACCACCACCACCACCACCGCCTCCACCACCACCACCACCCCCGCCTCAACCTAAACAATACATTGATACCTTTTTGAGGCAAAAACCCCCACAGTTTGATGGACTGGGAGAGCCGTCTAAGGCAGAGACCTGGATACGCACCCTCGAGCGCATATTTGATTTTATGGAGTGCACCGACAAGGAACACCTAGCTTGTGTGACTTTTCAATTAACGGGGCCCGCAGATTTTTGGTGGGATACCAAGCTAAGGACCATGAACCCTGAACGTCGTGAAGCGCTTACTTAGGAGATATTCAAGGAAGAGGTGTACAATAAGTACGTTCCCATGAGCTATAGACGAGCAAAGGTAGTTGAATTCCATACTTTGAAGCAAGGGAATATGACGGTGACAGAGTACGACCGTGCATTGTGTGAAATGACTCGATATGCTCCCGAGTTGGTGGATACAGATGAGAAAATGGCAGAAAAGTTTCGTGCTGGTCTCAAGCACGAAATAAGAGTAGCAGTGGCAAGTCGCAGAGGACTTTCATATTCTGAGATTTTGGCTTGTGCATTAGATGTGGAAGAAGCGTTGCCTAAGGAGATGACAGTAGCAAATACTACACCAGTGCCACTTCAACAACATAATTTCAGAGATAAGAGGAAGTGGGATGGAGATCGGACTCCATATGATAACAAGAGGCAGCAACCCATCAGAAACCCACCGCAATATGGAGGTAGGCAGAGTGCTCCCTATCAGAGGGGTGACTTCCGGCCTAGAGCCCCCCAGTGTGCTAAGTGCTTTAAGAACCATTTTGGGGAGTGCAGAGAAAAGAGCAATAAATGCTACACTTGTGGTGGAAATGGCCACTTCTCAAGAGAATGCCCGAGTAAGATTATGGGGATGGGAGCAGGACAGAACAATCAAGGGTTCCGTCCGCAAGTGCGGGCACTACAAGCCGAACCGAGGGGATACTTACCCGCACCACAGCAGCAGCAGCAACAACATCGTCAAGGACTTCCCACTCAGGCAAGGGCATATGCTTTAAAAGGGAAACAGCCTACGAACCAGCAAGGGAATCAAGAGCAAGGAAACTTGGCAGGTATGGGCACGCTCCTCGACATGCCTATTGTTGTTTTATTTGATACGGGTGCATCACATTCTTTTATATCAGCATCATGTGTGAATACTTTAGAACTGCCTATCAATAGAACTGAACAAAGAATGAGTGTGACTTCACCCGTAGGAGGAACTATAGATATTTCACAAATTTGCTCGAATGTAGAATTTACTATGGGAGAACTTAAGCTAGTTGCACACAAATTACAAGTTATGTCGATGGGGAGTGTAGATATAATTTTGGGAATGGATTGTTTGGCCGAGAATCATGTTACCATTCGCTGCAAAGAGAGAGAGATCTCTTTTCAAACCCCGGGAAATGAGCCGAATATATTTTACGGGATTTCTATGAACCGATGCAAGTCCATAATTTCTGCACTTCAAGCGACTACTATTATGAGGAAGGGATGCCCGGCGTATCTCGTCTATCTAAGTGGAGAGGAGAAGAAAGAAAGAAGCATAGAGGATGTGGCAGTAGTGAAAGAATTTCCCGACGTTTTTCCTAATGCCTTGCCAGGACCGCCACCCGATAGACAGTTGGAGTTTACAATTGATTTGGAGCCAGGATCAGCACCGATATCTAAGGCACCATACCGTATGGCGCCTAAGGAATTGGAAGAACTTAAGATACAACTACAAGAGTTGCTAGACTTGGGTTTCATTAGACCCAGTGTGTCGCCGTGTGGAGCACCGGTGTTGTTCGTGAAGAAGAAGGATGGGACACTAAGGATGTGCATAGATTATCGAGAGTTGAACAAGTTGACACTCAAGAACAAGTATCCACTGCCGAGGATAGATGATTTGTTTGATCAACTCTCTGGAGCTGGAGTATTCTCAAAAATGGATTTGAGATCGGGATACCATCAACTGAGAGTCCGACGAGAAGATGTACCCAAGACGGCTTTCTGAACTAGATACGGCCATTATGAGTTTATAGTGATGCCTTTCGGATTGACCAATGCCCCGGCTGTATTTATGGACCTTATGAATCGTGTGTTCCATCCATACTTAGACAAGTTCGTCTTAGTCTTCATAGACGATGTCCTTATCTACTCAAAGAACGAGGAGGAACATGAAAAACATTTGCGGACTACCTTGGAGACATTAAGGGCCGAGAAACTCTACGCCAAGTTCAGTAAGTGTGAGTTTTGGCTCAAAGAAGTGACTTTCCTTGGGCACATAGTGAGCGCAGATGGAATTCGAGTAGACCCCGCAAAGGTGGAAGCTGTACAGAAATGGAAATCACCAACCACACCTAATGAAATTCGGAGCTTCCTAGGACTGGCGGGATATTATCGGAGATTCATCGAGGGATTTTCTAACATAGCGAGGCCAATGACGCAACAACTAAAGAAGGGGATCAAAGTGAATTGGACGCCGGAGTGTGAGGCCAGTTTTCAGTTACTAAAAGAAAAGTTGACCACCGCACCAATTCTCGCTGTGCCAGAGCCAGACACTAACTACGTGGTGTATACCGATGCATCAAAAGTTGGACTTGGATGTGTACTTATGCAGAATGGGAAAGTGATTGCGTATGCATCAAGGCAGTTGCGGCCGCATGAGTTGAACTATCCGACGCATGACTTGGAGTTGGCAGCAGTTGTACATGCTTTGAAGATTTGGAGACACCATCTTTATGGAATTCGATGTGAGATATATACGGACCATAAAAGCCTCAAGTACTTCTTTGAACAAAAGGATTTGAACATGCGCCAGCGTAGATGGCTTGAGTTGGTGAAGGATTATGATTGCAGTATAAACTACCACCCAGGAAAGGCGAATGTAGTGGCTGATGCCCTAAGTAGAAAGTCTCAACCTCAATTGGCCACTTTTCTCACGAACGAAGAGAACTTGATACAAGAGTTCAGTAAAATGCGATTGGAGGTAGTGAGAGCACCCGAGACAGTGGAAGGAAGGATCGCCACCTTGGTAATGGAACCCGACCTAAGGGCTAGAATCGTGGAAGCTCAAAGACGCGATACTTTACTTGAGAAAATTCATTCGGAAGTGAGGATAGGAGAGCAAGAATATTTTCACGAGGAGGCGGATAGTGCCCTCACATTTAAGGGCAGGTTGTGCGTGCCTAGAGATGAAGGGATTAGGAATGAAATCATGAGGGAAGCACACGAAACACCGTATACTGCGTACCCGGGGAGTACCAAAATGTATCGAGATATGAAGAGACAATTTTGGTGGAATGTCATGAAAAAACATGTAGCGGCATTTGTGGAGAGGTGTCTAGCATGTCAGCAAGTGAAAGCTCTACATCAACGACCTTATGGGAGACTACAACCACTTGAGATACCGGAGTGGAAATGGGAGCACATTGCAATGGATTTCGTGACAGGATTACCGAGATCACAACGAGGAAATACTGTTATTTGGGTGATTATTGATCGTCTCACAAAATCTGCTCACTTTGTACCGATTCGTGATACCTATGGAGCCAATAAGTTGTCTAAGATGTATGTGAAAGAGATCATACGTTTACATGGAGTACCAGTGACTATTACATGTGATCGTGATGCGAAGTTTACCTCTAGATTTTGGATGAGCCTACAACGAGAGTTAGGCACTAAGTTGAATTTCAGCACTGCATTCCACCCGCAGACGGATGGGCAATCAGAGAGGACGATACAGACTTTGGAGGATATGTTGAGAGCCGTAGTGCTAGATCGAGGAGTAGGTTGGGAGGAAGTGTTGCCACTAATAGAGTTCGCTTACAACAATAGTTATCAGGCGACTATTAACATGGCCCCGTATGAGGCGTTGTATGGGAAGAAGTGTAGATCACCACTTTACTGGGATGAAGTTGGTGAGAGAAGAGTTCTTGGACCAGACTCGGTGGAATAAATGATTGAGATTGTTCGACAAATTCGTGAGAGGATCAAGGAAGCTCAGGATCGACAAAAATCATATGCTGATGTTCGAAGAACCGATCTCCAATTTGAGGCAGGAGATAAAGTTTTTCTAAAGGTAGCTCCGTCAAAAGGAATAACTCGGTTCGGTGTGAAAGGCAAGTTGAGACCACGATTTATTGGGCCTTGTGAGATTCTTGACAGAGTGGGTACCGTAGCGTATAGATTGGCGCTACCACCAAGCTTTGGGAGAGTACACAACGTTTTCCATGTGTCACAATTGAGAAAGTATGTGTTCGACCCTAACCACATAATTCATCAAGAGGAGATGATGATTTTGAATCCGAATTTGAGTTACGAAGAAAAGCCCGAAGCCATTCTGGATCGGAAGGTGCAAGAGTTGAGGAATAGGTCTATTGCTTTGGTGAAGGTTCGATGGAGGAATCACGGTGTTGAGGAAGCTACGTGGGAATTGGAAGACAAAATGAGGGAGAAGTACCCAGAATTGTTTGAATGACCTAAGCAAATTTCGGGATGAAATTTTTGTAAAGATGGGTAGATTGTCATACCCGCTTTTTTTTCTATCTTTTTAAGTTAAGATTTTTTTTATTTTTTTAGAACGAGCGAGTGATAGACCTGGAACAAAATATCACGTTTGTTTTAATTGGTTGTGAATGCTTGAATTATGGTTGATTATTTGTGTGTTGTAAGTTGTCGACGAGATTGACGTGAGAGTCGTCGATGGGAAAATTTTGGGCGTTCGTTTACAATGTACTTGGAATAACACCAAAGTACTAAATAATAAAACACCACAATTTAATCAATGTACTAAAATTATATATATACGGGCCTATCACTTTTGTCTATTTTTATCTTTAGCCCATTTATCCTTATTCAATTGGGCTACTTTTAATATATAGCCATTATTTCCTAAACCCTTTCTACACGTTATCTTTTCTTCTCCAAAACCTCCACTCCTAAAATCTCTCCAACCGAATACCCCTTTTTACGCCACATACATACGTATACATATCTTCCCTTTACTCTCAGCAAATTACCGTCTCCTGTTCTGCAATTTTTCTCCTCCTCCGTTAAGGTAATTTTCTTCTCCATCAATTGAATTCGAAAACCCCCATATTTGTTGATTCCAAAATTCGACTTTTACAGTGGGAAGGAGAAGCTGAGAGTGTTGTGATTACCGTGTTTGTGTGCGAATTTTGCTTATTTCCAAAGGTATTTTTTTTTCTCCTCTTCAATTCCATGACATAGTTTCACACAATCATAGTAGTTCACGAAATCAAACAATTAGAAATAATAAAAGATTTAGATTTGGAAAAAAGAGACGTGAGTCTAGAAGAGAGAATTGGGTATCTTCTATTTGTGATTTTGAGGGAAAATGTTAAAAACCAGAGAGAGCTATGGCCGAATTTGTGTTCCTGTGAGAGTTAGAGAGAGACGTTTGTTCTGGTCAATTTGAGAAGAAGACGGGTAGGGGTGATTGGGAGTATTTTATGTACTGACTTCTTTCATTTCTTTCTCTTTCCTCATCATTAATTCTTTTTACATATTTTTGTGTGTATGTAGAAAAGGATGTATGTGTACTGTGTATGGAATGGGTTGTATATTATTGTTTTAAAACACTTAAGATTATGTTTAAAAAAAAGAGATAGGAAGGGGAGGCAACTGTTTAAATATAATAATATATGTGTATAGATATGTTGTAAAATGAAAGTATACGTGTGGTGGCAGGGACTTTCGTTTAGCTACTGTTTCTTTTCTTTAGTTTAAGTTTTTCATTTTTTTTTCTTTCTTGGGCCATTCTTGCCTTGGGCTAATTGGAATTTAATTGAGAAAAGGGATTTATTCTTTTGGACTACATTATTTTAAATTCATGAGTGTCTCTTGTATGTGAGATTGATACCGACGGATGGGAGTATATTTTTGTTGATGCCGTTTCGGTTAGTTGATGAGTCCGAGTTTTTAAATTTCGAGTTGATTGTGGAACGAGTTGGAGATATGTGGTTTTTCTAAGAAAAGATGAAAGGATGAATTGAACACACTTAGGATGCATGCATTGTTAAATTAATTTTTGCAAAGTCTGATTTTTGCATATAATGTTATTTCGAAAAGGGTGAGCTTGTGCACGTTGTTTACGGTGGGAACAGAAAGTGATTAAGGAGTTAAGCTGTTAAGGTGGGCTTTCTTTTTTAATAAGGACTATGTCCTAAATACTTTTTATGTGAAAGGAGGTGGAAAGTGTTTGTCTTGCCATGTTTTGTATTTGAATGAACCTATCTGAAGTGGCTATGCCATGTATGTTAAATCGAATTCGGGTCCCAGTAGGGCCGCAAACCCTGCTCGGACTAGTGTACACCCCGTAGATCGTGTGCTATCTCTTTGGAGTTGGCCGGTCTAGTGACTTGGTTCGTGGGCACGTTCCTTGTCATGTATGTTCAGATATGGTGATGGTGAATGTGGATGGAAAATGGTTGGCCGACCGAACTTGTGAAATATATGTTTTGGTGTACTTGGGTTTCTTTTAATTAAAACCCCCAAGGTCACTTGATTATGGCTTGACAAACTATGTTTTGGCATGTGTTTACTGAGTGCATCAAGTACTCAGCCCTGCATATTGTTTTTCTTAATGTGCAGATTGAGCGGCGATGGGCGTGGAGGATGTTGAGCAGAGTTCATGGATTGTTCTGTCATGATAAATAATGTTGGATTTGTCGTGTCTTCATACTCGGCATTTTCCGTGTCTTGAACGCTTCTGCTAAGAGTACTTTTCTTTAGAATTGTTTATTCGTGCAGAGTCTAACTCGTTTGAAAATTATTTATTGTCCATTCTTTATTCACTTAGAGTTGGTATTATTGTTAGGATAATATTATGACGTTTTAAAAGTTAATTCAATTATTAAATTTTTGGTCAAATGTGTATGTTTTTCCCCTTTCTTCCCCGCTTCTTTAATCCTCCCCTAGTCGCGATCAACCGTATTTTCTATCCTTAGAAAATGCGGGCGTGACAATAATGGCCATAATGAGTGCGAAACGCGGTCTTAGGCACATCCTCGCGTCGGACCTTTAGTTGATGATATCCCGACCTCAAGTCCATTTTCAAAAATACGTCCGCTCCTCGAAGTTGGTCGAACAAATCATCAATCCTCGGCAGTGGGTACTTATTCTTCAAGGTCATCTTGTTGAGTTCACGATAGTCGATGCACATCCTCATCGTTCCATCCTTTTTCTTAACGAACAACACTGGCGCTCCCCAGGGTGACACACTAGGTCGGATGAAACCCAAGTCTAACAGTTTTGCAACTGGATTTCAACTCTGCCAACTCTTTAGGGGCCATTCTATATGGCACCTTCGATACTGGCGCAGACCCTGGTTCCAAATCAATAGTGAACTCTAATTATCTGTCGGGTGGCGGTCCAGGCAAAACTTCAGGAAACACCTCGGGAAAATCTCGTACTACTGCCACGTCTTCCACTTTCAAATCCTTCTTTTCCTCTCCGTTCAAGTACACAAGATAAGCCGGATGCCTTTTTCTTATCATCGTGGTTTCTTGCAATGCGGAGATTATGGAGGTTCGTCGGTTCATGGAGATCCCATATAAGATAGTCGCCTCTTTGCCCGGGGCTCGAAAAGAAATCTATCTCTCTTTACAGTGAATCGTCGCGTGGTTCTCGGTAAGCCAATCCATTCCCAAAATTATGTCTACGTTCTCCAAAGGCAAGACGTGCAAAAGTTGGGCCACTACCCTTAATTCTCCTAACACAAACTCTATGTTCGAGCAAGTTCGCACAAAATCAATTAATCCTCCAACAGGTGACGACACCCTCAAACCCAAGTCAAGTTAAGCAGTAACGAGTTCTAAGGTATTCACACATGACATCGGAATAAATGAATGCGAAGCACCCGTATCAAACAGCACGATAATAGGTAGTTGTTGGAGCTTTCCTATACCTGCCAAATTTTCCTTGCTCTTGTTGGTCTGCGGCTCTTGCACTTGATTTCCCTTCAATGCATACGCCCTTGCTTGTTGTGGGGCCACTTGTCAGATCGGTTGTGGCTGTTGCGGTGGCCTCTGTCCTTGCTTATTCTTCGCTCCACCTTTGTTGTTATTTGGGCACTCTCGAGACATGTGCCCATTTCCACCGCAGGCATAACACCGAATGCCTCCAACTCTGCACTCCCCAACATGATACTTGGAGCACCGATTACAGTAGGGTGTTCTCTGTGGGCTTCTCCTCTGATGTGGCACAACTTGGCGGCCATGGTTCTGCGGGTGCCGAAAGGTGGAAAAACGTCGCTTGTTGTCAAAAGGAGCTCGGTTTCCTTCCCACTTCCTCTTGTCTCTATAGTTCGATGGGGGTGCGGGTGGTGTAGGATTTATCGCCCTCTCGTTCTTGGGCAGTGCTTCCTCCACATCTAAGGCGCAACCCAGCACCTCGGAATAAGGAATTCCTCTGCGGCTGGCCACAGCTGCCCTTATCTCAAGTCTAAGACCAGAACGAAACTTCTCTGCCATCTTCTCGTCTGTGTCCACCAACTCTGGCGCATAATGGGTCATCGCACATAGGGCGAGGTCGTACTCCGTGACCATCATGTTTCCTTGTTTTAAGGTGTGGAACTCCACTACTTTCGATCGCCGATAACTCATGGGAACATACTTGTTGTACACTTCTTCCTTAAACTCTTTCCAAGTAAGCGCCTCACGGTGAGCGGGGTCCATAGTTCTCCTCTTAGTTTCCCACCAAAAATCAGCGGGTCCTGTCAGTTGATAAGTCACGCAAGCCAGACGTTCCTTATCAGTGCATCCCATAAAGTCAAAGATACGCTCAAGGTCGCGTACCCATGCCTCCGCCTTCGGGGGCTCTTCCAACCCATCAAACTTGGGTGGGTTCTCTTTTCGAATGGCCTTGATGTATTCCCTTTCGTTTGGTTGGGGTAGAGGTGGTGGTGGAGGCGGGGGTGGATTCCCGACACTTCCCTCTGTCTGTTCCCCCACATTGTTCTCCACTCTTGGACCACTTCTACGTCTTGGTGGCATATTGATCTAAAACACAAGTTAGCATCGTTGTGAGTAATCGTTGTTATCAAAACACCACTTCTTTGAACTTATGCACGTGTACGAAACGATAAAACACAAGTACATAAAGTTATGCGAAAAGTGAACTTCCATAGATAACGTGGAAAGGAAAGTCAAAACATTCGTTCTAAAACAAAAGCAAAAAGATACTACTTCCATCGTCATAACAACTTAAGAAAAAAAACAACATTCATCTATCTAGCGATATATTCTTCCTCTTCTGGGTCCTCTTCCTCTTCCGGGTTCTCGTCGAGCCAACGAAAGTCCTCATCATCATCCATAATATCGTCCACATAATCACCCTCAAAACCCGGAATCATCCCTACTTGTGCCATGACTTCACCTTCCGTCGCGGGTTTAACCTCAATCATGGGTTTTTCTTCCCAAACTATCTCGTCCTTCTCATCTTCTGCCGACGGTGGTTGCTCAGAATGAGAGTCGATCAGAGCACACTGTAAGGCTTTCAGAAAACCTTTCATGTAGCCATCCATCCCCTTATTTCGTGGTTCGTACCACGTAAACCGACTGGCCGTTGCTTCTATCCAAGAGTTCCAACTCTCGGGCATCAACTCGACCAGTCACCTTATGCCACTAAAGGACGACGCATGATACCCGCGGACTTCTCGCCACAGGGTTTCGAAATGGGCGACAACCTCTCTTAAGGGTTTTCCTTCTTCTCTCTTGTAGTGGCGGTAAACGTCTATTGCTTGTCGCATTCTGGCACTATACTGACTGCTCTTAAGCGCGGTTCGTTTCTTTCGTTCCAACTACGTGAAAATGAAAGTTTCTTTTTAAAACACATTTTATCTCATTGATTGTTTGTGATGTTTCCTAAGTTCGTCACGTAGTTCGAAGTTTAATATTATCTTAAGGCTTCATATCTTCACATGTTAATGTAGTGGTATTTTCGCACGTACAACACATACTTAGTCATCATACTGATCTTGCTCATGCTACATATAATCACACCATAACAAAGACATAATCAACATATAACACGTGCTTAGATCATCTTGTCAATCATGTTCATACTTCACATGATCATACCATCACAACATCGCATTCACATATATAACACGTGTTTAATTTATCATGTCAATCATACTCATATTCCACATAATCATATCATCACAATTCATCTTCACGTATAACATTCATTCGCATGCATACAATTGGCACAACATCATCATCATATCATCGCTAATTTCATGCATCGATCTCACATGCTTGCAACAACTTAAAACATACCTCAATTTCTTTGGTTGAGCGTGATGCTTTGGATGTTGAGCCTTCGTGACACTTCTAGTCAATAAGGGTTCACTAATCTAGACTTAAGGTAAAAGAAGACTCTCGGACCAGAGCGAAAGAACGAAGCTCTGATACCACTCTATCACGACCGCCATACTAGGGGTACTACAAACGCAGCGATCGTGACCAAGGGACGACAAAAACGACAACTTACAAGGATAACAGTTTACAAAACTCAATTAGCTTAAAGGAAGAAAAATATTTTAGTTTAAAAAGTTTAAGGTTATAATTTACTATTAATTAGAAACGACTTATGATAAATATTTTTATTTTTAAAAAAAAAAGAAGCAGCGGAGAAAATAAATATTAAAAACCTAATTAACTTTTAAAGAAACATTTAGTTTAAATCACGTAAACACCATTTTAAAGTAACATTACAAATACTTGGTTAAAAAACCTAACACAACCAAACATGCTCTAACGCAGTACGAAAAAAATTAAAGTCTTGAGACATAGTTCAAAATATAGCAGCGGAAATAAGGTTTAAAGAGAGTCGAGGATAACGCCTATGTATGAAGACACAACGCATCCTAAGTTCTTAGGCCAACTCAACATCCTCCCGAACATCCCGCTCAACCTGCACATAAAGAAAAAGAATATGCAGGGCTGAGTACTTGTTGTACTCAATGGGCTCATGCCGAAAACATTTTAATATAGATATGTCATCCATACCAGTGATCTAGAGTTTTATATGTAGTAAGAAATATCACGAGAACACAAAAATATTTCAAGTCTGGCCAGACAATTTATCTCCCCACTTTTCACATCAATCCATCAATCACAATCATCATATCACAGTGCGACGAAAGTGTGGCCACACTATTCGCCCACGAGACCGGTCGACTAGCAAGGACGGCTCACGATCCCACCAGTGTACACAGCCTGATAGGGTTTGCGGCCCTACGCAGACCCGAATTCGTTTCACAACACAACCATATAGCCTAACGGAGCAAGCTCAGACGAACTAGGCATCATGGAACAATCTCACAAACAAAATAACATGGCATGACATAACAAGTTAAACCACCCTTATAACACCACATCGTATTTGCAGAAAATAAAGATATTTGAAAAAGAAAGCCCACCTCGTTTGCTTAAACAATTCAATATCTACTTAAGGCAACCCTCGTTCCTTGTGCTCACGTACTCACAATAACCCTTGCCAAACCACAATACAAATCAGCCTCCCATCAATTTACATTATCATGCATGTCCTATCGTTCCTTTTATCATTCTCTTAAATTTACCCATCCCAACATTCATCAACATAAGGATAACATGCCATAATATTTCTCAACGTGTCACACATAATCAAGTCATAGGATACATTCCTAAATCATACATGCATCATATAATTTACTCAAACTTGGCAACAAGTGATATTTCCACATAACAATAAATCTGGCAGAACTGCGCGGTTGGTTTGTAAAAATCACCAGAAATCCATACGACCTCATATGAGACTAAGATTTGGTCACAACACAGAAGACACATTGAAGTTCATCCAGTTAAAATTCCACACCAAAATCACTTCATTTGTTCAGTCAAAACAATAATGTAACTCTCTGGTCGGAACACAAAAATTCAAGCAGCACTGTGCAGTTCCATTGAAAAATTTACCAAAAATTCATCTGATATCCAATGAGGCTGAAATTTTCACAAAACTCAGAAGACACTTCAAATTTCATCTAGTTCGAAATTCACATCAAAAGGAGGCCATTTGGTCTGTCAAATAGAAAACAAAAGTTTCTGGCAGAAATGCGTAGTCAACTTCAAATATTTATTAAAAATTCATCTTACATCAACAAGGGCTGAAATTCACACACAACACAGAAAACACCTTAAATTTACTCAGTTAAAATTTCGTGTCAAAATTCAATCATTTGGTTGGTCAAACACACGTCGGAACCCACTGTCCGAACATCACAGATTTCAGGCTTAAGAATTTCAAAAATAGGTTTCTTCCTCAATCATCCAAACACAATTTTTTTCATGCTTATAACACAAAATCATGCTTAAAAGTTTATCACAATCATGCTCTCACATAAACTCACCTTATTCACCAAGGATTCAAATCAAACTCCACATAAACTCATTCAAAAAAGCATATTCATCCAAGTTCTCATGCAAACACAAATTCCCACTGATAAAATTTTGCGATCTATGATTCCTACACTCACTATATGCATGTAGGGTTCAAGAACAAAGATTAAATGAAAAGAAAGAGGGAGAATGAATCAAATATACCTTTTTTGACAAAAACGAATCGGTAGAAATAAGAATTGATGGATTCGTCAGATACTCTTGAAAAATCAACTCCAACGGATGCAAGAACAAGGACGAATGGTGGATTTTTGGAGAGAATATGGAGAGGGAAAGGAGAGGCGTGTGAGAGAGGGGGAAAGAGGGGGTGGATGGCTAGGGTAGGAAGAAAAATGGGGGCTACGGTTTAGTTTAGGTGATTTTATAGTTCTAGGTTAAATCCAAAATTTAATTAATTGTGGGGGAATAAAATAGGGGCCAATAATTAAAATCCCACAATTAAAAGAAGCATAATTTTTGAAAATTATGGCTGGGAATTAACAAGGAATTATTTGGTATTTACTTGGAGAGAAATAGAAAACAAGGAATTATTTGGTATTTACTTGGAGAGAAATAGATCCACAATTTAGAAAATAAAGCAATGAATATTCCATAAACAAGGGAACAAAATAAATTAAATCTCCAAGTAGGAAAATAAATTAAATCCTCAATTAAATAGAATAGGATTTAAATTTGATAATTTCTTTATAGGAAAAGACTCTCATAAAATAAGCAACAATTAAATAAATTTCCACAAGGAAATTAAGCCAAAAAAAACGTGTGGGATGGAGACACAGTAGGAGGAAAATATTCACATCCCCAATTAATTAGACATAGGCATTAAATTGGGTATTTATTTGAATAAAAGAAATTCCACAAAATAGGAAACAAATATTTTATCCTCTACAAATAGGGGGGCCGAAAATTGGCTTAATTAGCCACAAGAAAATAATTCAACTCTTAACTTAATTTGGGGTGAGGGAATAAAATGTGGCAAGATTTAATTGGATTTAAAATAACTAAGGAAATCAACAAGGTACCAATTAAATCAAAGGAACTAATTCATCCTCCTAATTAAAATAGAGAATATTCGAAACTCACAAAAACAATAGGTTAGAGTTCGAATTTCATGTAGCACAATTTAGGGATAATTTGATTTGGATTTAATTTGGATGAATATCCCAAAACCATTAATCAAATCCAAGAAAGAATAAAATTTCCAATAAATGGGAGGGGCCGACAATAGCCACTTTACTTGGCTAGAACTAAATGCATGATTTTATTTAAATTGATCCCCCACATAAAAAAATATAAAGCACTTCATTCCAAAACATCCATGATAATTTATTCCACATAATCAAACTCAATCTCGTAGCAACAATTTAATTCCATAAATGAAATTTCCAAACGACATATTAAAATAAAAGTCGCAAAAATTTGGGATGTTACAGTAAGTTAGATTCATTTGATTCAGATCGCTTACAGAAGTGAAACATAGAAAGACTAGCAAGTCTCAATGGTTTGCACCATCCGGAGACGAGCAATGGGTTATGATTAGCAGTGGGAGTCTAATCTCTCTTGACGAATCCAAGCATTATTCTAAAGAATGGGATAGTTATGTAAGAAGGAATCGAAGTCTTTCTAAGACAAGTTTGATTAAGTGATGAGTTGTACTCATGATAATCTTATCATTGATGGGATAAGCGTTAGATACACCGAGATACACCTTAAAGAAACTACCAACATCAGTACCTTCTACAAAACACGAGTTGTGGACTAGAGCGACTCTAGTCTAGCACATCTCAAGGTGTAATGTTGATCCAATGCATGTTGGAAAGGTATACAAGTAATTGGAGTTGAGTACTGAGGTATGTTTTAAGGTAGTCCTAAATGATGTAAGGTTATAAGTTCTGTAATCTTCAAAGATGAATTTCTTGAATGAAGACCAAGAGATAAACTACAAGCCTAACGACGTGATAACTCTCAAGATAAAGAGAGAGATATCGGATTTTCCACATTACCGAGGAGTCATACCATTAGAAACTTTTGCACTAACAAAATCAACTTCACTACCTAAGATTGTAAGAACCTTGTCGTAATGGGAGCGTTCCTTGGAACATAACAAGTTCATGGGTCTAAGAGTGTCGCAAGACTCGGTCTTAGATTAACTTGAATAAAATCCCATTAACTACAACGTAGCATTGGTTCATTTGGATATTCATCCTTAAAAAGGTGATAGATTCCAAACTACAATCTAAGATAGACAACATGTTTTACAAGACTTGCAATACTACCTACAGGCTGTGTCAGTCAGTGGGAGCTAGTATATTTGCAAGTGTAAATGTGGATCTCAAATGGCTAGACAATGACAATGGGTTATGCCTAAAGAGAAACATCATCTTCTCATATGTCGTTGTGCCAGGATTGATTCGATCCTACTGTCTATCAGAACTTACATAAGTTAGAATGTATGTATTATGATTGTCAAGACAACTTTCTATTAATAGAAGTCTTGAGGAATTCATCTACATGGAACATCCTAATGGGTATGTAATAGAGGGCAAGAAACACATGATTAGAAGCTTATGAAGACCTTTGTGGTCTTAGGCATGAATTTTAATCAGAGTATATGTGTTTTATCAAGATTGTCAAATGTTTTGAATTTGACTTGTGCCCTTAACAGTACTGTAAGCATAAGGAAGTTGAAAGTGCATTAAATATGGTATTATTGGTACTCTACGATGATGAAATCTACAGAAGTTGCAACAAACTAAGATTGACATCTGGCGTAGGAAATTGGCTGTCTACCCAGTTTAAGATAAAGGATTTAAGAGGAGCTAATTACATTCTAAGCATCTAAGTCTTTAAGATTGCTAGAAAGAATGTTGAGATTCTCTTAGGAATCCTATATCTATACATTGCTTGGAACATTTTAGCATTGGATATTCCATGAAAAGGTTTTTACCTTTCAAGATGGAGTTGTCTTGTCTCTAGTATGTGTCGTTTGACACTTAGTGAGATCAAGAATGATGAGACTAGTTTCGGAGATAGATGTCTCATATATGCTATGATGTGTACTCAGTTTGATATTAGATGTGCTTTTGCATAGCAAATATAAATCATATTAACCATGGTAAAGGACTTTGATTGAGGTAATGAATATACCATAGTACTTGAGAAAGACTAATCGCTATATTCTAGTTTACCAGTCATTCATGTAATGTCACTGGGGTTACACTGACTAAGTCTTATGACTAATCAGTGATCGAGTAAGTCATCCTCATTATATGTGTTTACCTTAGGAGTATACTCTTAGTAGCTTTGATCCTAAGTTTGAGTATCCCTATGAGTATTCTTACTCCTAGTAGCTTTGATTGTAATTAAATTGGGTTTTTGGGTTTTGGAATCTTCTACTTTCTTGGGAGTTTTTAAAGCATGTGATACTGAGATCTGAAGAGGGTTGGAAGTTTGTTTCTTTTTGAAACTAGGAACCACATGGACACATTTTATCATATCATGCTATTTATGATTACAAAGAAGCAAACAAAGTCTAAGTCTTTGTTTTAGTAGACTAGTTATGGGCGTCGTCCACTTTAAAGTAACATGGTCAGTTCTGAACAAAGAAAAATAAGAATTTCACAGTGTCAGTCTGATATTTCTAAGCCATACTGAAATAAGATGACATTGGTGTGGTATAACATTAAACGGATCTAACAGCAAGAAATGTCATGCTATCTATTGGAGGACTAGGTCTTGATAAACAATTATTTATTAATCAACATACGTTTGCATTGAGCATACGTTATTGATCATGCATTATTTTGACTTATCAAATGGTGTGGGATTTTCACAACGCAACAATCCAGATATATTGGGTAATGGTAATTAATATCTAGCGGTGTTAGGATTGCTATTATGTTGAATCGCGCGCCTAGTGAGTCTGGTTTGATAATGTCCTCAAGAGGATCTCGAATAAGGTTTTATTATTCAGAAATTGGCCAGTTGGAATTTATTTATTCCATGAATAATAAATAAGTGTTTCTTGTTAAGTCTCTTGGAATTAAAAGTGTTAGGTTTGGTATACTGAAAAGCATGTTTCAAGTAAGTTCGCGCGAATATAATCTTGCTTGTATACGGAAAACTCTACAATCCACTTTTAACCTGATTCAGTATTATTCGAGCAGTATCGCACGAATAGGATCTGTAGCACCCCGGAAAATTATGACTTTTTTATTATTATTTTTATTTGATGGTTTATTTTTTTAAATTAATATGGATGTTGAATGAGAATTTCTTCTGTGGAAATTGAGTCTCTGTGTGTTTGAGTTAATTATGTGAAATTAGTTGTTGTGAGTTATGTGAGTTAATGTGATTAAGCTTCCAATGTGTGAATTAAATTAAATGGGATAATGCATAATCATTCTAGCTATTTTATTTGAAATTTTTGGCCCTCCTATTTATTGGAAATAATACTTTCTTTCTTGGATTTAATTAATTGATTTGGGATATTTATTCAAATTAAATCCAAACCAAATTATCCATATGCTATTCTAAATAATTTTTGACCCCTTGGCCATCCCTTGAGATTTTCGAAATCTCCTATTAATTAGGAGAAGGAATTATTTTTATAGATTTAATTGGTATCTTGTTTATCTCTTTCCTTGAATTTAAATCTAACTAAATCTTACCATATCTTGCCGAATCTCTCCATATCCTATTTTAATTAGGATTTGATTCTTTCTTTCCCTAAAACCTCATAATATTTGCCCATATGCCTTTCAATTACTTGTGGGATTAATTTATTTGTTACCTATTTTGTGGGAGTCTTTTCCTACAAGAAATTACCAAATTTAAATCATATTCCTATTTAATTTGAGGATTTAAATATATTTTCCTTGTTTACATCCCACTATCACACGCCTATTTTCTTTAATTGTGGAATTTATTCATTGACCTCTATATTTTATTCTTCCACAATTTTAATTGCCTTATTTAATTGTGGGATTTATCCTAGACTATAAATTAAAAGAACCCTAACCCTAGCCCCATTATTCACGCCCCTCTCTCCATCTCCTCTCTCCCACACGTTTTTCCCTCTCTTGCTCTCCTTCTCCACCAATCCTTCACCAATTCCTTGTTCTTGCATCACTGTGGAGTTGGAAATTCAAGATTTATCGAAGAATTGCATCATTCGTCATTCCTACCGATTGTTTTTTTGCAAGAGAAAGGTATACTTGAATCATCTTTCTCATTCTTACCATTGAATCTATGTTTCTTGATCCCCTCATGCATATAGCGAGTGTAGAAATCGTAGATCTAAAAATTAATCGGTTGGGAATGATGTTTGCATGAGAAAGTATGTGGATATGCGTTTATGTATGTGTGAGGTTGTGGATGATTCGTTGGTGAATGATATGTGAATATATGAAAACATGGTTGTGAGATCTTTTTGAAGCATGCTTATGTGTTGGAAGCATGAATATATGTGTTTGGATGAATGAATAGATAAACCCTAATTCGAATTTGTGAAGCATGAATATTGTGGTGTTCAGACAGTAGATTCCGACGTGTGTTTGACTGACCAAACGATTTTATTTTGGCACGAATTTTTAACTGAGTAAATTTTGAGATGTCTTCTGTGATGTGTATAAATTTCAGTCTCGTTTGACAAAAGATGAATTTTTAATGAATTTTTAAATTTAACTGCGCATTTCTATCAAAAATTTATGCTCGTCTAGTGAGTTTCATTTTTTATTTTACTGACCTTAAGATGTGATTTTTATGTGAAATTTTAACTGGATGAACCTTATGTGTCTAATGTGTTGTGGTAAAATTTCAGCCCCAACGGAGGTCGGATGGATTTTTAATGATTTTTACAAAATGACTACGCAGTTCTGCCAGATTTCTATCATGTTAAAATAATACTTGTTGTCAAGTTTGAATGAATTACATGATGCATGTGTGATTAATGAACGTATCTTATGGCGTGGTTATGTGTTATACGTTGAGGTATACTATGGTGTGTTTCCTTATGTTGGTGAACGTTTGGGATGGGTAATTTAAGAAAACGATGAAAGGAACGATAGAACATGCATGATAAATTGTATTGATGGAAGGCTGATTGTGTTGTGGTGTTGACAAGGGTTGTTATACGTACATGAGCACAAGGAACGAGGGTTGCTTTTGAGTTGTGTATTGTGTTATCTACGCAAGCGAGGTGGGCTTTCTATACTAAAACTCTTTTACGTTTCAAAATTATGATATTGGAGATATAAGAGTGGTTTAAAGTGTTATGCCATGCCATGATTGTTTTTTATGTTGAGATTGTAGTCTGATGCCTTGTTCGTTTGAGCTTGCTCCGTTAGGCTATAGGGATGTGATTGTTTGATGTTGAGATTGTTGTCTGATGCCTAGTTCGTTTGAGCTTGCTCCGTTAGGCTAGAGGGCTATGTGTGAAACGAATTCGGGTCTGAGTAGGGCCACAAACCCTATCAGGCTGTGTACACAGGTGGGATTGGGAGCCGTCCTTGCTAGTCGGTCAGTCTCGTGGGCGAATAGTGTGGCCACACTTTCGGCGCACTATGGTAAGATGATGTGATTTATTGATTGTGGAGAAAGTGGGGAGATTGTTTTGACTAGTAAGTCTACGAAAATGTTTTTGTGATACTCGATGATATTCTTTTCTAAAATGTTAAAACTCGAGTTCAGTATGCTATGGATGACATAACTTTTATCAAATATTTTGGTGTGTGTTCACTGAGTATATCAAATACTCAGCCCTGCATATGTTTTCTTTATGTGCAGGTTGAGCGGGGTGTTGCGATGGATGTTGAGTCGGCTTAGGAAATTTGGATGCGTTGTGTCTTCATACATAGGCGTCATCCTATGACTCTCTTTGATAACTTATTTCCGCTGCTACTTTTGAAAACTGATGTCACACGAGTTTATTTTACTTCGTATGACTTTATTGTGTCAAATACTTTGAGACTTTATTCCGTTGCTTACTTTTGATAAACTGAAATGTTTTTATAGACTAAAGTATTTTCCCTTTTGGAAGTTAATCAAATTTTTGCATTAAGTGTCAACTTTTATTGTGTCCCCTATTTCTTCCCCGCTCCTTAGTCCCTTCCCTCGTCACGTTTTCCCCGTCTTCACTATCCTTAGTAAGGGCGGCCGTGACAGGATCAGTATATTATTACATTGTGTTTGCTTGTGCATTTATAAGATGTTTTATAAACATTTAAATATATAAGAAGCAAACAAAGTCTAATTCTTTTGCTTAGTAGACTTGTTGTGGGCGTCGTCCACTTTAAGGTAACACAGTCGGTTCAATGCAATGCTTTGCAAAAGATAAAGAAGAATTTCACAACCCAGATAGGCTTAGACTACCTATCGTGAAAGGTTGCAATATCAGTCCGATTATTTTTAAGCCTTATTCAAATAAGATGACGTTGGTGTGGTATAGCACTGATTGGATCTAACAGGAAGACATGTCTTTATGCTATCTACTGAAAGACTAGGTCTTGATAAAATACTATTTCTTAATCTACATACGTTAGCATTGAGCATACGATATTGATTATGCACTACTTCGACTTATCAAAAGGAGCGGGATTTTCGCAACCCAATAATCCTGATATATTGGGTAGTGGTGATTAATATCTAGCGGTGCTAGGATTGCTATTATGTTGAATCGTGCGCGAGGTGAGTCTCGTTTGATAATGTCCTCAACCGGAGCTTGAACAATGTTTTATTATTCGGAAACTGGCCAGTTGGAATTTAATTATTCCATGAATAATATATAAGTGTTTCTTGCTAAGTCCACTCTTGGAATTAATAAGATGTTAATTAATTAAGTCCATAGCAGACTTTAATTAATTAATGGACATTTATATCTTAAGCGCAGAAAATAAATAATTAATAAAATGGAAACCCGGATTACTTGTAATTTCGGATTTGGATGGGGAGGTCAATATTACTTCTGTAGTGGCTGCTCGTAATATTCCAATATAAGCTTGTATAAAATCGTGGGTTCAATTTAATTAGAAAAAGCTAATTGGGGGAGCCCATATCCAAAACCTTCCATAGATCCCTGACTGGGCCCAATATGTAATTATTATAAATAGGAGAATAAAGGAGACAAAAAAACATATTTAATTGGGACGAAAAATTCTGCTCTCCTCCGTGAGTTTTTCAGCTCCTGCTCCTTGAGAAAACTTTGTCTTCTTTATTCGAGTCCTGGTGTTTCGATAAGATCAGCCCACACTGATATCGAGATACAGTTCGGGAACCAGTCAGAAGATCCGTGGTCTAGTATTGAAGATCATCGTGGAGAAGGCGCGAGCAATCGACGATTCTTTGGAGAATCAAATCGGTAACTCTAAACCATAGAATTCATGTTTTAGGATTTATATTCTTTAAGCATGAATTATTTGCGTTCTAGCATGCAATTCTGTGTTAACATGTGAATAGGTTAACATGCAATTCTGTGTTAACATGTGAATAGATTAATCTCATAATCTGTCAAATAGATCCTACGTCTGATTTATTTGTTTTGTACAAGTCTTCCGTTGTGCAAGGGGCTCCAAACCCCAACAAAAATATCTTAATTAATTAAGTATATAGCTGATAGGGCTCGTTCCAAGCATGGTTTTATAAGGGTTTATTACACTAACAAGGGTGATAATGTGCGAAAGGTGGTAAATTTGAGAGTGCAGGGGCAAAAAAGTGCTGAAGCGGCAGAGTGCATGAACAACTTGATCAACTCGGAAAAGAAACGAGAAATGGCCATATTTAAAGACAAGTTGATCAGTTGCGGACAAGCAAAGGAGCTTGTCCAACCAACAAGTTGATCAAGTGGAGTTCACCACATAGGATGACTAGGTTGATCAAGAGAAGCTCACCTGTCACGACCGCACTTCCTAAGGATAGAAAGTACGGTGGGTCGCGACTAATGGGGGAATTAAGAAGCGAGGAAGAAAGGGGAAACAATCAAGGGGTACGACATGTAAAACAAAAGTTGAAACTTTATTACCAAATTATAGTTTGGAATCACGAAGCAACAAGGTTCGTAAGGAAATAGTCCAACAGATTAAAGAAAAACATAACAGTTTTAAAACTTAGCATAGCGGAAGCATTTGAGAGTTAGCTACTACTATGTATGAAGACACAATAGCAACCGGAACATTTATTGAATGCGGTCTTTGTCCAAATGCTCAACATCCTCCGTCCACGTCAACGCTCAACCTGCACATAGGGAAAACACATGCAGGGGCTGAGTATTTGATGCACTTAGTGAACTCATGCCCAAAATAAATTTTATCAATAAAGTTATGTCAAGCCATCGTTGAGTGAAACTCAGGTTTTACTTTAAAAAATGCTGAGAAACACTAAAATCATTTCCAAAGAAAGGTGTCTGCGCAGACAAACACCATCGTCGTCCTCCATCATGTACCATATCTGAACCATCATGTGAAACGAGAATGTGGCCACAAACTCGATCACTGGACCGGCCGACCCAAAGGACGGCTCACGATCCCCATCAGTGTGCTAGCCTAAGTAGGGCTTAGACCCTAGTTAGACCCGAATTCGTTAACCATCAAAGTCTAGTAGAACATTATTCTAGTAGACAATCAGATAGGCAATTCAAAACATAAAATACGGCATGACATAACATTTAAACAAACCTTATCTCACCATATACATATCATTGCAAATAAAGGAGTTTAAGTAATAAAGCCCACCTCAAAAGCTTAATAGTTTCCTTAACAAACTTCTCGATCCGACTTTAACGAGCGTGTGAACAACCTTTTTGAGAAAAATAAAGTACACATCAATCTCAAGAAAGAAAACATTTAGAATGCATGCATTCTAATTAAATTCTTTTATCTCATTTCTCGGTTTTCATGCATTTTTTATTATTTGGCGGCCGCCCAAGGCGTCGCGTGCGACGCCGGTCAGTCGCTTACACCAATACCTCCTCCGTTGGCTCCTCGTATTTTTTTCCACGATGTCGGAATAAATTTCTAAAATTATACAAGCGCATAATTAAATTATCATAGCCATTTCCTTTCGCAATTATATCTATATATCATGCTTCGAATTAATCCGAGAATTAAATAAATAATTCCCCATGATCAAGTTATCGGCCCAAGAGTGTCATTAGAAAGCCCAAGACTACTAATTAAACTCAGCCCACCTTATTTTTCCCATTTTATTTAGTGAGGCCCAAACCATTTAAGTGAGCCCAACACAAAAAATTCAAAGTCAAACCCATATACTCCCTTCCATCATGCCCATCGCGTTCACTCTCCCTCTCTTCCTCCTAAAAAACATCCGCCCCCAAATCGGAAGGTCACTGCAATGTTTGATTTACTTCGCCAACCACCACCGTTTCACCGCGGCGCTGCAGTCGCTGGCCGCCACCCCTGGTCGGCCTACATCGTCCTACCGTCTCCTTGGCGGAACTCGCCGATTCATCACTGCCGGCACCACTTCGGAGTTTCCGCCGTAGACACAGCAGCCGTCGTTAGCCGCTGCTGTCTGCGTGGTGCGCTGCTGCCCAGTATGGTTGTTGTCCGGTCCGTGGAGCAGACCCCATCCACCGATCCTCTAAATTTTCCGTCGACGGCTGTTCGGCAGCCCCCGAAACAACTCCGAACAGCCCCGAAACAATCCGAACATCCCCGAAACAGCCCCGACTAACCCCGAAGATATGTTCTCTTTATTCAAAGTTATGTTCTTTCGTTTTCAGTTTTCAAAACGCAGCAAGGGGGTTTCAATTCGTGACGTTCGACTGGTTGAGTTACTTGTGTGGGAGATTTATGTGTGAATGATATGCTGTGAACAATATGCTAAATCCTCATGTATAAGTAATGAATGAGCAATTTGAATATACCTTTGGCCACTTAAGGTTTGTGGAAGAAAGATGAACTAAGTGTCTTCCTTGGTTATGATCTGCACCCACTGTGGTTGTACATATTTGATTAAGGAATTGTGAAACAAATCACATGGAAAAAAGAATAGCATTACCTATGAGTATGATTGCTTGAAAACTTGGAACTTTTCGTCTCTATCCTTGAACAACTTGGTGGTAGTGTATGATTTGGAAGTGTTTGCAGAAGGTGAAAGTGATGGAAATGGTGGTTCTGTCGAGAATTTGAGGGAGCACCATCAGGAAGTTAAATGGGTGCTTTAAATGGCAATTAGTGGCCGCATAAATAAATGGTGATAAATCCTAATGATGAGGGTTAATGTGGGTGTTTTATTGCGCAGGTAACGGCTGGGAGTGTAGAGAAGAAAACTGCACCGATTTCATTTGCGACAGAAATTTCCGGAAGATGAAAGCAGATCTTGAAGTTATTCACGTGAAGAAGAAAAAAAATTGGGCTCAAATACATCTCCCATAACTTTTATTAAATTATTTGGGCTCATTTAGTTGCAGAGCTCAAATTTGTATAATTATTTATTTGTTGGATTTTTTCGATTATTATGGCCCAAAGCCATTTTTATAAAAACATCTGGATTCCAATTTTATTTGAGAAGCCCAAGTGTTTATATTTATTTTTGTTCGTTTTCTTTCGTTTAGACAAATTATTATTTGTCTTGTAGTAACTTGGTGTTATTCCAAGTACTATAAAATCCATCTCAACCATCTCGTTCAATCATGCCAAGTATAGCAACATCAACGTCATTATTTCAACGAGACTTTCAAACACGTCTCCTAGTAACCTCCATCATTTAAATAAAAGAGACGTCTCATTTCATACCAAGCACATAAATACTATACTCCATTATAAAGAAAATAAAGAGAAGCAGATCATGACAACAAAAAAATTTCATTTTCACTAATTCACGACATATTTTAAATTAGTACTTAAAAAGTATGGGCGTTACATTCTACCCACCTTAACAAAAATTTCATCCCGAAATTTGCTCATCTCAAACGAACAACTCCGGGTACTTCTCTTTCATTTTATCCTCGAGTTCCCATGTAGCCTCCTCACGACCATGATGTTTCCAAAGCACTTTCACAGATGCAATTGATTTATTTCTCAATTCCTGCACTTTCCTGTCCAGAATGGCTTCGGGCTTCTCCTAATAACTCAAGTCTGGATTCAAAATCATTTCCTTTTGGTGGACCACGTGTTTGGGATCGAACACGTATTTCCTCAATTGTGACACATGGAAAACATTATGAACACTCCCAAAACTCGGCGGTAGCGCCAACCTATACGCTATGGGTCCCACCTTCTTAAGAATTTCATAAGGCCCTACGTAACGTGGTTTCAACTTACCCTTCACACCAAACCTCGTTATCCACTTCGACGGAGATACTTTCAAAAAAACTTTATCCCCAGCGTTAAACTGTAAATCTGTACGCCGGACATCGGCATATGACTTCTGGCTGTCTTGAGCTTCTTTGATCCTTTGACGAATTTGTCGAACAATCTCAATCATTTCTTCTACTGAATCTGGCCCAAGTATTCTTCTTTCACCAACCTCATCCCAGTAGAGTGGTGATCTACACTTTCTCCCATACAATGCTTCATACGGGGCCATATTTATCATTGCTTGGAAACTGTTGTTGTAGGCGAACTCGATTAATGGTGGTACGACTTCCCAATTTTCTCATATGTCAAGAACTACGGCTCTCAACATATTCTCGAGAGTTTGAATCGTTCTCTCGGAGTGTCCATCGGTTTGTGGGTGAAAAGCGGTACTAAAATTTAATCGAGTACCAAGCTCTCATTGCAGGCTTATCCAAAATCTCGAACTGAATCTTGTGTCTCGGTCCGACGTGATTGTCACTGGAACTCCATGTAGCCGAATGATTTCTTTCACATAAATTCGAGCTAGCTTATCAGATCCATGCGTTATAGGTATAAAATGTGCACTTTTAGTGAGACGGTCAATAATTACCCAGATGGCAGTATTTCCTTGTCGAGTTTTTAGTAAACCCGTCATAAAATCCATGGCGATGTGTTCCCATTTCCATTCACGAATCTCTAGCGGTTGTAACTTCCCATAGGGTTGTTGATACAGAGCTTTTACTTGCTGACAAGCCAAGCATCTTTCCACGAACGAAGCTATGTCCCTCTTCATTTCATCCCACCAGAATGACCCTTTCAGATCATGGTACATCTTTGTACTTCCAGGATGAGCGGTATATGGAGTCTCGTGTGCCTCAGTCAAAATTTCATTTCGAAGTATTTCGTCATTCGACACACATAGCCTCCCCTCGTAGGTGAGGGCGTTGTTAGCCTCCTCTCGGAACTTCTCTTGCTCACCTTTCCTCACCTTTAGTCGAACTTTCTCCAAATCTTTATCATTTCTTTGCCCCTCTCTTATCCTCGTTCGCAGGTCGGGTGCAATCACCAAGGTGACGATCTTTCCTTTTACGGTCTCAGGAGCTCTCACTACTTCCAATCGCATCTTGCTAAATTCACTAATCAAATTTTTTTCTCGAGTGAGAAAAGTGACCAGTTGAGGTTGGGTTTTCCGGCTCAGTGCATCTGCCACTACATTGGCTTTGCCAGGATGATAGTTAATGTCACTGTCATAATCCTTGACTAGTTCGAGCCATCTGCGTTGCCTCATATTCAAGTCTTTCTGCTCAAAGAAGTATTTCAGACTTTTGTGATCAGTAAAAATCTCACATCGAACTCCGTAAAGATGGTGCCTCCAAATCTTCAGAGCATGCACAACGACTGCTAATTCCAAATCATGAGTGGGGTAGTTTAGCTCGTGTGGCCTTAATTGACGTGAAGAATAGGCAATCACCTTACCGTTCTGCATCAATACACATCCAAGTCCGACCTTAGACGCGTCAGTGTAAACCACATAGTCTATTCCCGGATCTGTCACGGCTAGAATAGGTGTTGTGGTCAGCTTTTCTTTCAACAACTGAAAACTGGCTTCACACTCCGGCGTCCAATTGACGTTAACCCCTTTCTTCAGTTGCTGGGTCATCGACCTTGCAATTTTGGAGAATCCTTCGATGAATCTTCGGTAGTATCCTACCAGACCCAGGAAACTCTGAATCTCATTTGGGGTCTTTGGCGTCTTCCAGTGTTGTACGGCCTCAACCTTCGCAAGGTCAACTCGAATCCCTTCGGCCGTCACAATATGTCCCAAAAAGTTCACTTCTTTCAACCAAAAATCACACTTACTAAATTTAGCGTACAACTTCTCAGTTCTCAGTGTCTCTAGAGTGATCCTTAGATGTTCCTCATGTTCTTTTTCATTCTTCGAGTAAACGAGCACATCATCTATGAACACCAAGATGAACTTGTCCAAGTATGGATGAAATACTCGATTCATTAGGTCCATGAACACCGCAGGTGCATTTGTCAGTCCAAACGGCATTACTACAAACTCAAAGTCAGTCCAAACGGTTATGGCTAGGTTTTACATTGATCCTTAGATATAAAGTGTTAAAATCCTAGTTTGTAAATATTTCCTTGACTATAGAGAAAATCCAAAAAAATATTTAACAAACATGAAAAACAACAAAAAGATTTTGAAGTTTTTTTTAAATACCTTTGTAAGTTAGGTTTATTTCTTAAAAAAAAGAAAAAAAAATTGTAAATGAAAAAACAACAAAGTATGTTTGTATATATTTTGAATTAGTTTAGTTTGTTTTAGCAAGTTTTCTTGAAAAGAGAAAAATCAAAAAATATAATAAATGTATTTCTTGATTGTTTTGCTAGCCTCTACAAAATGAGTTGAGTTTATAAGTAAGATGTGTGAGAAAAATAGGCTACACTAAGCATTCAAGTCTCTTGTAAATACTCCTTTTATGCCTTAGTTAGTTTTGGGGATTTTGAGGAAAATGTGTTTGCATTAGAGGAAATAGTTTTGCTAAAATTTAATCTTCAATTAGGCTTAAAATTCTTTTACCAAAATTTTGTTCCCCTTTGCAATTTCAGAATTTTCCCCACTAACTTTAGGAGTTATTTTAGTTTGCAATAATCCCTCTTTTCTTCTCTTCTCTATGCTACAATGTTGTGGAGTGAAAATGCCAAAAGAGTGGAAGAAGGACAACAAATGAGAAGGTTGTCTTGGATAAGAGAAAATGAGGATACAAAGGGAGAAGAAAGGCTGTCCACCCAGGGGCTTGATGAAGAAAATGCCTCCACACTTGCAGACGATGGAGTGATGAAAATGGCTGCAACAACACAACAAGGTGCCCACTCAAGGAAAAGTGGCTGAACTACCCAAGCCATGACATGTGCAAGATCTCATGAAGTGTAGAAGTTGCCCTTCCCAGCACACCCGGTGACCCCCTTCTTTTTCTTTTATTTTTTTTTATTGGTCTGTGTTGTGTTTTGAGTTTGCTTCCACACTAAGCCCGAACTTGCTGACGAGCAGTAAGGCCTTAGTGTGAGAAGGGCCATTGTATTTTATGTTGTTTATTTGTTTTGCGTAAGATGCCTGCAGCGAAAAGGTGCTTCTCCATCCACAGCACAAGGCGTAGGCAGCTGAACACCGCTTGGAAGAGATTAATCAAACCCCAGAACCGCTGACTCCAGGAGGGATCAACTAAGGAAATGACCACCCCCACGACCAAGTGTTTTAAGTTTATGTTTTTAATTTTCTGTACATATGTGTGTCTGTTTTCTTGCTTATCTTCACCACACTTAGCCTAGTTCCCAGTCTAAGTGTGAGAAGTTTGTCTGTGTTTATGTGTTTTTTTGGTAAGTATTGATGTCTTCTCCTACTTAGCCCGATGTTCGGTCTAAGTGTGAGAAGTTTGTGTTTGTTGATATGGTTTTATATGTTTTAAAAGTGCAACACTTACTACTCTTTTCCATTTTATCGTGTTAGCTTGAGGGAAAGCGAAGATAAATTGAGAGGGGGGAGTAGTGTGGAGTATATGCTCGACTTGACTATGTGTGTTGTCAGCTGTGACTGATTTATCTTGATCAAATTGAACGAAGCATATCAAATCTTGAATTGATTAGTTGAAAGGTTAGTTGGCAGGATAGTTAAGTCAGTTGAGTGTGTTAAGTATGTGTGCTCAGTTGTGATTAAGAAAATATGTATGAACTGGCAATAACAGAAGGCATAAAACCCTCAGTGAGAGTGAATGAAGAAGAAAGTGCATGTTGAATTGTGAAACCCCTCTTTCTAAAAGTAAGTTGAAGTCAGGCCAGAGGAAGTAAGAACGATGGAAGAGCCCAAACTTTTATCCAACTATGAAGCCCTCCAAATCTGAGTTACAAACCAGAGTAGAACACTTTCTACTGATACAAAAAATTGAGAGACTGCTACTTGATGCTGAAAGGCAATAGGAATAACTAGTTGGGCCTTTTTCCTTTCGAACCAGATGAACCCACCTCATTGTATGGGAACCCCTTAGTTACCCCATTATGAGCCTACATTTCGAATTCATCCTTTTTTAAAACCATGAGTCTCCATGCCATGTGAGTTAGGGATAAAATGGAGCAGTTAACCAACTAGGGATAGAAGGGATAGAGAAGAAATAGTTACAGTCAAGCAAATAAATAGAAAAGGGTAGGAAAAGTTGTGACCCGACCCTAAAAAAAATAGTGAAACAAATGGCAAGAAAAGTTGTAACCCAATCCTAAAAAAATAGTGAAACAAAGGGCAGGAGAAAATGTAACCTGGCCCTAAAAAATATATATATCAGTGTAGACAGGGCAAGGAATAATGTAACCTGGCCCGATGGGAAAAAGGTTGGATGAATAAGGCTTAAATGGCCAAGGGATACTCTTTGATTTTGGGGGATTTTTGAAGATGTAATGTGAAGGCTGCTCCAGTTTTGTTTCCAAGTTCACATGTCCTTCATTGCAGTGAAGAATTTTATGAACCTAGAACTCATAGGATCCTCACCTATTTACATTATAACCCCTAGCCCCATTACAACCTCAAGAAAGACCTTAAGGAACTAGTCTGTGTAAATGGAACTAAAGCATCGGTGGTATGGCAAAATGAATGAGTGAATAGTCCTAACATCTCTGGTGAAGAATGAGTGACCGAGTGAATCCAACAGTTGGCTAAAGTAGGGGCTATTTTGACAATTTGATAGGCTGATTAGATTAAACAAAGAGGAGGGAGGAATTTGAGACTGCAAAATATTTGAGGTGACCTTAAGCCCGTGGGGAATATTTCCAGAAGTTGAGCTAGTGTCAAACATGGAGATGTAAATATTTGCTTAAGTGTTGCTTATTTGTGTCTATCTGTGTCGATGTTTGTTGAGTTAGTTTAGTTTTTTTAGGAGTCGGCCAGGGACCCATGCAAGTAACTTGCCCTTTTTCTTGTTGTTCTTCACCCTCGGGGACAAGCATGGTTTAAGTGTGAGCAGTTTGATAGGGCTCGTTCCAAGCATGGTTTTATGGAGGTTTATTACACTAACATGGGTGATAATTAGCGAAAAAGTAGTCAATTTAAGTGTGCAGAGACTAAAAAGTGCTGAAGCGGCAAAGTGCATGAACAACTTGATCAACTCGGAAAAGAAGCGAGAAATGACCATATTTGAAGACAAGTTGATCAGCTGCGGACAAGCAATGGAGCCTGCCTGTCACGACCGCCCTTACTAGGGATAGTAAGGACGGGGAAATCATAACTTGGGGAAGGAACTAAGAAACGGGGAAGAAATGGGGAAACAATAAAAGACGACATTTAACACGAAACTCAACTAAACTTCAAAAGAAATATTTTAATCTATTAAATAGTTAAGCTGCGAATTAATGTCTCAAGGTATTTAATGTCATAAAAACGGTATGGAGTAAAAATGGAAGACTTTTAGAAAAACAATTCCAAACAAGGCAGCGGAAATAAGGTATCTAGGGAGAGTCATAAGATGACGCCCATGTATGATGACACGACGCATCCGGAAATCCTTAAGGCTAGACTCAACATCCGCCGCAACAATACCACTCAACCTGCACATAGAGAAAACACATGTAGGGCTGAGTACTTAATATACTCAATGAACACACGCCAAAAATAGTTGATAAAAGTTATGTCATCCATACCATAGTGAACTCGAGTTTTACATTTAGAAAAGAAATATCATCGAGTATCACAAAACAATTCTCCCCACTTTCTCAATAATTAATCAATCACATCCTCTTACCATAGTGGGATGAAAGTGTGGCCACACTATTCGCCCACGAGACCGACCGACTAGCAAGGACGGCTCACGATCCTACCTGTGCACACTAGCCTGATAGGGTTTGCGGTCCTACTCAGACCCAAATTCGTTTAACATAGCCCTATAGCCTAATGGAGCGCACTCACAAACTAGGCATCAGGCACAATCTCATCATCAAAACCAACATGGCATGACATAACACTTTAAACCACCCTTATTACACAATAATCATACTTTTGAAAGCGTAAAAGAGTTTAGTAAAAGAAAGCCCACCTCTCTCGCTTACAAATCACAGTTCACAACTTTAATGCAACCCTTGCTTCTTCGTACTCACATACTACAATAACCCTTGTCAACACCATAAACACATAATACAATCAGTTTTCTACCAACACATAATCATGCATGCCATATAATTCCTTTCATCGTTTTCTCACATTGCCCATCTTAATCGTTCACCATCATAAATGAAACGATCTCTTTAGCATACATCAATGTGTAACATATAACCACATCATAGGATAAGTTCCTTATTTCAACACAACATGAATATGGCAGAACAGCGCAGTCTTTTTGTAAATTTCATTAAAATTCCATCTGATATCATTGGAAGCTAAAATTTGGTCACCACACAGTAGACACATAAAGGTTTATCCAGTTAAAATTTCACACCAAAATCCTATCTTTTGATCAGTCAAAACAAAGACGAAACTCACTGGACGGAAACACAATTCTGGCAGGACTGCGCAGTTCAATTGAAAAATTCGTTAAAATTTCATCCGTCATCAATTGAAGCTGAAATTTTGACACAACACAGAAGATATCTAAAAATTCATCCAGTTAAAAATTCGTGTGAAAATAAGATCGTTTGATTGGTCTAACAGATGTCGGAACCTACTGCCCGCACACAACAGTTTTCATACACAACACACAAACACAATCTTGTACAAAACTTCCTTCCCAACCATTAAATTCTTAGAGTTACCATTCTCTACTCAACTATATGCATGAGGGTTCAAAATATTATGGATTAAACGGTGAGAATGAGAAAGATGGATCAAAATATACCTTTCCCTTGAAAAACAATCGGTAGAAATGACGAGTGGTTTGATTCTTCGACGGATCCTGAGTTTCCAAGTCCAAATCGCAGCAAGGATGATGAGTTTGTGAAGGATGGATTTGGAGTACTTGAGAGGGGGAAGGAGGCGTGTGAATGTGGGGATTAGGGTTAGGTTTTTTTTTTTATATTTAAGGATTAATCCCACACTTAAATAAAACAATTAAAATTGGTGGAAGAAAAATATAGAGGTCAATGAATAAATTCCCCAATTTAAAAACAAAATAGGCGTGTAGTGAGGAAAGGAGATTTCGAAAATTATGCTATTTAATTAGCCTAGAAATTGATTGGTATCTACGTGGAGGGAAATATACTCACAAAATAGGTAAAAAGATATTGAGTATCCCATAAATAAGGTAACAAGACAATTCAAGAATCTCTAAGCAGGAAGGGAGGGAGGGGGCGTGTAATATGGGGAGTAATCAAGGAAAAATATTTAAATCCTCAATGAATTAGGCATATGAATTAATTTGATATTTATTTGGATAGAAGGGATCCCACAAAATAGGAACAAAATATTAATTCCTTTAAATACAAGGGGTGGATCGAAAATTGAGGATTATTTCCACAAGGAAATAATTTAAATCCTATTTCAAATAGGGTGAGGAAAGATTTGGCAAGATATGGTAAGATTTAATCGGATATTAAATTCAATGAAAGGAAATAAACACAGTACCAATTAAATCTACAAAATAATTCCTTCTCCTAATTAATAGGAAAATTTTGAAATTTGCAAGGGATGGACAAGGGGTCGAAAATCATGTAGAATAACATAAGGAAAATTTGGTTTGGATTTAATTTGGATAAATATCCCAAAACAATTAATTAAATCCATGAGAGAAAATATTATTTCCAATAAATAGGAGGGCCGAAAATTCCAATAAAACGGCTAGAATAATTATGCATGATCCCATTTAATTTAATTCACACATTGGAAAATAAATCACATTATTCCACACAACTCACAACAACTAATTTCACATAATTAACTCAATCACATTGAAATCAAATTCCACAAATGAATCTTTCCAATCAACATCCCCATTAATAAAATAAAATAAGTCACAAATTTTAAAGGTGCTACACTGCCCAACCAGCAAGTTGATCAAGTGGAGTTCACCACATGAGATGACTGAGTTGATCAAGATAAGCTCATCACACAAAGATGTGAGATAGCTGAGTTGATTAAGAGAAGCTCACCACACAAAGATGTGAGCTAGTTGAGTAGATCAAGAGAAGCTCGGCACACAAAGATATGAGATAGCTGAGTTGATCAAGAGAAGCTCACCATACAAAGACATGAGATGACTGAGTTGATCAAGTGCAGTTCATCACATGAGATGACTGAGTTGATCAATAGGATATCACCACATGAAGACATGAGATGAGAAAGTTGATCAAGAGGAGCTCACCACATGAAGAGGTATCTGCTGGATCAAGTAGATGATGCAAACTGACCGAGCAAATTCAGATTACTGCAAGGGTAAAATGGTCAAATTTGACGAGAAGTTTCCTTAGGGTTGAAGTTGAAGCTGCTCCGTAAATAGAAGTTTTCCAAAATTAAGAAGCTGCGCTTAACGCTATCGTAGTTTAGGTAGGAAGCTCTAATAGGCGTTTAACGCCACCTTCTCTTAGCTTAGGTTAGTTTAGTTACTGTCTTCTTAGCTTAGCTCTGTAGTTTCGACGGAGGAATTGACAACTCCGGCGTTAGGATTACATTTCATTTCAGGTTTTCAAAGCTTTAGTGTAGATTTACACATCTCGCATTCTACTTAGATTTAATGGATTCGGCAGAGGAATTGATGACTCTGAGGTTGGATCTACTCTTATTTCTAGTTTTATGAAGCTTTGGTTAATTTTTATGTTGATGATGTTATTTACTCATGTTTCTTGGATGCTTTTTGCAATTGGTGGCTTAGATGTTGAGATCTAGTTGCTGCGTATGATTTGCTATCTTGTTTTGCTCTAGTTTAGAAGTAAATTGTTTCCGAAGCCTGCTTATTTTCTCCCTGCAACCTTTCAATCTTGATCTTGTTTTAAGTTTCAAATCCATTACTCTTGTTTCTGAAATGATTTTCAAGCAAATGTTTGTTTCAAGTTGCCCTCAAGTTAGGAATTTTCATGTCAAGTCTCCGTCTCCAGCTCATTATTTTCTCTTGAAGCTTTCAAAACTCTATTCCATGCTCCCTTAGTTTAGCTTAAGCTCCCAATCTCTGTTCTCATGCTTTAAAGATCAAGTTTCCCACTCTAGTGTTTAGGTCCATGTTCAAGTGCTTAAGGCGAGGTGGCTAACACCAACCAAGTGTCATAGAATCGATCTCGAGTAGGTCCCTAGTCTATGTGGTTCGACCCCTCTCTTGCTGCTTATACTTAGTAATATTTGTTGCAAAAGTGGGAAACTATAAATCTTGTTGAAGTAGGGACACGTGCCTACGACACACGTGCAAAACCCCTCTCTTCAATAGCAGACACTAATTAATTAATGTACATTTCTATCTTAAGCGCGGGAAATGAACGATAAACAAAATGGAAACCCAGATTACATATAATTTCGGATTTGGATAGGTAGTGCAATATTACTTTTGTAGTGACTACTCGTAATATTCCAATATAAACTTGTATTAAATTGTGGGTACAATTTAATTAGTAAAAAACTAATTAGGGGAGGCCATATCCAAAACCTACCACAAATCCCTGACTGAGCCCAATATGTAACTTAATATAAATAGGGGAATAAAGGAGACAAAATTAAGATTGAATGATCATGAAAATCACGTCCACTCGTAAATAGAATGAAACAAAGGGAAGGAAAAGTTGTAACCTGACCCTAACAAAATAGTGAAATAAAGGGCAGGAGAAAACGTAACCTGTCCCTAAATATATATATATATATATATATATATATATATATATATATATATATAGGGATGTATTCATTTCCTTTTCCTATATTTCCTCCTTTTTCCTTCTTAATATCAGCCATTAGATTAGAGAAATGGACGGTCAAGATCAACATTGGGTAATTAATCTCGTGTTGCATTATTTGTCCTATTTTGTGCATTATGAGGGTACAATAGTAATCTAATAATGGATGGAAACCGCTACGAATAATGCACCACATGGTCACGAGTAATGCATATAATTGACTATATAATGCACAATATGTGAACTGCAATGCATACGAATAAGATGTACCATGTTATGATGTATGGACACACGTTTCTTGTTTCCCCTAAGTGTTTAATAAGCTTAGGGGCTAGGGTATAGTACGTAGACACGTATGTAATCTTCACATGGTAACGAGTAATGGATATAATTGACTATATAATGCACAATTTGTGAACTGCAATGCATACGAACAAGAAGTGCTGTGTTATGATGTTTGACACACGTTTCTTGTTTCCCCTAAGGGTTTAATAAGCTTAGGGGCTAGGGTATAGTACGTACGCATTAATAACAAATTATAAAATGATACGAATAATTCACCAAATTATCACGAGTAATGGATGTTATTAACTATATAATGCACAATATGTGAACTGCAATGCATACGAATAAGATGTACCATGTTATGATGTTTGACACACGTTTCTTGTTTCCCCTAAGATGTACCAGAAATGCATCGCGGACTCAACCATGGAAGTCGAGAATGTGGCCGCTTCGGAGGCTGCAAAAGAGGCAGTATGGTTCAAGAACTTCCTTATGGATTTAGGTGTGGTTACGAATCTGCCCAAGAGCATCACCGTTTATTGTGACAATTCTGGTGATGTGGCAAATACGAAAGAACCAAGAGCTCACAAAGCGAGCAAACACATATAGCGAAAGTATCATATCATCAGGGATATAGTGCAAAGAGGAGACATACAAGTGGTCAAGATTGCGTCAGAGAACAACCTGGCAGATCCCTTTACAAAGGCATTGGCGGTGAAACCGTTCGAGGGCCACGTAGAAGGGATGGGAGTTCGACTCGTTCAAGACCTCAACACGCTTTCAGTATAAGTGGGAGAAATTTAGATGTGTGCACTACTGTTTTGAATACTGTAAAACTCTAATTATTATTTTTCATTGAATGCAACAGATTATTTTTGTCATAATGTTGTTATGTTTTACATTTAATGGATGTTTATTGCATATTTAAATGTATAAGTGAACATAACAAAGTCTAAGTCTTTGTTTTAGTAGACCGGTTGTGGGCTGCGCTCAATTTAAGGTACGCGGTCAGTCCTGAACAAAGAAAAATATGAAATTCACAACCTAGATAGGCATAGACTACCTATCGTGAAAAGTTGCAATGTCAGTCCGATTATTTCTAAGCATTATTAAAACAAGATGACGTTGGTGTGATATAACATTGAATGGATCTAACAGCAAGACGAGTCTTTATGCTATCTACTGAATGACGAGGTCTTGATAATTAATTTCTTAATCAATGTACGTTAGCATTGAGCACACGATATTAAGTATCTACTACTTTGACTCACCAAAGGTGCGAGTTTTTCGTCACCCAATGATCCAGGTATATTGGGTAGTGGTGATCCTTATCTGGCGGTGCTAGTATTGCTATTATGTTGAATCGTGCACGAGGAGAGTCTCGTTTGATAACATCCACAAGAGGAGCTCGAAACAAGGTATTATTATTCTGAACATAGCTAGTTGGAGTTTGATTACTCTATGAATAATAAATTAGAGTTTCTTGCTAAGTCCACTCTTGGAAATTAAAATATGTTAATTAATTAAGTCCATAGCAGACATTGATTAATTAATGGATGTTTCTACCTTAAGCGCGGGAAATGAATTAAACAAATAAAAGGAAACCCGGAATACTTGTAATTTCGGATTTGGAAAGGCAGTGCAGTATTACTTCTGTAGTGGCTGCTTGTAATATTCCAATATAAGCTTATATTAAATTGTGGGTTCAATTTAATTAGTAAAAAGCTAATTGGGTGAGGCCATGTCCAAATTCTTCCTTAGATCCCTGACTGGGCCCAATATGTGACTTAATATAAATAGGAGAATAAAGGAGACAGAAAAAACAACTTTTCCACATCATAATTTTCATCCTCCTCTGTTTAGAGAGAGAATCGAAAATTTCTCTCCTTCCGTGAGCAAATTTCTGTCTTCGTTATTTAAGCCCTAGTACACTGGTGAGATTTGCCCACAAAAATATCAGTCTAAAGTCCGGGACACCAGTCAGAAGATCCGAGGTTGAGTTCTCAAGATGTTCACGTGGAGAAGAAGCAAGCCATCTTCGATTCGTAAGTGAATCAACAAGGTAAATTGGCTAACTCCGTAGTATGCATGTTTTAGGGATTATTTATGCTAAAGCATGTTTAAAATTCAAGTTATGAGCATGATACATGTGATAATTACGCTAATAAAATTTGTCTAAATAATCTGCTAAATAGATCAGTTTTATGTTATCCGTTAGAACGCACACTTCCGCTACCAACCCCTTCAGTTGGAATTTGTATAACCATAACTGTGAACGCACATTCCCGGAATTCTCTTATCTCTATACTTTTATCTCTGTGTTTATTTGCAATTAGTTGTTTCTTTGCTTTCAATTGTTATTTGTTTTAAAAACATCTCCAAAACTTTCAGTTCTTCCAGATAGTAATTGAATTTTAGTAGAAGATAGACAGTTTGTGGTTGTTTTTCTCGTCTTCGGTATCCGATAATAACCTTTAGCTATACTATTCCTACTTTGTATACTTGCAGGTATTTATAGTGCTAATAAAAAGTACATCAGGTTATCAATCCTAGAAGTGTAAGTCCTTAAAGCTCCTAAGACCCTTGAAAAGTCCTCACTCTCAATTAATAGTGTCATTTTAGAGTAAGCTAATTGTAATGTCTATTAAGTAGATCTAACTCGCAAACCTCCTCTTACGATTATGTAGCAAGTTATATTAATTCATCACAGACTATGTGACTCAAACATCAAGCATTATCCAACACTTAAGGAAGAAAAGAAGTAAGAACAAAACAGATATTAAATAGAAAACGGAATTGTATAACTAAAGTCGTTACTAACACATCCCTAGAATCCTATGAGTTTAGTTACACATAATTGAATAAGCTAAAAACATAGATTGTAGGGAAGTCATAGAGAAAATAAGAACTAAAGCAAATAAAACCCAAAGGTTGAATCCTTGTAGCCTTCATCTTCTTCTTGATTCCTTCTTCAATCCCTTGCACTATGAAGTACTCTCACTTTTAAGCTCTGGAAATATTTTGCAAAGAGAAGATCTATTTTTTAGGAAGCTTGAGGGGGTGTTTATAGGGGAAAATCGTCCCTCTTCAAATAAGGAAAAGGATTGCAAAGTATTGTAAATCTTGGGGAGAAAGTACGGCAATTTCTATTCACTGCTTTTTCCCAACGGGCCGCTGCACCTTGGCCAGTGGTCGCTGTGGGTTGATCCGTAGCCTCTACCTCTTGAACAGCAGTCGCTGCACTTTGTTTCAGCTGTCGCTGGCAATCATCCCGTAGCTTCTGGATCACTTGGAGCGGTCGCTGCTCACACCTCAGCGGTTGATGGGTGTGTTCTTCCTTTCATGCACAACTTTCCCGGAGCGGACTGCTACAGGCTCAGTGGTTGGTGGGTGCCAGCGGTCGCTGGCTGTGTTGCAGCGGATCGCTTGACGGCTTGACAGCTCCAGATTTCCATCTTTGCTTTTTGGCTATCTTTTTTTAGGCTCGAATATGCACATTTCTCACAGAACAAGTCAAAAGACCAATATAGACAAAACATACTAAATATAGACATGACTTGTGATTTTGATATTAAAAATGGACCAAATAAAGGCCTTAAAACAGTGCAAAATCCGAGCGTACTACCTCTTAATCAAGAGCCTGATGAGATAGATGACGAAGCAAAAATACATGAGGGAGAAACCTCCAATGAAGGTTCCAGCAATGCGGTGAAGGATACGAAGCCTTACCCATATAGAGGGGAACCCAAGAGGCAGAAGGAGGATCCCACTGATTTCATGGAGATTTTTGGCAAGTTGGAAATTAATCTACCTTTCCTACAACCATTGAAGTTACCCCCGTTTAGCAGATTCATTAAAGACTTCATTGCCGGAAAAGCTAAGGCTGACTGGAAGATTGTGATTGGGGAAAGTGTATCTGTTGTGATCCAGAAAAGGAGACTTCCTTCCATCGGGGATGTGAATATTAAATATGCCATGTGTGATCTGGGAGTTTATCATAAATGTGTTGCCTTTATCAGTTTACAAAAGATTGACTGGGGTCAGATTAGTGGACAAAAAGGTGGTCATCCAGCTGGTAGATAGATAATGCATCAGATTAGTAGATAGAAGGAGTTTTGGAAAATGTAATAGTGAGGGTGCACGACTTCCTCTATGCTGCAGACTTTCACGTAATCCGTATGAACGAGTCTGAGGTTGATGAGTCAAGCGGAGTACTCTTGGGGAGGCCGTTTCTGCGAACAGCCAAAACCATCATCGAAGTAAGTGATGGAACAGTTTGTTTTGATTACCATGGAGAGAAATTCACATTTAACATTGATGAGGCTATGAGGAAACTGCTTGACATTGAGAATTTACATTCTTTGGATGTAATTAAACCCTTAGTCAGAGAATTTCTTGAAACTGAACATTTGCAGGAGCAACTTGCAGCTTATGAGTTGAGCGACTAAATTGAAAAGGAGGTCGCCGGGTGGTGTGAAGTGCTGATAACACAAGACTTGACCGATGAAGAAATTAATGAGGCAATAATGGGTTTTTGTCGAAAGATAGGGTCCACTGGATCAAGTGGCTTTTCCCAACTGAACAGCCTGGAGAAGCTGCCCTACTTTGGAGATCTAGCTACGAAGAACATAGAGAAGGACCTTGAAAAGGCCGCTTGTCGTGTGAGTGTATGTGTAATAAACTTCTAGGTCGAGCTACCAAGTCCAATGAATCCACTAAACACTAGGTCTAGGAACTCAAGGTGACACGGAAGACTCTGTCTATGAACACACAAACTCTCGCGTTTCAAAGATGCCTCAACCCGTTATACTAAAGATTAGTACAGAGAAGCAGGGGTCGATCCCATGAAGATGGATGCGTAAGAAAGCATCTAGAGACTTTAGTTTAGAAAGCGGCTGCTGCCACGCAAATTTGGGTTGAGGTATAACTACGGCTAGACCTAGGCACAAAATCAAACACTAGACCTAGGAAACTGTAAATGTCATGCTGAGATCGAACATCCTTAGGGCTACGTAATTTTAAACTAACTTCCTAGACCGAGCAACAATTACCAACGATAGCTAAACAGAATGCAAATAAAAGTGGGGACCAACTCCCAAAAATATCAAGTACGGAAGAAAAGCTACAACTAACTAACTAAGGATTTAACTAACAGCAACATGCATCTCATCGGCTAAATCAAATACGAATATGAAGAAAACAGAACACATACCCAGATTCGAACAGAATATAGAAGTTCGGACGTCGGAAACTTGCGACTAGCTGGAAATAAAACAGATCTACATATACTAGACGGAATGAAATGAACACACGAAAACTAGGCATGAATCACGATCACTCTGTTTCAGCTTCAACGCCGGATGCTTAATCCACTCCAGATCCAAGCAATCCGGTCCCAACAACAACCAGAATCAACTCCATGATTCTCGATTCAACTGATCTGCTCCGATCAACACTAGATTCCAACGAGTCTACTCAAACTCAGCAACCAACACGAAAATCAAACATCCAATTCAACATTCACAACTAGCTCAAGATAAATGACATCCATAATCAAAATCAACAGCAACTCAAATATGGAAAACATAAATTTCATAAACAACGGAAATTCAACAACAAACAGGGCCGAGCTTCGAACGGCGAAGCTCGGTGAAATTCACGACAGTAAAGTAAAATGAAAACGATTAAATTATTTGTTCGCCCTCTGTAAGGACGGTGTTACCCACTACTGACTAGCAAAATAAACCCGAGAACACCCCATGATTTCCCGATTAAACCCAAAGTATGTAGAAGTGAGTGAGCTAGAGCTGCAATCTGGTCATAAGGCCTCCACCGAGAAGGTCCCCTCTGATTGCATGCTTTCTTCTGTATATAGGTGTGGACATAATCTTCTAGAAGCCTTCGTAGAAATCTCCATTCTACCCTTCAGCCCCTTGATTTCCTCCGTCTTGTAATTTTTCTTCAAATTGCTCACTTATTCGCCAGTTTCCTTGGACCATGCAATTGTCCTTCTCTATTCCTGGATCTGGCGAAAACCTTCTGCATACCTGGCTTAAAACATGTGTTAGACCCCGCAAATGAATGGGTTTCACCCCTATATCTATGCATGAAATTAGCCTTATCAAACTGCTCACACTTAAACCATACTTGTCCTCAAGTATAAAGACAAGAAAAAGAAATAAGGTGAATTTCAATGCATGATTATCCTATGACCAACTCTAAAAAGCAAAAACTCCTAGACCTAGACATAAAACAGATTCAAAAAGAGAAAACAAACGCTTAAAGAAAAACATGAAGAAAAACACATAGGCATGAACCAGCTTCAATTTTAGGCAGCCGTCCCCACAAGTTTAAGGTCAATCCGATCGTCTACAGTCTCCAAATCCTCCCCTTCACCTTCTTCTACCTAGTCGGTCTGTCAGTTCGTCCAGATAGCCTATTGACTTCCCACTTGTTGGATTCACTCGATCACTCATTCCTCACCAGGGATGTTAGGATCGAATCGCTCTTAAGTTAATGTTACACCACTGATGCATCGGTTTATGAGAGTTTCTCCTTCCTATAGTCCTCCTTTCTTTTTCCTTTTAATTCCTAGGTCAGGTTACTATTGCTTCCTGCCCTTAGGTATTTTTTTCTTTTATTCCCCCATTTTTATATATTCCCCTGGACTTCATCCAGCTTATACCTCCAATTTTTTTATTTTATTTCTCCCCTGGACTTCGTCCAGCTTATACCTCATCTTCCTGGACTTCGTCCAGCTTATACCTCCAGAAACCCTCTTTTTTCTCCTTCAGACTCTTTTCCCTAAGCATCAAGTGGTAGCCCTCATTTTTTACAAGTCCGCTCTCAATGTATAGGCTTATAACTCACTCTTAAAGTGGGGCTTCACAACTAGGTTATCTAAGGCATCTTCTATCGTCCTTACTTCATTCAGATCGCACTCAGCTTATTAAGGGAAAAAGGCATCAAAGTTGACATGCATCTTATCTTCAATTGCTCTTACTAAAGGGATCTTGCCTTATTATATCTACTAGCTCATGCGATACTTAAAAACTGAACCTAGAGACACCTATACGACTCCCTCCCCCTCCCACTTCACTCAAGCTTGTCCCCAAGCTATCCCAGTGAAGGGGGAAACATGGAAGTACAAAACAGACTACGACAAAACACATAACCAGCAAAACGCACACCCAAAACAAACTTCTCACACTTAGACCGAGCACCGGGCTAAGTGGGAGAAATTCCAACAAAAGAAAACCACACATGCTTGAAAAGAAACACAAACTTCTCACACTTAGACCAAAGATTGGGCTAAGTGGGAGAAGACAAGTATAAGCGCAAACAAATATATACAGAGCATGCCGGAAAAAAAAACACACAACACAAACATCAAACAAACAAAAATAAGACGGAAAGAAAATAAAAGAGAAAAACTAAAAGTAGAGTTACTTGGTCAAGGGGGATTCATTTCGGGATTTGGCTCCCTCGGGAGCCAACCTGCGGTGGAACGTATGGGCGGGTTACTTTTGCTTTCTTTCTTGCCGGTGACTCCGGCTTATCTGTCTCCTTCTCACTTGAACTGGACACTGTCTTCTTAAATGAAATGGGCATTGAGGCAGACGGTGCGGTCAAGGGCTTTGATGATGGTGGGGGATACTGGGGAGTTGAACTTCCTGGCCTTGACTAGGTAGGCATGTGGCTAGGCCCAACAGGCAGTGTCATCTGCGGCTCAGCAAAGTTCACCTTCAGCCATTTCGTCATCATCATCATTAACTGGACGGCCTCCGCCATCCGATCATTTTGCGTAGATGATTTCCCCACCGTGACAGTGACGCGCCCCTTGAGGACCGGCATCTCTTCCCTGACTCCACCGAGCTCTGTCCGTATCCCGGCTATTTCTTTCTTGGCGTCGCCGAGTTCCTTGCTTATCACACCCATTACCTGTCTGAATTCACCCAATTCTTTGCGCATCACACTCACTTCTATTTTGATCTCCTCCACATCCATACTAGCTTTCGACTCACCAACATCCTGCTCTAACTTGACCTGGGGCTCCAACCTACCAACTTCGTAGAAACAAACGTCCTTCCCATGCATGTACAACAACCCTTTGTTGAAGAAGTAGTCTACGTTGAAAACCTCCGGGGGCTCACACGTATCTACCTCGGGGGCAGATTTGGCGATCTTCATTATCGTGTTGCGTTGAAGATAAGCCCCCAAAAGGTGACATATATACATATGACGGGAAGGGTTTGCGGCAATTTGTTGACACGCCTGGGCTAACCAGTAGCCCAAGTGCACTTTGACGTCCTTGGCCATACACCAAGTAAATTAGAGGTCTGCCGTAGTCAAGGTAAAGTTGGCTGTCCCCATAAGATTATAGCTGATAATGGTTTGAGCAAAGCGAAGAACCCGGTTGTCAATATGAAACGCCTTCGAGTAACTAGTTTTGAACTGGGCCCACCTTAGGATGGGTCACGAACTCCCAAGCTGTTTGCGGCTTGAATCCGGGCGTGCACTTTAGAGGGCCGACCATCCGGTCGTTCCAGATTCCCTCATCATCATCCTTGCGAGTGAACAATCCCATTCGGAGAGACCATTCCCGGATACTCATCTCATGTTCTTCGGTGAATAGACGGAAAGTGATCGCGTCTGCATCCAAATCTGTAGTAGACTTCAATCGGAAAGTAGAGAAGAACTCACGCGCTAGTGTCGTCGATGTATTGCCGGAATAGCCTCAGTGCTATGCTTTAACAGCCAGTCAAACCCCAATAGCCTCGATGTATTGCCGGAATTCCGCATCACAGTCTTTCTCCTTCAGTTCCTTGGGATAATAACGTTTCCCCGATTTAGCAAGCTTACCCGTGCTGCACCGTTCCTTATAAGTCGCCGCCCGCTAGGGATCAACGAACTTCCTCATCGCGTCTAGCAATCCTTTCGTGAGTCATACCTCCGCAGGCTCGAAGTTTAACTCCTCCTCTGGCTCTTCATACTCAACCTCTTAAGATGCACTGGACTGGGCAAGGTTAATTGGTTACTTCGCGTATGGCACCTTCGCGGGATGAGGAAGTGAGGCTTCAAGAGACTCGCCCCCAGCGGTTTTCCTCGACTTCTTGACCAAGGAAGGGGCTGCTTGTTTACCCTTCCTTTTCCTCTCCACCGCTTTGCGGTGCTCCTCCTCGGTGCTAGGTCTAGGAGAATCTGCTTTCCCGGTTTCCGTAGCCGCTAGATCCAATACTTCCCTTCCAGTAGGTTGGGTTGTATCATCAATCTAGTCCAACAGGCTTCGCCGAGCCTACCGCCTAGTCTTTGATTTGTCCACCGGCGAATCTGTCCCTTCCGGAACATCTGTCAGATCCACCACTAGCTGCACCACACCATCGAAAGGTTCCGGTGTTTCTTCAGTAACAAGGCCAGCCACCTCCTCAGACAATTCAGGGGTTGCCCCCGCAAGGTAAATAGGGCTTTCCCCCACCTCCAACTGTTGTTCCACTAGGGCTTCACCGCCCACAACCTGAACAGGGGTTTCCCCTTCCAAACCTTCGACAAGGGTTTCCCCTTCTACTACTCCTATAACAGAAACATGGGTTTCCCCCTCCAAAACTTCACCAGAAATAACAGGGGCCTCCCCCTCAGCCTTTTCAGCCGGGGTTTCCCCCTAAGATAACCCGACAGCAACAATAGGGGTTTCCCTCTCAACCACAAACGCCGACCTTTGGTCTCCGACCACTAAATACTCTAACCCAACCGCCAGATCTGCCTCACCTCCTATTTCTTCCGCCGCGTCCGTCATGCTGGTGGGCAGCTCTGTTGTTGTCTGCAAAATGGCGTGCTGAGTCGCCAAACCTGTCGGGAATAGTGGGTGGTAGTGTTGAAACGGTAGTTGCGGCGGACGGTGTGGTTTGCCCCATCATTGCTGTAAACATGGCAAAGGCTTTCATCGCCTTCTCAGGACCGCCGAACTTCTGCATTAGGTCGGACATAAACGCTGCCGCACCGGCGTCGGCAGATGTGGTAGGTTTCCCGGCTGACGATTTGTTGTCCATGACTTAAATCTGAAAAAACACAGAAAATAAAACTTGGAAGAAAATTTTAATTAGGGTTAAAGAAAGGTGGGTTTCGCGAGAGAGAGAACTTTTGGGAATTTTTAGAGTGAGAGAGTGTTTGATTTTAGAAATAAAGAATAAGGAGGGAAAATAGGTATTAGATAGGAATGGGGCGGTTTGCAGGTGGTTGCAGACATGAGGTCAGCAACCGTACGCCTTCCCATAAAGTGTAAATTTGAAATTTGAATTGTACCGCTTCCCTCTCAAATTAAAACTCTCTGCCCCATGTAAACACTCTTCTCTGCCACACCACACTTAGAGAAAAACAACTAAAATGAAACGCCAGGTTCCCAGGTCAAGGATTTAAAATATGACAAAACAATTTCCCTAAGGAAATCTGGCATTCCGAAAATATTTTTGGAAGATTAGAATTTTTTCTTTGTTTGGGAAAAAAAAATTTATTTAGGAAAACAAGTAAATTATTTACACATTTAATTTGGCACTCTCGAGATTCCCTAGTTCAGTGAATAGATATAAACATCATCCCAATTTACCTGACCCAGGAATTCATCGAGAGCGCTGCTTGCTAATTAGGCGATAATGGAGAGTGCGCGTAGTGGCATTTCCTCCACTACACACAACTCAGAATTATCCCTAAAAACCTTTACCCTGTGACCATTAACAAGAAAGGGAGTAGAGTTTGAGGTACTGCCCTGAATTTCCACAGCTCCGTTTGCTCGAAGGCCATCAACAGTGTATGGCCCTACCCATTTGGACTTTAGCTTCCCAGGCATCAGTTTGAGCCTAGATTGAAAAATGAGTAACTTCTACCCTACTTGGAGTTCCTTGACCCGGATATTTTTATCGTGCCAGAGCCTTGTCTTCTCCTTGTACCACATTGCAGACTCATATGACTCTAGTCTCAATTCTTCCAACTCTTGAAGTTGCAATTTCCTCTCTTCCTCACAAGACTGGGGTATCATGTTAATCTCATTGACCGCCCAGTATGCTCTGTGCTCCACTCCTACGGGCAGATGGCACATCTTGCCAAAAACCAACCTGTAGGGTGACATTCCAATAGGTGTTTTGTATGCTGTCCGGTAAGCCCGCAATGCATCTCCTAGTCTCTTACTCCAGTCCATCCTTGACGGATTCACCGTTTTTTCCAATATCGCCTTTATCTCCCTGTTGGAGATTTCAGCTTGTCCATTAGACTGAGGATGATACGGGGTAGAAAACCTATGGTGGACCCCGTATTTTCTTATCAGAGCTTCTATTGTCCCGTTACGGAAGTGCGTCCCTTGGTAAGAAATAATTGCGTGCGGCACCCCGTATCTATTAAAGATGTTGGCTCTAAGGAAGTTGGCCACTTCTTTGGCTTCGAAGGACGTGGTGTCCTTTGCTTCTATCCACTTCGAAACATAATCTACAGTCACAATTATGTAAGTATTCCCATACGAAGATGGAAATGGACCCATGAAGTCCATACCCCAAACGTCGAAGATCTCACATACGATCACTGGGACTTGCGGCATTTCATCCCTCTTAGAAATTCCCTCTTCTGCTGGCATCTCTCACAGCTCTGACAAAACTCAAAAGCATCCTTATGCAACGTAGGCCAGTAAAAACCGCTATCTAACACCTTCCATGAAGTCTTCCTAGGTCCAAAGTGACCTCCACAAGCTAAGGCATGGCAATGATTCAGCACATCCCTCTATTCCCATTCTGGAATACACCTCCTAATCACCTGGTCAGCTCTCATTCTCCATAGATACGGGTCGTCCCAAAAATAGTACTTGGCTTCACTTTTCAATTTCATCTTTCGGGCCCGGGTGCTTTCTTGAGGACTGGGTACTTCTCCAGTGACCAAGTAGTTTGCTAGGTCTGCGAACCAAGGCTCGGCGTTCAGTTGACACTTCCCTTTTTTAGAATCTCCTGGACCTGTTAACGCCATCACCATCTCCCAATAGATGGGTCTGGGAAATGTTCCTATACAGTACAGATGCTCCTCCGGGAATGCATCAGGTATAGCATCATCCGTCTCTCCTTGGAAAATCCTGCTCAAGTGATCAGCCACTTTGTTTTCTGTCCCATTTTTGTCTCGAACTTCCCAATCAAATTCCTGCAAAAGTAACACCCAACGGATTAATCTTGGCTTGGATTCTTTCTTTTCCAATAAGTACTTGATAGCCACGTGGTCAGTGAAGACTATCACCCTCGACCCTAGCAAGTAAGGGCGAAACTTCTCAAACGAGTATACTACCGCCAGCATTTCCTTTTCCGTGGTGTCATAGTTCTTCTGGGCTTGATTGAGTGTTTTCGATGCATAAAAAATCACATAGCTTTTCCCATCGATTCTTTGACCTAGTACTGCCCCCACTGCGTAATCACTTGCGTCGCACATTATTTCAAACGGTAAACTCCAGTCTGGTGCTCTGATAATAGGGGCAGAGACTAGTTTATCCTTTAGTAGCTGAAAAGCTTCCTTGCACCCCTCATCGAAAGTGAAATCAACTTCATTATGCAACAAACGGGTGAGTGGTTGGGCAATCCTCGCAAAATCCTTAATGAATCTTCTGTAGAAACCCGCATGCCCTAGGAATCCTCTAACTTCTTTCTGATTCGTAGGATAAGGCAATTTTGAGATCACATCAATCTTTGCTTGGTCTACCTGTATACCCCTCTCTGAAACTACATGCCCTAGGACAATTCCTTCAGGGACCATAAAGTGGCATTTCTCGAAATTTAAAACCAAATGATTTTCCTGGCACCTCCTCAATACTATATCCAAACTTGCTAGACAGGAGTCAAAAGAATTCCCATACACAGTGAAATCATCCATGAAAATTTCGATACAATCCTCCAATAAATCAGTGAAGATACTCATCATACACCGTTGAAAAGTGCCTGGCGCATTGCATAGACCGAACGGCATTATTCTATAAGCATACGTGCCAAAGGGACACGTAAATGTAGTCTTCTCTTGATCTTCAGGATTTACGTAGATCTGGAAGTATCCACTGTATCCGTCGAGGAAACAGAAATATTGCTTGCCTGCCAAACGCTCCAGCATCTGGTCAATAAAAGGTAAGGGAAAATGATCTTTCCTCGTCGCTTCATTCAACTTTCTATAATCGATGCACATCATCCACCCAGTAACTAGTCGAGTGGGCACCAGCTCGTTCTTGTCATTCTTGACCACTTGTATTCCTGATTTTTTAGGTACCATATGGACCGGACTAACCCATTCACTATCAGGTATGGAGTAAATGATTCCTAGCAAAAGCAGCTTCAAAACTTCCTTCAAAACTTCATCTCTCATGTTTGGATTTAGCTTGCGTTGTGGATCTCTATATGCCTTCGCACCTTCCTCTAGCCTAATGTGGTGCATGCAAAGATCAGGACTGATTCCTACCAAATCGGAGAGAGTCCATCCTAGGGCTTTCTTGTTTCTTCTGATTACATTAAGCAATTCCTCCTCATGTTCCTTGGTCAAGTTGTTGTTAATGATAACAGGAAAAGTCTCATTCTCTTCTAGATAAGCATACTTGAGGCTTGGTGGGAGCACTTTCAGTTTTTCTTCAGGGTGTTTACCTCTTGGGGCAAGGGATTTTTCTCTGTTCCATCAGATATCATTTCTTCCCCTGACCTAGAAGAACCTTCCACGCTCGCCACGTGAGATGTCCTCCTTGACTTAGCTACTCCTGGATTTGTACAGAACTCTGAAATAGCTTCGGCCAGCTCCTCATCTGTCAAATCATTTGTGTTCATTGCCTCGCACCATCCAGCTACCTCTCTGTCAATAGAGTGACTTAATTCTGAATTAACGACCTGCTTCTGCATCAACTCAGTCTCAAGATATTCCTGGACCAGGGGGTTAATAACATCGATAACATGCAAATTTTCAACATCTAAAGGTTTCTTCATTGCTTCATCAATGCTAAATGTATATTTCTCCCCATTATAATCCAGGCATATGGTCCCATCAAAAACATCAATTATGGTCTTAGCGGTACGGAGAAAAGGTCTTCCTAGAAGCACACCGCTAGACTCAGCAGATTCATTATCACTCATTTTAATAACATGGAAATCAGTCGGATACAGAAAATCTTGCACCTTGATTATAACATTTTCTAAAACTCCCTTTGGACAAATGCACGACCGATCCGTCAATTGGATTACCACCCTTGTATCTACCATCCCTACTCCTACCAGCTTCTTGTAAATGGAAAGCGGTAAAACATTTATCGATGCCTCTAAATCACACATAGCATGCTCAATTCTGACATCCCCGATTGAGATGGGTAAGGTGAACATACCTGGGTCAGTGCATGTTGATGGCATCCTTCGCTTCTGAATTACTGCTGACAGATTTTCTCCAATTAGAATCTTCGCACTAGGTCTGGTCTTCCCAGCTATAAACTCCTTAATGAATTTGCTGAAGACCGGCAACTTCAAGGCTTGTAGAAACGGTAAATTAATCTTCCATCATTTTCTTAGCTTCCCCTCGACTCGAGAATGGTTTCAATAGTTTCCCTGCTCCAGTAGATCCTCCAGCTGAGGGCTCACCAGTTCTTTTTCTCACCTCCTCATTCTCTACTTCTGGCTCTGGATCTATGAAAAATGGCTCTGCTTCTTTAGGTAATGGCTTCTCCAAATCTCCTGCCCTAAGGTCATCTGGTCTAACGGAACTGCTTCCCTTTAAGTTCTCAGGTCTAGAGGTTGTACCCCTTTCGTCCCTGCTTCCTGTGGGGTTTGTCTTCTCATTCGTCCTCATCTCTGGACCTTCATACCCCTTTCCGGATCTTAAAGTGAGCAGACTGATGTTAGCTCTATCTGGCGGCCTTACTGAGGCATGGATCTTCCCTTCGTTCCCTCGCATCTCGCTCAAGGAAGTTCCTATCTAAGACAGTTGCTTCGCCAACATATCCATTGTTGCCTTTTGCTCCTGCTGAGCATCCTGAAGCTTGTGGACTACGTCATTGTTCGATTGCAAGTTTTTCTGCATATGCTGTTGAGAACTGACGAGGTCAAGCACCATTTCATCCAGATTCCTTGGTGGTTTAGAATTAGACTGGCCAGGACTTGGTCCTGGACCCAGATGCGGACCACTTCCTTGATTCTGGCGGAAGTTTCCTTGACCTCCTGAATTGTTGTTATACTGATTTCCTGGCCCTTTGTAGTTGGTTTGGAAATTACTTTGGTGCGGTGGTACATAAGAGTTTCCTTGATGGTTTTGGTTCTTGTTCCCCCAATTCGGATGATCTCCCTGGTTTCGATTATTCCAGTTGCCTTGCCCCTCTTGACTCCTTCCAGACCAGTTACCCTGCCTCTCGGGCTGAGGTGCAAACTGGATACTCTGTTGTGGTGTTGGCTGGCTCTGTTCGTTGTCCGACCATCTAATATTAGGATGGTTCCTCCAGGGTGCGTCTCTTTGTCTTCCTGGATTCCAACTTCTGTTAGGATTCCAACTTCCCATCGCATTAGCTTGGGCCTGGTACTCTCCTTCCTAAGGTCCATAATATTGCTGAAGTTGACTATCTCCTAGACCCGGAGGTTTTTCCTTCGCTTGTGAGGTTGGTAGTTTGGTCTTCTCGATTGCGTTCAATAGTTGTCACGACCGCACTTCCTAAGGACAGAAAGCACGATGGTTCGCGACTAGTGGGGGAATTAAGAAGCGGGGAAGAAGGGGTAGCAATCAAGGAAGTACGACATATAGATCAAAAGACGAAATTCCATTATCAACTCAAAGTTTCAAATCACGAAGTAACATAGTGCGAATGACATAGTTCAACAACTTAAAGAAAAAGTAAAAAAAATCTTAAGACTTAGAGTAGCGGAAGCAATTGAGAGTCAGCTACTACTATGTATGAAGACACAATAGCAACCGGAACGTTTATTGAACATGGTCTCGGTCCAATGCTCAACATCCTCCGTCTCCTGTCCACGCTGAACCGGCACATAGGGAAAACATATGCAGGGGCTGAGTACTTGATGCACTTAGTGAACTCATGCCCAAAATATATTTCATCAATAAAGTTATGTCAAGCAATCATTGAGTGAAACTCGGGTTTTACATTAAAAATGCCGAGAAACAAAAAAATCATTTCCATAAATAAAAAGGTGCCTGCGCAGACAAACATCATCATCATCCTCAATCATGTACCATATCTGAACCATCATGTGAAACAAGAATATGGCCACAAACTCGATCACTAGACCGGCTGACCACAAAGGACGGCTCACGATCCCCATCAGTGCACTAGTCTGAGTAGGGACTCACTCCCTAGTCAGACCCGAATTCGTTAACCATAAGAGTCTAGTAGGACATTATCCTAGTAGACAATCAGATAGGCAATTCCAAAACTTAAAATACGGCATGACATAACATTTAAACAACTCTTATCTCACCATATACATATCATTTCGAATAAAAGAGTTTATGTAATAAAGCCCACCTCAAAAGCTTAGTAGTTTCCTTAACAACTTCTCGATCCGACTTTAACGAGCGTGCGAACAACCTTTTTGAGAAAATTAAAGTACACATCAATCTTAAGAAAGAACACATTTAGAATGCATGCACTCTAATTAAAGTCTTTTATCTCGTTTCTCGGTTTTCCGTGCATTTTCGATTATTCGGCGGCCGTCCAAGGCGTCGCCGGTCGGCCGCTTACACCAATACTTTCTCTGTTGGCACCTCGTATTTTCCACCACGGTGTCGAATTAAATTCCCGAAATTAAACAAGCGCATAATTAAATTATCGCAATTATTTCCATTCGAAATTATATTTATTTCGGACTTGAGATATATTATTCCCCACAATTAATTATTGGCCCAAAGATTTATTTAAAAGCCCCAATGCTTAATTATTTCCCCACCTTATACCTCCAAATAAAAAATAAAAGGCCCAATTTCTCAAACAACACAAAGGCCCAATCAAAAGTGGCCCAATCCCTTCTCTTTCCCCCATTCTTCATGCCATTTCTTCTTCACTCTACTCCTCTCTCTCTCTCGACAGAAATTGCAGAAACTCCCAAATTCTGTCGCCTTCAACAATCGGGTTCCGATTTCCCCCAAATCTCGTTGCCTTCCGTCGCGTCGCTGCTGCTCCGGGCTGCTATTCGCCGCTGACATCGCCGCCGCTGTGTCGTTACTGCTGCTGTCGCGGGCAGGCGCCGCTGCTGTCGCCGGACAGAACCGCTGCTGTTGCCTTCCTCCAGCTCCGCCAGCGCCACCGCCGCAAGGTCCAGCGGCGACTCCGCCGTCCGCCAGCCGCCTCTGCCGACCGCCTCCTTCCCTGAAAACACTCCGAACAAGCCCGGAATCAGCCTGAAACGTCCCGTAAGATACATTTTTATTACAAAGTTAAGTTCTTTCGCGTTTTTGATTAAGTACGGCGATGTTCGATCAGTTCTTTGTTGTTAAATTGCTTGAATTGTTTATGAGAGTGGATGTAAGAAATCAATGTATAAAACTTAGCTACTAAAATTTCAAGCTTTATGATGGGAAAGGGATTATACCTCAAAAATTTGAACTTGGTTGTGGTTGAAACAAAATGGAGTCAACTTCTTCTTCTCCCCCTTTCTCTTCTTGGCTCTCTCGGCTATCTCCTTCTCTCTCTTTTTTTTGTGAAGTGTAAAGTGAGAAGAGAAGTGAAAGGGTGGATGTTTAAATGGGGTGTCTTTTGGTGGTAGGAATGAATAAGGGAGGTGAAAGGTGGAGAGTCTTCAGGGGGGGGGGGGGGTGATCGGCTGAGAGGGAGGGAGAGGAAAGGAAGAAAAGGGTGTTGGGCTTGATCCCACATTCTTCGAAATGTATTGGGCTCAACATATTTTATTTAAAATAGTTTGGGTTTATTTAGTTGAAAGCCCAAAGTGAAAAGGTTATCAATTGGTTAGATTCTTAAATAGTTAGGGGCCAAGCCATTTTTTTATATACTGATTGGACTGTAGTTTAATTTGAGAAGCCCAAAAGTATACATACTTTGCATTCTCGCATTTCTTTCGATAATTAAAATTCACGGAAACTTTAATTAATTCGTTATCTTGTCTTCACAACGATTAAAATCATCCAACGCAACCACTTATATTTGGTGTTGTTCCAAATATAAATTTCTCGACTGTTCCTCAATTTTATGCGCGCCAAGCACTATAAAAAGTACGGGCGTTACAACAGTGCTTTCTCAAGCCTGTCGATCCTTGCCTCTACCTTCTCATCATCTTGCTCCCTCATCGCATTCACTGATCCTCTCTTCAAAAAATTCCTTGGGTTATCGTATGCCTTCTTGGCATCTATCAATTTCCCCAGGATCTCTCTTGCTTCGCTTCCCTTCTTCCTTGTAAAATTTCCCCCGCTCGAGGAGTTCATTAAATCCTTTGACTCAGGTTTTGCTCCTTCATAGAATAGATAATAGGTCTCTGTCTCCATCATCATGTGATTTGGGCACGCATCCAACAACCCTTTGAACCTCGACCAATGTTGACTCAACGACTCGTCGTAGTCCTGCTTACACTCCACTATTTCTTTCTTCAGAGCATTTGTTTTGTTGGAAGGGAAAAAGTAATCAAGGAACTACAGTTTTAAATCCCTCCATGTGCGGATAGAATCCGGGGGTAACCTTAATAGCCACGTGTTGGCTTCCCCCTTCAAGGCAAAAGGAACCGCACGCAGGCGATAGTCCTCCTCTGTTGCATCATTTGGCCTCTTCTGAATGCTACACAATTTGCTGAATTCATTCAAGAACTCGTACGGGCACTCATTCCTACGTCCAGAGAATGTGGGTAGGATACCGAGCACGTTCGTCTTGATCTCAATGGACCTCTGTCGCGGATTCATCACTATGGCTTGAGCTGGCTCTCCATCTAGATGAGCAGTGAGCGAACTGATCTCCAAATCTGGATCGATTATGTTCGCCATGTCCCCTATTTCTTCCTCCTCTGTACTTGTTTCCGAAGACGATTTAGGATCCTCCCTTCCTGACGAGTTCCAATCATCTTCACTTTCCAAACCAAACGGAAATTGATCTCCCGTAGATAATCCCGATCTGGTGGTGACCGTAGATGCTGTGTCCTTGACCTGCCAAATAAACTGATCGTTCCTCCACTCAGATGAGTCACCACAGTGTCCAAACCGCGAGCCTCTGCTCATAAACTGAAAAATTTAAAAAAAAAAAATTAAAACTATGTACGCCAAAATCCTCTAAACACAATCACAAATTACACCATCCATCCCCGCCAACGGCGCCATTTGAAACGGCCGCTTGTCGTGTGAGTGTATGTGTAATAAACTTCTAGGTCGAGCTACCAAGTCCAATGAATCCACTAAACACTAGGTCTAGGAACTCAAGGTGACACGGAAGACTCTGTCTATGAACACACAAACTCTTGCGTTTCAAAGATCCCTCAAACCGTTATACTATAGATTAGTACAGAGAAGCAGGGGTCGATCCCACGAAAATGGACGCGTAAAAAAGCATCTAGAGACTTTGGTTTAGAAAGCGGCCGCTGCCACGCAAATTTGGGTTGAGGTATAACTACGGCTAGACCTAGGCACAAAATCAAACACTAGACCTAGGAAACTATAAACGTCATGTTGAGATCAACATCCTTAGGGCTACGTAATTTTAAACTAACTTCCTAGACCGAGCAACAATTACCAACGATAGCTAAACAGAATGCAAATAAAAGTGGGGACCAACTCCCAGAAATATCAAGTACGGAAGAAAAGCTACAACTAACTAACTAAGGATTTAACTAACAGCAACATGCATCTCATCGGCTAAATCAAATACGAATATGAAGAAAACAGAACACATACCCAGATTCGAACAGAATATAGAAGTTCGGACATCGGAAACTTGCGACTAGCTGGAAATAAAATAGATCTGCATATACTAGACGGAATGAAATGAACACACGAAAACTAGGCATGAATCACAATCACTCTGTTTCAGCTTCAACGCCGGATGCTTAATCCACTCTGGATCCAAGCAATCCGGTCCCAACAACAACCAGAATCAACTCCATGATTCTCGATTCAATAGATCTGCTCCGATCAACACTAGATTCCACCGAGTCTACTCAAACTCAGCAACCAACACGAAAATCAAACATCCAATTCAACATTCAAAACTAGCTCAAGATAAATGACATCCATAATCGAAATCAACAACAACTCAAATATGGAAAATAGAAATTTCATAAACAACGGAAATTCAACAGCAAACAGGGTCGAGCTTCGAACGGCGAAGCTCGGTGAAATTCACGACAGTAAAGTAAAATGAAAACGATTAAATTGTTTCTTCGCCCTCTGTAAGGACTGTGTTACCCACTACTGACTAGCAAAATAAACCCGAGAACACCCCACGATTTCCCGATTAAACCCAAAGTATGTAAAAGTGAGTGAGCTAGAGCTGCAATCTGGTCATAAGGCCTCCACCGAGAAGGTCCCCTCTGATTGCATGCTTTCTTCTTTATATAGGTGTGGACATAATCTTCTAGAAGACTTCGTAGAAATCTCCATTCTACCCTTCAGCCCCTTGATTTCCTCCGTCTTGTAATTTTTCTTCAAATTGCTCACTTATTCTCCAGTTTCCTTTGACCATGCAAATGTCCTTCTCTATTCCTGGATCTAGCGAAAACCTTCTACATACCTGGCTTAAAACATGTGTTAGATCCCGCAAATGAATGAGTTTCACCCCTATATCTATGCATGAAATTAGCCTTATCAGACCCATTACCTCAAGAGGCGAGCCCACCCAAGAGGGAATTAAAAACACTGCCCCAGGATTGAAGTACGCCTATCTGGGAGAAGAAGAGAAATTACCGGTGATCGTCAATAGCCGGTTGACTGACGAGCAAGAAAAAGAATTGATGAAAGTGTTGAGAAGAAATCATAAGGCAATATGATAGACCTTGTTGGACCTGGTTGGCATCAGTCCGGATCTTTGCGTGCACCACATCCGCCTGGAGGAAGGTTGAAAGAGCAGGTTCGTGCAGGCTCGTGTAATCAACTGGTCAGGAGGGTGATTCCCAATCTAGTTCTGTCGTTGGCACGACGACCTTAAAACCTAGTATCAACAATTTCCTCAACCCACATGTACTGGCTAGTATAGTGAGAGCAAGGGTCGAATCCCACAAAGATGGATGTTTGCTTCTTGTGATTGTGGTTATAATCTGGAAAGGGTTTGGTTAGCTACCAGACTTGGGTTGAGGTTCTATCTAGACATAAGCTAAAGGTTGGTAAGAAGTTCTCATGTCGGGATCAGGTTGGGCACGTGAAAGGTAGGTTTGTACGACTTCGGTGCATGTGAAAAGTAGAAGTTTACTAAAAGTAAGTAGACAGAGACAAAAACGGATCTCCGACAGAACTGGCTGATCCGCCAAAAGTTTGACAAGAGGTGAAGGACAAAAGGTAAAAGCAGCTGAAAACTAAAAGTGGTCCACAAATTGGATGTGGATGTTGTCTTCTCCAGCAAGTATGCACAAAAATCAGATAAACACAGATTCCATTGATTAACAACCGATAATCCCAGATTATGCATATTGACTAAAATGCAAGGTGACAACAATCACGTAAACTCGGAATTCAAGCATTAAACTTCAGATCGAACGATTAAACACTTAAAAACCTAACTAGCAAGCTCAGATCTAGCCTACTCAAATGAAATCATGCTTCAACACTTCGAAAACTCATGCAAACAACTGGATCTGACTAATCTAGGCAGAATGAAATACGTTTGCAACGATAAGATGAATAAAAAACAACTTTCATGTCATAGCGTTTGGATCTCAACAATATACTTCAAAAACATCAAGAGATTTAAGTTCCAAAGGTGGATCCAACGAGATAAAACGAAATACGAAGTTAAACTAAGCAAGCATGTAAAGATTGTTTTGCCACTCCGAGCGTTGAAACAGTATTCTGGCGACTACTACGGCTGGTGGAGCTGACTAAATACGAAGTTAAACTAAGCAAGCATGTAAAGTTAAACAGTATTATAGGAAGGCTTGCCCTAGGATTAGGGTTGTTCTTCTCTGTAATTTATCGCTTTTGACCCCGTCAAATAGTTGGTCGTCTACTAGCAGTCCTCTCCTCTCCATCTCGAGCCTTTGGACATGCATCCTGGTCAGTATCGCACCCTTCTGGCGTCCTTTATCACTTGAAATCTCTGATTCCTTCCCTGCTGACTTGTACCATTTTCTGCACACTTACGCAACTCTTCTTGCAGAAAATGCATGTTAAGCTCATCATACTTACCAGTAACCAAGGCATAGAATACGACTTATCAAACTGCTCACACTTAACACATGCTTGTCCTCAAGCGTGGAGGAACAAACCAAAAAGCAATAAGTCGGATTCTAGCCTGGTTACTCCCTTAACTGACCCTAGCCTAAAAAACTAAAAATAAGAAGATTGGAACAACCTAAAACTGTTGGCACAAATGAAAAGAAAACACGGAAAAAGAAAAACACTTACGAGAAAAACATAGAAAACAAATTAAAAACACATCGAACAGGCTATATTTTCAACCATTCCTCCCCTCGGGATTGAGTGCAATCCAGCTTTAAACAGCCTTGAACTTCTGTCGCCCCCCTTTTCCTTCCTAGCCCGTACATCCGCTCGTCAAGATTACCCAAACTCTCGGTCAAACACTATATTCGTTCAGTCACTCATTCCTCACCACGGATGTTATGACTGTTTTTCTTCACACGATGGACCACAGATGCTTCGGACTTAGATCTCACGAGTAGCTATTAAGGGTCTTTAAAGGCTTGTAACGTGGCCGTGGGTTTGTAACGTTTGGGGTGGATGTTCCTAAGGCTCTAAGGTTCAAAATTAAACTATTTATTCTTATGCGGGGGAGCTGTGTGTACTTGGGCGCTCGGCTAGGTGACCTTCTTTGGCTTGATCTTCTTTGATTGGATTTTCTCGACTGGTCAGTAGGCTTCTTGGCGGCTTTGCCACTTTCTTATTTTTTCCTTTATCTTTTATGTGAACCAAGTGTTTCACTCGGTCTGTTTTCTCTTTTCTTCTTGCCTTTTTTTTTAGTCGGTTTTTCGGTTTCGCCTTCTCGGTCAGTTGCCTCCCTGCCTCATGCCTTCCATACACATAGTCCTAGTGGCTAGTGGGTTATATAGTGGTTAAAAGAGGGGCTAGAAAAGGGGTTCTAAGGGAAGGATTATTTTTTTTCTTTTTTTCGGGTGGGGGGTTTCCTAATGCCTTTAGGATTTTGCTACACGGGGTCACTTCACCCTAGGCATCATGTGGCAGCCACTCTTTATTTTTTCCAATGTGTTGAGTGGAATGTGGTTCCACTATAGGCCTTTTAACTCACCATTAAGAGGGCTTTCGTGTTTTGCTGTAAGGTTGGGTTTTTCTCTCATACTTGCATCATATATACTGACTAGGATCTAATGGGAGGGGTGGTTTCCATTGTTTAGCATGCTTTATTTCCATCAATTCCCCTCACCGTCAGTTCGAAACAATTGAGTTTTAAGCTCGTTCATTAAACACATATCCTAAAAAAAACTATCCTAAAAAGGACCTAGAACAAAAAACTAACACATAGCCCTAAGGCAAGAACTAGCACATAACACATCTACACACACATGTCATACTAGCCACTATTTCCCCCCTCCCACATAACTAGTGTCTGCCATTAGGTACGGGCTGTGAAGTGGAAAAATAGGATGGCTAGTACGACAGACACAAAGATAAAACAAAGAGAACACAAAGATAAAACAAAGAGAACAGTAAAAGCATACTATGGGCCTGAATTCCTTAATAGCTTCCTCGACTTCCTCGTCAGTAAGATCTTGGTTGTTAATCAATTCACACCATGCAGCTGCGTCCACGTCTTCCTGCTCATACACATCTACAGCCTGAATTTTTCCTGCATTTAACTCAACGTCATGGTACTCTTGGACTAGGGGGTCAATCACATCAATATAGCATAGATTCTCATAATCAATGGGCTTCCTCATAGCTTCATCAATATTGAATTTGAAGTTTTCGCCATGAAAATCTATGCATATTGTTCCCTCGGCCATGTCTACAATCGTTTTCGCGGTTCTCAAGAAGGGTCTCCTTAGAAGTATTCCACTAGACTCTCTGGCTTCAGGTTCACTCATTTTGATCACATAAAAGTCAGTAGGATACAGGAAATCATGCACTTTTACTAACAGATTCTCTAAGACACCCTCAGGATTAATGCATGACCTATCAGCCAGTTGAATTAAGACTCCAGTGCTTGTTAACCTCACTCCTTTCAAACGATTGTATATCGATAAGGGCATGACATTTAAGGATGCTCCAAAGTCGCACATTGCATGGTCAATTTTCACATTCTCAATGGTTATGGGTGGAAGCTTCTCCTGGATAATAGCTGACGCTATTCCTTCCACCACAATCTTCCCGTCCTCTTTGGCCCTTCCCATCCTTAAAGAATTTCCCCAAAGGGGGGCAGCTTCGCAGCTTGGAGGAATGGTATGGTGACATCCAGCTTCCCAAATATGGACGAGTAATCCACGGGGTCCTCATTGTTACAAACCGATATGGAAACGGCTTTTTTCCCCTTGCCACCCTACTTGGAGTTTCAGTGATCTCCTCGGATTTTTCTCCTTCCGCTTTGGTTGGGGGCTCAGTAACTGACCCGGTTTTGTTATGATCATTCCTCCTAGGCAGTTGGTTTCCTTTCTTTTCGATCCCACACGACTCTCCTCCAACTGGAGCTGGCTTCACCACTTGAGGGTTTGGTATTCCTACTCCTTTTCTCCAGACATCCCCACATCCTTTGAACCTCCCCTCTGTACTTGGCTCCTCTACTGACCACTTCATCTTAGGTCCCTTGTATGATGTGTCGGATCATAGTGTAACCTTGCTCACATTCGCCTTCCCCGGTATATGGACTTTAGACGGAAGTGTCCCTGAACTCCCCTTCATCTCACTCATCGAGTTTGCCAACTCGGATAGTTGCTTATTTATCATATCCATATTAGCCTTGTGTTCCCTTTGAGCACTCTGCATCCCTTGCACCACTTCGTTGTTGGATTACAACTCATTCCTCATTTTTTGTTGTGAGGCAAGTAGTTTTCCATCATGTCATCGATCATCCTTCTCGGCTTGTTGGGATTCTTGTACTGATTGGGTCCTGGTTGGTGGTAGGGGTTATAATGGCTGTTAGGATTCTGCTGGTGGTTCGGGTTGTTTGATTGATAGGTAGGATGGGGCTGATTTAGGTTAGGTGGGTAGTAATCACTCTGGTTATAATGGTTCGGGTTGTCTTGGGTGGAGTTGTTTGGAGGTTGGGAATTTTGGTTATGATGGTTTTGGTAGTTCCTCTGATGGGGCGGTACATACGGGGAACTTGAGTTTTGATTTTGCGGGGGTTGATTTGGTTTTGTTGATGCTGGTTCCGTCCTAGGCAGTTGGTTTAATGGTCCGGGTTTGCGGGTCCACGGTCCGAGGCTTCTGTCTCTTGGGTGGAGGGCCGCTGCACTTGTTTCAGCAGTCGCTGGCCATCATCCCGTAACTCTCTTGACTCTCTGTAGCGGTCGCCACGCATTCTCCAATGGTCGCTGAGGGTGTCCTTTCTTCCATGCACAACTCTCCCGGAGCTAGCCGCTATTGGCTTAGCGGTCATTGGGCGCCAGCAGTCGCCGGCTGTGTTTCAAAGGACCGCTGGACATGCAGAACAACTCCAAATTTCCAACTTCGCGTTTTGACTCCCTTTTTAGGCTCAAACATGCACATTTCTCACAAAACATGTCAAAATACCAAAATAGATAAAATATGCAAATAATGGACATGTAATGCAACTTTGACATTAATAACGGACAAAATAATGGCCTTAAATAGTGCAAAATCCGAGCGTATCAATCATGCTCACAACTTGAATTAAATCATGCTTTAAGTATAATTGAAACCTAAAACATGCTTTTCTACGGAGTAGGATTAATACTTGATGATTCTCCAAAGAATCGAAGATTGCTCGCTATTTCTCCTCGTAAAGATGTCAAGTACTAGACCACGGATCTTCTGGCTGGTTCCCGAACTGTATGTTGATATCAGTGTGGGCTGATCTCACGTGGATACTAGAACATAAATAAAGAAGACAGAAATCCTTCACAAGGGGAGAGCTGAAAATCGCCCCCTCTAGGGAATAGGAGGGGGACGAAAATTTTAATGTCACGACCCTACTCCCTAAATCGGAGAAAGTGTAGCTATGTCGCGACTAAATTTTATTGAAACTGTCTCAACTCATCATAAGATGCTTAATCTAAAGGAAACATTGTCTGAAATGTGTTGAGGGTACAAATCATACTGAATCAGAGTAGTTATGGAACAATTGTCTTTGCTAAAAATAAGTTCTAATTTTGCACAACGGAAGAGTACCAAGACAAATGTAATATGTATGAAGACATACTACACGAACTATCTTCCTATTAGGGTTTTGTATACTAGAAATCACCTTTGGAGTGATTGAATACTGTAAAACTCTATATATTCTTTTCCAATGAATGCAATTGATTATTTTTGTCATAATGTTGTTATGTTTTACATTTAATGGATGTTTATTGCATATTTAAATGTATAAGCGAGTGTAACAAAGTCTAAGTCTTTGTTTTAGTAGACCGATTGTGGGCGTCGTCCACTTTAAGGAAACACGGTCAGTTCTGAACGAAGAAAAATAAGAATTTCACAACCTAGATAGGCCTAGACTACCTATCGTGAAAGGTTGCAATGTCAGTCCGCATATTTCTAAGCCTTATGGAAATAAGATGACGTTGGTATGATATAGCACTGAATTGGATCTAAACGGCAAGACGAGTCTTTATGCTATCTACTGAAAGACGAGGTCTTGATAATTAATTTCTTAATCAATGTACTTAGCATTGAGCATACGATATTGATTATCTACTACTTTGACTTACCAGTAGGTGCGGGTTTTCGTAACCCAACGATCCTGGTATCTTGGGTAGTGGTGATTAATATCTAGTGGTGCTAGGATTGCTATTATATTGAATCGTGCGCGAGGTGAGTCTCGTTTGATAACATCCACAAGAGGAGCTCGAAACAAGGTTTTATTATTCGGAACCTAGCTAGTTGGAGTTTGATTAATCTATGAATAATAAATAAGTGTTTCTTGCTAGGTCTACTCTTGGAGTATATAATATGTTAATCAATTAAGTCCATAGCAGACATTGATTAATTAATGGATGTTTGTATCTTAAGCGCAGGAAATAAATTACACACAAATGGAAACTCGAAATACTTGTAATTTCGGATTTGGATGGGCAGTGCAATATTAATTCTTTAGTGGCTGACTATAATATTCCAATATAAGCTTATATTAAATTGTGGGTTCAATTTAATTAGTAAAAAGCTAATTGAGGGAGGTCATATCCAAATTCTTCCTAAGATCTCTGACTGGGACCAATATGTGACTTAATATAAATAGGAGAATAAAGGAGACAGAAAACACACTTGTTTTATTTTACAATTTTCGTCCCCCGACTGGGCCCAAGGAGAGGAACGATTTTTGCTCTACTTCTGTGAGCAGGATTCAGTCTTATTTAAGTCCTAGTATTCTGGTGAGATTTGCCCACACAAATATCATATTACAGTCCGGGATACCAGTCAGAAGATCCGAGGTTGAGTACTCAAGATCTTCACATGGAGAAGACGAGGTAAATTAGCTAGATCTTCACGTAGAGGTTGAGTACTCAAGATCTTCGATTCTTAAGTGAATCAACGAGGTAAATTGGCTAACTCCGTAGCAAGCATGTTTTAGGGATTTTTTGTGCTAAAGCATGTTTAAATTCAAGTTGTGAGCATGATACATATGAGAATTAAGCGAACAGAGTTTATCTAAATAATCTGCTAAATATATCGGTTTTCATATGATCCGTTAGAACGCACGCTTCCGCAGCAAACCCCTTCAATTGGTATCAGAGCCAGTCTTTGGCTCTGATTATTTGGATTTAAATTTCACGAAATTCATGTATGCATGTGTTATTTGATTACGAAGCATGTTCTTGTTGTTTCTTTTTGTTTATATTTTATGCATGTTGAACTCAAGAACTATCGAATCAAACAACTTGAATTATTCGATCGCACGAGAGGTGCGATCAGTCAGCGCTCGCGCCGAGACAGATCGCACCACGTGCGATCGAGAAAGGGTCATCGATTGAGAGGGAGCCCGGGGCTCACGATCACTGGGCGACGCGCATAAAAGCGTGGGCTTGTGCGCGCCGCCGGCTGAGACCGTGCGCCGCAGACAGAACCTGCGTCGAGGTCGACACGGTGGCTGGCGCGGTGCGGCGGTTCAACCAAGAATCCACCGAGACAACGAGACGCCGAGAGCTCCAATCCTAAGCGGAAGGTCTGAGACGTAGCTCCAAGATACTGGCCGAGACGTGCGGCCCTTGCAGCGTGACGTGTGCCGGAGCAGTGGAAACGGCGAGTCTCGAATGGTCGAGACGGGCGATCGCCGCTGGCCGAGAAGAGTCGTGCCACCGTGCGATCTGATGGCTGAGATGCTGGCGCCAACCGACGAACCAGGTGGCCGAGAGCAGGCGCGCCACTGCGCATCCTGTTGGATGAGTACTTGCGACGCCCGACGAGCCAGGCGGATGACACGCGCGCTACTGGCCGAGACGTCGTGCGCGTCGTGATCCGACGATGAACTCGTCGGATCATCATCGTTCATCGTTCGTGCGAACCTCGTGCGATGAGATAATGATGAAAGATTATTTTAATTATTATTTAATTGTTAATTAAAAGATATCATTAAAATATTATTATTTAATGGAAATAAAATATTTTGTGATGATTTCCCTAGATTTTAGGAATATTTATATTATTATCCATATCTATGGAATAAATAATATTATTTTGATTCCTAGATGATATGTGATAAGGCTAATTTCATGCATTGATTAAAGGGTTGAATTCGTGCATTTACGGGGTCTAACACATCTTTTAAACTAGGTGTGTAGAAAGTTCGCCGGGTCCAAGAAGAAGAGAGGACAATTGCATGACCCTAGGAATCTGGCTAATAAGTGAGCATTGTGGAGAAAAATGACTAGACGGAGGAGATCACGAAGCTGAAGGGCAGAATGGAGATTTCTGCGAATGCTTCTAGAAGATCAAACCCGCACCTATATAAGGAAGAGAGCATACACTTGGTGGGAGGACTTTTTTTTGGGCACTTTGCTCTTGGCTCTCTTAGCTCAATCACTTTCACACACTTGGGGGAACTGTTCGGGAATTTGTAGGGGTTCGGGTCATTTCATTTGTTGTTTGATGTTGGGTAACACCGTCCTTGTGTAGGGTGAAGATACAATTACTTGCTTTCGTTTTATTTGTCGTCGTGAATTTCACCGAGCTTCGTTGTTCGAAGCTCGGCCCTATTTTCTGTTGAATTCTTGTTATCTATGCATTTTCTGTTTCCGTATTTACTTTACTGTTGTTGATTTCGATTATGGATGCAAATTGTTTTGAGTTTGACGTTGTTGCTGAACTGGATGTTTGTTTCTCGCGTTAGTTTATTGAGTTTGAGTAGAATTGTTGGAAGCTTGTGTAGATCGGGGCAGATCTGTTGAATCGGAAGTAATGGAGTTGATTTTGTTGGTTGTTTGGTTCAGAATGCTTGGATCCGGAGTGGATTAATCATCCCATGTCTAGATCGAAAACAGAATTGGTTGTGGTCGATGCCTGGTTTTTTCATTTCATTCCTAGGTCCAGTGTCTGATTTTTGTTCTTAGGTCTAGTAGTAGTTAAACCTCAACCCAAAATTGCGTGGCAGCAGCCAACAACTTTCCCAGAGTCTCCTAAATACGCGTCCATCTTCGTGGGATCGACCCCTGCTTCCATATACTAATCCATAGTATAGTTGGTTGAGGGTTTTTGAAAGCGCGGGGGGTTTGTGTGTCCGACGACCGAGACTTTGAGATCTAGCGGATTCTCTGGACCTGAGGGCTCGACCCAGCATAAAAGTACACACGAATCTTCGGTTATATATGCTGATTCAAATGGCGTCATTGCCGGGGAAGGAGGGCGTAATTTGCGATTGTGTTTAAGAGATTTTGGCGTACATAGTTTTGATTTTGTTTCTTTTTCCTTTATTTTCAATTTATGAGCAAGGGCTCACGGTTTGGATACTGGGGTAACTCGTCTGGGTGGAGGAACGATCGGTTTACTTGGCAGGTCAGAGACACAACATCTATGGTCACCACCAGATCGGGATTATCTACGGGAGATCCATTTCCGTTTGGTTCAGAAAGTGAAGAAGATTGGAATTCGTCAGGACACGAGGATCCCAAGTCATCTTCGGAAATAGATACAGAGGAGGCAGAAGTCAGAGACATGGCACACGTAGTCGATCCAGATTCGGAGATCGGTTCGCTCACTGCCCATCTAGATGGTGAGCCAGCCCAGGCTATAGTTATGAACCCACGTCAAAGGGCCATCGATATTAAAACAAATGTGCTAGGCATCCTGCCGACGTTCTCTGGACGCAGGAACGAATGTCCATATGAGTTCCTGAATGAGTTCAGCAAGCTATGCAGTATTCAGAAAAGGCCCAATGATGCGACGGAGGAGGAGTACCACTTACGTGCAATTCCGTTCGCCTTGAAGGGAGAGGCCAATACATGGTTGCTGAAACTGCCCCCGGATTCTATCCGTACATGGAGGGATTTCAAGTTGGAGTTCTTGGATTACTTTTTCCCTTCGAACAAGACGAACGTCCTCAAGAAGGAGATCGTGGAATGCATGCAGGAGTACGATGAGTCTTTGAGTCAATATTGGTCGTGATTCAAAGGATTGCTAGATGCTGCCCAAACCACAGGATGATCGAGACAGAGATTTATTATTAGTTCTATGAAGGAGCAAACCCCGAGTCAAAGGATTTGATGAATTCCTCGAGCGGGGGAAATTTTACAAAGAAAAAGGGAAGTGAAGCAAGAGAAATTTTGGGAAAGCTGATAGAGGCTAAGAAGGCGTACGACAGTCCGAGGAATGTTATGAGAAGAGGGACGACAAACGCTTTGAGAGAGCAAAATGACGAAAGAGTCGAGGTGAGAATAGATAGGCTTGACAGAGCACTCTTGAATGCAATCGAGAAGACTAATCCACCAGCCTCACAAGAAAAAGAAAAGCCTCCAGGGCCAGGAGAAATTTCACCCCAGCAATATTATGGTCCTCGAGAAGGAGATTACCAAGCCCAAGTTAATGCAATGGGTAGTTGGAATCCTGATGGGAGTTGGAACCCCGGGAAACAGAGGGATGCACCCTAGAGGAACCATCCAAATTTTAGATGGTCTGACAACGATCCGACCCAGCCACTTCCACAACAGCACGCCCAGTTAACACATCAACCAGAATGGCAGACTAACTGGTTTGGGAGAAATCAGGAGGGGCAGAACAGCTGGAGCAGCCGGAACCAGGGAGATCATTCAAATTAGGGGAATAGGAATCAGAACCATCAGGGGAACTCTTATGTATCGCCACACCAAAGAAACTATTCCGGAAGTTATCAGAATCCCCAAACCAATTACCAGGGAAACCAAGGGCCAGGAAATTAGTACAACAATAGTTTAGGAGGCCAGGGGAACTTTCGCCAGAATCAAGGAAATGGACCACATTTGGGTCCAGGACCAAGTTCCGCCCAGTCTAGTTCTAAGATACCAAGGAATCTAGATGACATGGTGCATGATCTAGTTAGTTCTCAACAGCATATGCAGAACAACTTGCAGTCCAACAATGACGTGGTGCATAAGCTTCAGGACGCTCAGCTGGAGCAGAAGGCAGCAATGGATATGCTGGCAAAGCAATTGTCTCAGATCGCATCGTCCTTGAGCGAGATACGAGGAAACGAAGGAAAGATTCCTGCCTCAGTAAGGCCGCCGGATAGGGCAAATATAAGTCAAATCACTTTGAGATCTGGACGAGGATATGAAGATCCAGCGATGAGGAAGGATGAAGAAACAGCTCCAGTGAAGGGCAAGGAAAGGAAGGATCTAGTTCCTGAGTCTGAAAATTTTGGAGCATGAAGTTCCGAGAGAAGAGATGACCTTCGGGAAGGTGATTTGAGGAAACCATTACTGAGTACGGCTGAACCATTGTTCCTAGACTCAGAGCCAGAAGTGGAAAATGAGGTAGTGAGGAAAGAAACGGGTGAGTTTTCAGCTGAAGGATCTACAAGTGCGGAGAAACAATTGAAACCGTTCCCGCACCGAGGAGAGGCAAAGAGGAAGAAGGATGAACCGGTGGATTTTATGGATATCTTTGGAAAGTTGGAGATCAACTTACCATTCTTACAAGCTTTGAAATTACCGGTCTTCAGCAAATTCATCAAGGAGTTTATAGCTGGGAAGACAAGGCTTGGAGAATATGTTTCCGCGGTGATTCAGAAGCGAAGGATGCCCTCGAAATGCACTGACCCAAGTATGTTCACCTTACCCATTTCCATTGGTGATGTCAGAATTGAGTATGCTATGTGTGATTTAGGGGCATCGATAAATGTTTTACCGCTTTCCATATACAAAAAGTTGGTAGGAGTAGGGATGGTAGATACAAAGGTGGTAATCCAATTGGCGGATAGGTCATGCATTTGTCCAGAGGGAGTCTTAGAAAATGTTATCGTCAAAGTGCATGATTTTCTGTATCTTGCCAATTTCCATGTTATCAAAATGAGTGACAATGAGTCTGCTAAGTCTAGCAGCGTACTTTTAGGGATACCTTTTCTTCGTACTGCCAAGACCATAATTGATGTTTTTGATGGAACAATATGCCTGGATTATAATGGGGAAAAATATACATTTAGCATAGATGAAGCAATGAAGATACCATTAGATGTTGAGAATATGCATGCTATCGATTTTATTAACCCCCTGGTCCAGGAATACCTTGAGACTGAGTTGATGCAGGAGCAGATTAATAATTCAGAATTAAGTCACTCTATTGACAGAGAAGTAGCTGGATGGTGCGAGGCAATGAATACAAGAGAATTATCAGATGAAGAGCTAGCCGAAGCTATTTCGGAATTTTGTACGAATCCAGAGTCAGCCAGGTCATGGAGATTAGCTCATGTAGATAGTATGGAAAATTCTTCCAGGTCTGGAAAGGGAATGATAGCTGATGTGAAGGAAAAGATCCCTTGCCCCAGGAAATAAGTACCCCTAAGAAGGAACTGAAAACTCTTCCACCAGGCCTTAAGTATGCCTATCTAGAAGAAAATGAGACTTTCCCGGTCATCGTCAACAGCAACTTGACCGAGGAACAAGAAAGAGACCTACTTGAGGTAATCAGAAGGATTAAAAAGGCAATAGGATGGACTCTCTCAGACCTAGTAGGGATCAGTCCGGATCTTTGCATGCACCACATCAGGCTGGAGGAAGGTGCGAAGGCCTGTAGAGACCCGCAACGCAAGCTGAATCCAAATATTAGAGAGGAAGTTTTGAAGGAAGTTTTGAAGCTGCTTTTGCTGGGAATCATCTACTCTATTCCAGATAGTGAATAAGTCAGCCCGGTTCACATGGTACCTAAAAAGTCAGGAATTTAGGTAGTTAAGAATGATAAGAACGAATTGGTGCCTACCCGACTTGTCACTAGATGGAGGATGTGCATCGATTACAGGAAATTGAATGAAGCAACCAAGAAAGATCATTTTCCTTTACTCTTCATTGATCAGATGCTAGAGAGGTTGGCTGGGAAGCAATATTTTTGTTTTCTTGACAGGTATAGTGGATACTTCCAGATCTATGTAGACCCCGAGGATCAAGAGAAGACTACGTTTACTTGCCCTTTTGGCACGTATGCTTACAGAAAAATATCGTTTAGACTGTGCAATGCGCCAGACAATTTTCAACGTTGCATGATGAGTATCTTCTCAGATCTACTAGAGGATTGTATTGAGATTTTCATGGATGATTTCACCGTATATGGGGACTTGTTCGATTCCTGTTTAGCTAGCCTAGACGTAGTATTGAGGAGGTGCCAGGAGAAGAATTTTGTCCTTAATTTCAAAAAATGTCACTTCATGGTACCCGAGGGAATTGTCCTGGAGCATGTAGTCTCAGAGAAGGGCATACAGGTGGACCAAGCAAAGGTCGATGATATTCAAAAGTTCCTTACCCTACGAATCAGAAAGAAGTCAGGGGATTCCTAGGGCATGCAGGGTTTTATAGGAGATTTATAAAGGACTTTGCAAAGATTGCTCAGCCACTTACCCATCTTTTGCATAATGATGTTGATTTCATCTTCGACGAAGAGTGTAAGAAAGCTTTTCAGCTATTGAAGGATATGTTAGTATCCGCCCCTATCATCAGGGCACCCGACTGGAGTCAGCCGTTTGAGATAATGTGTGATGCGAGTGACTTCGCATTGGGGGGGTGCTAGGTCAAAGGATTGATGGAAAAAATTACGTGATCTTCTACCCAGAGAAACTATGACACCACGGAAAAGGAAATGCTGGCAGTCGTGTATTCATTTAAGAAATTTTGCCCATACTTACTAGGGTCGAGAGTGATAGTTTTCACCGACCACGCGGCTATCAAGTACTTGCTGGCGAAGAAAGAATCCAAGCCAAGGTTAATCCGTTGGCTGTTGCTTTTGTAGGAATTCGATTGGGAAGTCAGAGACAAAAAAGGGACAGAGAATAAAGTGGCTGACCATCTGAGTCGGATTTTTCAGGGGGAAACTGACGAAGCTATACCTGATGCATTCCCGGAGGAGCATCTATACCATTTAGGAAAATTTCCTAGACCTATCAGTTGGGATATGATAATGGAGGTAACAGGTCCAGGAGATTCTGAGAAAGGGAAATGTCATCTGAACACTGAGCCATGGTTCGCAGACCTGGCAAATTATTTGGTCACAAGAGAGGTGCCTAGTTCACAAGAAATTTCCTGGGCCCAGAAGATGAAACTCAAGAGCGAGACCAAGTATTACTTCTGGGACAGTCCTTACTTGTGGAGAATGGGAGCTGACCAGATAATCCGAAGGTGTATCCTAGAATAGGAGCAGAAGGATGTGCTTAATCATTGCCATGCGCTAGCGTGTGGAGGTCACTTTAGACCGAGACAGTGGATTTTATTAGCCTACGTTACATAAGGACGCTTTTGAATTCTGTCAGAACTGTGAGAGATGCCAGCAAACAGGGAGAAATTCTAAAAGAGATGAAATGCCGCAAGTCCCAGTGATTGTCTGTGAGATCTTCGATGTCTGGGGGATGGATTTCATGGGTCCATTTACATCTTCATATGGGAATACATACATACTTGTGGCAATTGACTATGTTTCAAAGTGGATAGAAGCCAAGGCTACCACGTCTTGTGAAGCCAAGGAGGTGGCTAAGTTTCTTAGGGCTAACATTTTTAACAGATACGCCGTGCCCTGAGTGATTATATCTGACCAAGGGACGCATTTCCGTAACCGAACCATAGAAGCTTTGATGAGGAAGTACGGAGTCCACCACAGACTTTTCACCCCGTACCATCCTCAGTCTAATGGGCAGGCAGAGATCTCCAACAAGGAGATAAAGGCGATACTGGAGAAGACGGTGAATCCGTCAAGGAAGGATTGGAGTAAGAGGCTTGGAGATGCATTATGGGCTTACAGGACAGCGTACAAAATGCCTATTGGGATGTCGCCCTACAGGTTAGTGTTTGGCAAGATGTGCCACTTGCCCGTGGGAATAGAACATCGAGCATATTGGGCGGTCAAAGAGATCAACATGAGACCCCAATCCTGCGAGGAAAAGCGGAAATTGCAACTTCAAGAGCTGGAGGAGCTAAGACTGGAGTCATATGAGTCTGCAATGTGGTACAAGGAGAAGACAAGACTTTGGCATGACAAGAACCTCCGGGTCAAGGAACTACAAGTGGGTCAGAAGGTCCTCCTTTTCCAATCCCGGCTCAAGCTGATGCCTAGGAAACTGAAATCCAAGTGGATAGGGCCGTACACTATTGTCAGTCTTCGAGCAAAAGGAGCTGTGGAAATCCAGGGAAGTGCCTTGAACTCTACTCTTTTCCTTGTTAATGGTCATCGGGTGAAGGTTTTTAGGGATAATTCTGAGTCGTGTGTGGTGAAGGAAGTGCCACTACGCGCACTCTCTATTATCACCCGATTGGTCTAGTGAGGAGTGCTCTCGACGAATTCCTGGGTCAGGTAAATAGGAATGCATCTTTAATCTATATACTGAACCAGGGGATCTCGGGAGTACTAAATTGAAAGTGTAAATATTTAGTTGTTTTATAAAAGTAAACAAAAACTCAAACAAAGAAAAAAATTTAATCTTCCAAAAATATTTTCAGAATGCTAGATTTCTTTAGGGAAATTATTTTGTCACCTTTGAATCTAGGAGTCTGGCGTTTCATTTTTGTTATTTTTTCCTAAGTGTGGTATTGCGGGAAGGTAGCGTTTACATGGGGCAGAGAGATTTTAGTTTGGGAGGGAAGTGGTAAAGTTTCGAAATTTAAATTTTCACTTTACGGGAAGGCGTACGGTTGCTTACATCATGCCTGCAACCGCCTGCAAACCATTCCCATCCCTACCTAAATTACTTCTTTCCCTTCTTTATTCTTTATTTCCCAAACTAAACTCTCTCTCACTCTAAAAAAATCCCCAAATTCTCTCTCGCAATACCCACCTTTCTCTAACCCTAATCAGAATTTTTCTCTCAAGAATTTTGTGTAATTTTCAGATTCAGATCATGGAGAATGCATCAAATATAGGGAACCCCACCACATCTGCCGATTCAAGTGCGGCAACGTTCATGGCAGAATTAATGCAGAAATTGAAGGGGTTGGCAGCGGAAGCATGCGTAAAATACGATCACATAATTTGATCTATTTAGCAGATTATTTAGACAAATTCTATTCGCGTAATTATCACATGTATAATGCTCATAACTTGAATTAAAACATGCTTTAGCATATTAAATCCCAAAAACATGCTTACTACGGAATTAGCCAATTTACCTTGTTGATTCAATCAAGAATCGATGATTGCTTGCTCCGTCTCCACGTGAAGATCTTCAGTACTCGACCTCGGATCTTCTGACTGGTGTCCCGGACTGTACACTGATATTTGTGTGGGCAAATCTAACCAGCGTACTAGGACTTGAATAACGAAGACAAAACTCTGCTCACGGAGGAAGCAATTTTCGAACTCTCTCTCTCTCTCTCTCTGAAGGGGACCAAAATTCTGAGTAATAATTATTATTCATCTCCCTTTCTGACTCATTTATTCTCCTATTTATATTAAGTCACATATTGGGCCCAGTGGGGGATCTAAGGAATAATTTGGATCAGGCCTCACCCAATTAGCTTTTTACTAATTAAATTGAACCCACAATTTAATATAAGTTTATATTGTAATATTACAAGCAGCCACTACAGAAGTAATATTACACTGCCTCTCCAAATCCTAAATTACGAGTATTCCGGGTTTCCTTTTTAAGTAAGTAATTTATTTCTCGTGCTTAAGATGGAAACATCCATTAATAAATTAATGTCTGCTATGAACTTAATTAATTAACATATTTAAATCTCCAAGGGTGGACTCAAGAAGAAACTCTTATTTATTATTCATAGAGTAATTAAACTCCAACTAGCTAGGTTCCGAATAATAAAACCTTGTTTCGAGCTCCTCTCGTGGATGTTATCAAACGAGACTCTCCTCGCGCACGATTCAACGTAAAGCACCGCTAGATAACGATCACCACTACTCAATATACTTGGATCGTTGGGTGACGAAAAACCCGCACCTTTGGTAAGTCAAAGTAGTAGATACTCAATATCGTATGCTCAATGATAACGTACATTGATTAAGAAATTAATTATCAAGACCTCGTCTTTCAGGAGATAGCATAAAGACATGTCTTGCTGTTAGATCCATTCAGTGCTATACCACACCAACGTCATCTTATTTCAATAAGGCTTAGAAATAATCGGACTGACATTGCAACCTTTCACGATAGGTAGTCTAGGCCTATCTAGGTTGTGAAATTCTGTTTTTTTTTTTTTTCAGAACTGACCGTGTTACCTTAAATTGGACGACGCCCACAACCGGTCTACTAGAACAAAGACTTAGACTTTGTTACGTTCTTATACATTTAAATATGCAATAAACAACCATTAAATGTAAAACATAACAACATTATGACAAAAATAATCTGTTTTATTTATTGGAAAATAGCTTATAGAGTTTTACGGTATTCAATCACTCGAAAGGTGATTTCTAGTATACAAACTCTAACAGAAATTCGGCGGTGCAGAAGAGGCGATGAAAGCTTTCGCCCTGTTCACGACGATGATGGAGAAAGCAGTAGCCGAACAGTCTGTCACCACCACCACCGCAAATTCTGGAAGTTTCGAAGGCCCAACCCGTTATTGTACATACAGTAGCCGAACCGTCTGCCAGCGCACCGAAGAAAGAAGCTGCGTTAGGCGAAGAACAGGGATAGGAGGCGGATCTGGCTGCAGGGTTGGAGCAAATGGCGGTTGGTGATCAAATGTTAGCACATGTTGTTGAGGGGGAAACCCCTGTTATTTCTGCGAGTATGAGTGAGGGGGAAACCCCTGTTTCTGTTGACGGTGTGATTGAGGAGGACACCCATGTTGTTTCTGTTGAAGTTGCTGAGGGGGAGACCTCTGTCGGTGTTTTGGAGGGGGAAACCCATGTTATTTCTGAGAAAGTTGCTCAGAGGGAAACCCCAGAAAGTCTCGTGGGCAGTGAAGCCCTAATTTCTGATTAGACAGTTGCTGGAGCGGAAACCCATGTCTACATTGAGGGGGTGACCCCTATTTTGTCTGAAGGGGGGAGGCCCCCATTACTGATGAAGTTTCGGAGCCCATGGAGAGCGGGCTTAAGTTGATAGTTGATCTGGAGGAGAATCCGGCGAACCCAGATTCACCGGTGGACAAGAGAGCGGCCAGGCGTAGGGCCCGGCGAAACTTGAGTGACAAGATTGAAGATCTGATTCTACCCACGGAGGGGGAATGTCTAGCCCCGGGAATGGAGGGCGAATGAGCGGAGATAGTCCCTGGGTCTAGCAGGGATGAGGACGAAATAGAAGAGCGCCGCCTGGCGGCAGAGCGAAAAAGGAAGGGCAAACATGCTGCTACTTCCCGGGTCAAGAAGTCCAAGCAGACTACAGAGGGAAAATCTGTTGAAGCAACACTCCCATCCCCTACTCAAGTTCCATTCGCCAAGGAACGAGTTGGCCCTACCCCAGGAAGCGAGTCTGAAGAGGAAGCGTTGGATAAACCAGAGGAGGTGCTGAATTTTGAGCCAGCTGAAGTCTCGATAACGAAGGGATTACTGGAAGCAATGGGGAAGTTCGAGGATCCCAAGAGAACGGCAACGTACAAAGAGAGATGTGGTTCCGGAAAGCTAGCAAAGTCCATGAAACGATATGTTCGGGAGGAGTTGGAGGAGATAGACTCCGACAAGAAGTTTCGTCAGTTCATCGGCGCAATAGGATTTGATTGGCTGTTAAAGCACAGTGACACGGAGGTACCAGCAGCTTGGCCCCAGAATTTTTCTCCACCTTCCGACTGAAGACCACTATTGATTTAGATGCGGACTCAATTACTTTCTGACACTTTACAGAAGAACATGAAATGAGCATCAGGGACTGGTCCCTCCGACTGGGTTTATTTACCCGCGCAGAAGACGACGAAGGTATCTGGAATGAGCGCGTGGTGGGACCACCGAATCCTGCGTTTTGCTCAAATTTTCATAAGCTATAATTTTATGGGAACTATCGATTCTGCTTTGACTACAGCCGACCTATACTTCACATGGTGCATGGCCAAGGGCGTGAAAGTACATCTGGGTTATTGGTTAGCCCAGGCCTGCCATCTGATGGCCGCAAATCCTTCCCGCCACATGTACACATGCCACCTTCTCGGTGCTTACCTTCAGCGAAACTCAATCATGAAGATAGCAAAATCTGCGCCAGAGGTAGTGATGTGCGAGCCGCCCGAGATCTTCAGTGTGGACTACTTCTGCAACAAGGGCTTGCTCTACATGCATGGGAAGGATGTTTGCTTTTATGAGGTCGGCAGAATGGAACCCCAACTGAAGCCAGAACAGGATGTTGTCGAAACGGTTGCCAGTGTAGAGTATGACGAGATGAGAAAGGAAGTGGGATTGATGTGGAAGGAGCTTGGTGATGTCAGGGACGAGATTAAGACCCTTAGGGGCAGTTTTACTGAGCTGGCGGGGAGGTCATCCGGGCATAATGATCGAATGGCGGAGGCCGTAACCTTGATGATGATGATGACGAAGTCGCTGAAGGAGAAATTTCTTGAGTCCCCGAAGAAATTGGCCGCTGGACCCAACAATGTGTCCAAGTCGCCAGGGCAGGGAAGTTCTTCTCTTCAGTAGCCCCCACCAGTTTCCAAGCCTCTGATAGCCCCGTCTGCATCAAAGCTCATGACAGTTAAGAAGCCAGTGTGTAGACCGAGTGGGAAAGAGGAGGATAAGCCGAAGTCGCCGACCAGGAAGAAAGCAAAAGTGACCCGACCCTACGTACCACCCCAGTTTGGCTCCCGAGGGGGGCAAACCCCGAATTGAAACCCCCTTGACCAAGTAACTTTACTTTCAGTTTTCTTTTATCTTCTTTCAATTTTATTATTATATTTGTTTGCTTGTTGTTTGTGTTATGTGTTTGTTTTTTCCAGCATGTCGCGTGTTGTATATATTTGTCTGCGCCTATATGTGTCTTCTCCCACTTAGCCCAATTTTTGGTCTAAGTGTGAGAAGTTTGAGTTTCTTTTGGGCATGTTTTGGTTTATGTCTGTTGTGCTTTCTCCCACTTAGCCCGTTGCTCGGTCTAAGTGTGAGAAGTTTATTTTGTTTGTACGTGTCTATTGTTATGTGTTTCGTGGTAGTCTGTTTTGTACTTCCATGTTTCCCCCTTCACTAGGATAACTTGGGGACAAGCTTGAGTGAAGTGTGAGGGAGAGGGAGTCGTACAGTTGTGTTTTAATGTGATTAGGTGTCTTTAGGTTTAGTTTCTTTATGTGTGTCGCATGAGCTAGTGAATATAATAAGGAAAGATTCCCTTAGTTAGAGCTATTGAAGATAAGATACATGTCAACTTTGAGGCTTGTTTCCTTAATAAACTGACATTGGTTTGAATGAAATAAGGACGATAGAAGATGCCTTAGATAACCTAGCTGTGAAGCCCCACTATAAATGTGAGTTATAAGCCTATACACTTAGAGCAAACTTGTAAGAAAGGGGCCGCCACTTGATGCTTAGGGAGTAGAGTCTGGTTCTGGAGGTATAAGCTGGACGAAGTCCAGTGGAGGAGTAAAATATAAAAAAAAGGAGGCATAAGCTGGACGAAGTCCAGGGAAAATATAAAAATTAAAACAAAGAGAGGGAATATAAGAAAAATCCTAAGGGTAGGAAGCAATAGTACCCTGACCCAGAAAGAAAAAAAGGGGAATCTAGGAATGAGAAACTCTCATAACCCGACGTATCAGTGGTATAACGTTGACTTAAGAGTGATTCGATCCTAACATCCCTGGTGAGGAATGAGTGATCGAGTGAATCCAACAAGTGGGAAGTCAATAGGCTATCTTGACGAACTGACAGACCGATTAGGTAGAAGAAGGAAAAAGGAGGATTTGGAGACTGTAGACGAATCGGATAGACCTTAAGCTTGTGAGGACGGCTGCCTAAAAATGGAAACTAGTTCATGCCTTTGTGTGTTGTTTTCTTTAAGTGTTATTTTCTCTTTGTTAATCTGTTAGTGTGTCTAGGTCTAGGAGTTTTTGGTTTTGTTGTGTCTGTAGACTTGGTCATAGGATAATCATGCATTGAAATTCGTCTTATTTCCTTTTCTTGTCTTTATACTGGAGGACAAGTATGGTTTAAGTGTGAGCAGTTTGATAAGGCTAATTTCATGCATTGATTAAAGGGTTGAATTCGTGCATTTACGGGGTCTAACACATCTTTTTAAGCTAGGTGTGTAGAAAGTTCGCCAGGTCCAGGAAGAAGAGAGGACAATTGCATGACCCAAGGAATCTGGTGAATAAGTGAGCATTGTGGAGAAAAATGACTAGACGGAGGAGATCACGAAGCTGAAGGGCAGAATGGAGATTTCTGCGAAGGCTTCTAGAAGATCAAACCCGCACCTATATAAGGAAGAGAGCTTACACTTGGTGGGAGGACTTTTTTTTTGGGCACTTTGCTCTTGGCTCTCTTAGCTCACTCACTTCCACACACTTGGGGGGACTGTTCGGGAATTTGTAGGGGTTCAGGTCATTTCATTTGCTGTTTGATGTTGGGTAACACCGTCCTTGTGTAGGGCGAAGATACAATTACTTGCTTTCGTTTTATTTGTCGTCGTGAATTTCACCGAGCTTCACTGTTCGAAGCTCGACCCTGTTTTCTGTTGAATTCTCGTTATCTATGCATTTTCTGTTTCCGTATTTACTTTAGTGCTGTTGATTTCGATTATGGATGCAAATTGTTTTGAGTTTGACGTAGTTGCTGAACTGGATGTTTGTTTCTCGCGTTGGTTTATTGAGTTTGAGTAGAATTATTGGAAGCTTGTGTAGATCGGGGCAGGTCTGTTGAATCGGAAGTAATGGAGTTGATTTTGTTGGTTGTTTGGTTCGGAATGCTTGGATCCGGAGTGGATTAACCATCTGACGTCTGGATCGGAAATAGAATTGGTCGTGGTCGATGCCTGGTTTTTGTGTTTTCATTTCATTCCGTCTAGTATATGTAGATCTGTTCTATTTCTGGCTAATTGCACGTTTCCGACGTCCGAACTTTTACATTTTGTTTGAATCTGGATTTGTGCTCTGTTTTCTTCATGTTCGCGTTTGATTCAGGTAATGAGATGCACGTCATTGTTAGTTAAATTCTTAGTTTGTTAGTTGCAGCTTTTCTTCTGTACTTTCTGTTTCTGGAAAATGGTCTCCACTGTTTACTCGCTTTCTGTCTAGCTATATTAGGAAGTTTTTTACTTGGTCTAGGAAATTATTTTGAGATCTCGTGGTTATAAGGATATTCGGCGTCAACATGATGCTTTCAGTTTCCTAGGTCCAGTGTCTGATTTTCGTTCTTAGGTCTAGTAGTAGTTAAACCTCAACCCAAAATTGCGTGGCAGCAGCCAACAACTTGCCCAGAGTCTCCTAAATGCTTTCTTACGCGTCCATCTTCGTGGGATCGACCCCTGCTTCCCTATACTAATCCATAGTATAGCTGGTTGAGGGTTTTTGAAAGCGCGGGGGGTTTGTGTGTCCGACGACCGAGACTTCTAGGATCCTCTGAGTTCCTAGACCTTGTGATCTAGCGGATTCTCTGGACCTGAGGGCTCGACCCAGCATAAAAGTACACACGAATCTTCGTTTAAATATGTTGCTTCAATATGGACAAGAATAATTTAATAATTTCCTAATATTTATATATCTAGAATCCTAATAAGGATAGATATGTAAGAATACATTAAATAATAAAAATTTCTCTTCCTGATCTTGAACATGGAAATAATTTGAATTTAATTTTTCATGTCTTATTAAGAATTAAATAACTTATTTATTTTAGATATATTTTATAGTAGACATGGATAAGAATTAAATTCTAGAACAATGGTTTCCTAAGGGAAGATACCAAAGTAAGTGAAATATTTAATTATCCACCAAATTAAATACCAACACAATTTAATCAAGCCTTAATCTGCCACAAGGCTTAGTATAATTAAAGGAAAAACCATAACTCAAATATCTAAGCTATAATTACGAACTTAATGTTTGTATATGGTCTCCATCACTTGGTCTACAATTTATGAAGCTTATTTCCAATATTATCGCCACCCATTATGTGGGGACAATAATCCTACAAAATAGCAAGTTCACGATGGCGGACTTCTCAAAGATAAATAGTATGAACTAGAATGTGGTTTTCCAATATTATCGCCACCCATTATGTGGGGACAGTAATCCTAAGAAACTACGAGATTCAGAAGTTCACACAGGATTTATGAGATAGCTTGATCTTGTTAGCAGCACATGAGCATTGTTATGGGAGTGTGTTGTAGAAATGAGACTCTGTAATGCTAAATTTGGTGGTCTTGCTTAGGCAACATTAGGCGGCCATGCCATTATGTGGTCTCTAGACTATTCGTCGGTGTTGTGACTAGTAAAATTGTAGAATTTTAATGTGTATTGACCTCTTATGGAGGGAACAAAATTTTAATTTTACAGTTGTAAGTTTTATGGTTAATCTGATCAAACTTCTTACATAAGTTTATGACAAATAGTAAATACTCTGTTTTGCAGTTTAAATCAAATCGTTAAGATGTCATTCAATCCTCTTTCTGCAATTGTTAAAGAAAACAAACTCGAGGGACAAAATTACATAAAATGGAAACAAAACTTGGACATCGTTCTTACAGTAGAAGAGTACAGCTTTGTACTCACAACCCCGCAACCTCCAGTGCCGCCGGCTAATGCTGCGGCTGGAGTCAGAGATGCACACAGACGGTGGCATAAGGCGAATGAGATGGCTAAGTGCTACATGTTGGCTTCTATGTCTTCAGTACTAAAGCATCAGCATTCTTCCATGGAAACGGCCGCCGAGATCATGCAGAATCTCAAGAATCTTTTTGGTACTCAGAATCGAACGGCTAAGTCTCAAGCCTTTCGAAGTATCATGTCGAAGACAATGAAGGAAGGCTCGTCAGTGAGGGACCATGTCCTTGAGATGATGGGCCACCTCAACCAAATTGAGGTTTTGGGAGGGACGATCGACCCCGAGTCCCAAGTAACAATCATCCTTCAAAGTCTTCCCCCTAGCTTCCAGCAGTTCAAGCTCAATTTCGAGATGAACAAAAGGAATTACACCTTGGCTGAACTGTTAACTGAACTTCAGTCGGCAAATGACCTTATGGTTCAGGCTAAGGCGGCCATGATAAACTTTGGGGCCTCGTTCCTCTGGCTATAAGCCTGGCGTAGGTAAAAAGTCGGCACCGAACTCAGGAGTGGCCAAGATGGCCAAGGGAAAGAAGAAGAAGAGGACAAACAAGAAGCCCATGGGGAAGTGTTTCAAGTGTGGTGAGAAGGGGCATTGGAAGCTAGACTGTCCTAAAAGGGGCAAGGCTACAGGTATGCCCCAAGCTCTAGTAGTCGAGTCTTGTTTGACTTCGACATCTACTTGCACTTGGGTTATTGACATAGGAGCGACTGATCATATCTGTTTTGATCCTTACTTAATGCAGGTGACAAGACGGCTAGATGATCGTGAGATCGAAGTCCAGCTGGGCGACGCTACAAAAGTGGCGGTCGTTGCAGTGGGGGACATTTATTTGCGTTTTAGTAGTGCACTCAAAAGATAGCACTTTGTGGTTGTTTTCCTTGACCATAGCGGGTCTAACGGACGTGGTACGGTCTGCTATCAGCAGCCTTGCAGTGCAGCAGTTGGAGGGGAGGAACTTATTAGCTGATCTTTCCCTTCTCGGCCCAGCTCTTCCTCACTTTTACAAGAGGTACTGTCACTATTTCCCTTTCAATGCCTGATGTTAGTTTGCATTCTATTCCATGCATTTCAACTCTTTTTTTTGTGGTTTCTGGCAGGGCTAAGGCTGTTGTTCCGAGGCTGTCTTCCCTCTTGGCCTCGCCCTCTCGGCTCGTCTGATATTCTGGGGCCGAGACGGCTCGCGTTGAAGGCCGAGGAAGTTCACTAGGAACTCTCGGTTGTAAAAGAATAGCTCGACTAAAATTTCTCTTTTTTTCTCTATCTCAACATGTATGCAAACTCTAAAATAGTTGGTGTGTATTTAATTGAAGGGGTTGGCAGCGAAAAAAGCGTGCGTTCTTACGGATCATACAAAACTGATCTATTTAGCATATTATTCAGACAAACTCTATTCGCGTAATTATCACATGTCGCATGCTCGCAACTTGAATTATAAACATGTTTTAGCACAAAATATCCCTAAAACATGCGTACTACGGAGTTAGCCAATTTACCTCGTTGATTCACTTGAGAATCGAAGATGGCTTGCGTGTTGTCTACGTGAAGATCTTGAGAACTCGACCTCGGATCTTCTGACTGGTGTCCCAGACTGTAGACTGATATTTGTGTGGGCAAATCTCACCAGTGTACTAGGACTTAAATAATGAAGACAGAAAACTGCTCACAGAAGGAGAGCAATTTTCGATTCTCTCTAGATGAAGAGGGACGAAAATTATGATTAGGAAAAAGTGTATTTTCTGTCTCCTTTATTCTCCTATTTATATTAAGTCACATATTGGCCCAGTCAGGGATCTAAGGAAGAACTTGGACATGGCCTCACCCAATTAGCTTTTTACTAATTAAATTGAACCCACAATTTAATACAAGCTTATACTGGAATATTACAAGCAGCCACTACAGAAGTAATATTGCACTGCCTTTCCAAATCCGAAAATACAAGTATTCCGGGTTTCCTTTTGTGTGTGTAATTCATTTCTCGTGCTTAAGATAGAAACATCCATTAATTAATCAATGCCTACTATGGACTTAATTAATTAACATATTTTAGTCTTCAAGAGTGGACTTAGCAAAAAACTCTTATTTATTATTCATAGAGTAATAAAACTCCAACTAGCTAGGTTTCGAATAATAAAATCTTGTTTTGAGCTCCTCTTGTGGATGTTATCAAACGAGACTCTCCTCGCCCACGATTCAACATAATAGCAATCCTAGCACTGCCAGATAATGATCACCACTAACTAATATACCTGGATCGTTGTGTGACGAAAAACCCGAACCTTTGGTAAGTCAAAGTAGTAGATACTCAATATCGTATGCTCAATGCTAACGTACATTGATTAAGAAATTAATTATCAAGACATCGTCTTTCAGTAGATAGCATAAAGACTCGTCTTGCAGTTAGCTCCATTCAATGCTATACTATACCAACGTCATCTTATTTCAATAAGGCTTAGAAATAGTCGGACTAACATTGCAACCTTTCACGATAGGCCTATCTAGGTTGTGAAATTATTATTTTTCTTTGTTCAGGACTGACCGCGTACCTTAAATTGAGCGCAGCCCACAACCAGTCTACTAATACAAAGACTTAGACTTAGACTTTGTTATGTTCGCTTGTACATTTAAATATGCAATAAAAATCCATTAAATGTAAAATATAACAACATCATGACAAAAATAACCTGTTGCATTCATTGGAAAATAATAATTAGAGTTTTACAGTATTCAATCACTCGAAAAGTGATTTCTAGTATACAAACACTAACATTAATTTCAAGCTTTTGTAATTTGTTAGCTTTGAAATTTCTAGAAATTTGTATTTATACTCTTATTCAAGAAATAAAAATACTCCTTCATTCTTTAATAAAATTCTAGTATTCAAATTTCGAAATTCTCGAGGATCTAAGTCTCGGCTATTACATTTAATGAAATTAATTAAGTGTATTTTCTGTGTCCTTTATTCTCCTATTTATATTAAGTTACATATTGGGTTCAGTCAGGGATCTATGGAAGGTTTTGGATATGGCCTCCCCCAATTAGTTTTTTACTAATTAAATTGAACCCACAATTTGATATAAACTTATATTGGAATATTATTATCATCCATTATAGAAATACTATTGCACTGCTCATCCAGATCCGAAATTACAAGTAATTCAGGTTTCCATTATTTGTTGTTCATTTCACGCGATTAAGTTAGAAATATCCATTAATTAATTACTGTCTGCTATGGACTTAATTACTTAACTTCTTATTCATTCCAAGAGTGGACTCAGCAAGAAACTCTTATTTATTATTCATAGAGTAATCAAACTCCAACTAGCTAGGTTCCGAATAATAAAGCCTTGTTTCGAGCTCCTCTTGAGGATATTATCAAACGAGACTCACCTCGCACACGATTGAATATAATAGCAATCCTAGCACTGCTAGATATTAATCACCACTACCCAATATATCAGGATTATTGGTTTGCGAAAAACCCGCACCATTTGATAGTCAGAGTAGTGCATAATCAATACTGTATGCTCAATGCTAACGTACATTGATTAAGAAATAAATAATTATCAAGACCTCGTAATTCAGTAGATAGCATAAAGACTCATCTCGCTGTTAGATCCAATTCATCTCGCTGTTAGATCCAATTCAGTGCCCTACCACATCAATGTCATCTTATTTCAGTAAGGCTTAGAAATATGCGGACTGACATTACAACCTTTCACGATAGGTAGTCTAGGCCTATCTGGGTTGTGAAATTCTTGTTTTTCTTTGTTCAGAACTGACCATGTTACTTTAAAGTGGACGACGCACACAACCGGTCTACTAAAATAAAGACTTAGACTTTGTTAAGTTTGTTATACATTTAAATATGCAATAAACATTCATTAAATGTAAAACATAACAACATTATGACAAAAATAATATGTTTTATTCCTTGGAAAATAAAATAAGAGTTTTTACGGTATTCAATCACTCGAAAGGTGATTTTTAGGATATAAATTCTAACAGTCCTCACTTTACTTTCACCCTTTGCCTGCCTATTTTAAGAAACTTCCAGTTTGAGTTGTAGTTGTAAGTGTTCCTAGTTGTTTAATTTCATATTAAGATGTTTGATTTGAGTTTAGTCGTGCATGTATGTTTCCATACTTTTCCCGTCTATTTGGTCTGTTAGGTTGAGTCATCTGCTTTATCTGCCACGTCAAGTAGATTCTTAACCCACTTAGTTGTGTGGCAGCAGCCAAAATCCTTCCGAAATGTCCCAAGCACTTACTCCACACCCCATCCTTATAGGATTCGATCCTTATTTCCCTATACTAATTAATAGTATTTGTGGATTAAGGTTTTGAGATTAGCTTCAGATTGCGCGTCCAACCACACGCAGATAAATCTAGGGAATTTGCTTGATCAATTTGGTCTAGTCAGTCTGCGATTTATCTTATATTATCATTTCAGCGCATGCACTCAAAAAGCCTGTTTCAAATATGACGACGACCAATTATCAAAATTCACGTCCACAGTGCACACGATACTAGTCACTTAGGCCATCCACAACGCCGTTCCTATACCGTTCCTATACCGTTCCTTAAACCACTATTTGAGGGCCCCACTGTACTTTTTTACTCCATTCCTTAACTAAGGAACGGAACCTGCAACCCTCCGTTCCTTAACCGTTCCTTAAATTACTATTCATTCAATTTCATTTTTTTATTTCCAACTAAATTCAATTAAAAAAACACACTTTATTAAAAAACAAACACACTTTATTAAAAAACACACAACATTAAAAAAAATTACAACTTAAACTTAAAAAAATAAAAAGCACACAATTAAAATCCTAAAAAAATAAAAGTACACAATTTTAATAATTTCATCCGCCAAAATTTGCCCAAATCTGCTCAATTAGATCCTGTTGGAGTTGGGTGTGGGCACTAGAGTCGCGTGTCCTTACACGAATAGATAACCGTTCTTGTATAGATGGATGCGCTCCACTTCGAGGCGGACTACTTGCGGTTGAGCTTCCGGGGGATTCGTCGTCGAACCAATTTCCCGCCTCGGGTCCTTCGTCTTGGCAATATTTGACGCTTTTGTTCAAAAGGATCCATTAGTTTGATTAAATTTGGGAGAAGGAAAGCAGAGTTGATTTGAGATGAAAATTGGGGTGGAAATAGAGAGGAATAGATGTGTGATTGTGATTGAAATGAGTATGAAATAGGAGTATTTATAGAGTAATTAAATAAAAAAAAATACAAAACGGATATAAAAAAACAGTCACATTACCGTTGCAAAAAAAAAAAATTATTAAATTCGAATTTTTTTAAAAAAAATTGAATTATTGCGTCACCGGGACGAAGCCCACTCGCGGGGCAGCGAGTGGGCTTCACGGGTCGAATGGGAGGCCGCCACGTCGCCTCGGCGCGTGGCGGAACGTTTCGTTCCGCGTTCCTCCGGAACACAACGCGACACGGCATAGGAACGGCATGGGCACGGAATGGCGACGGAACGGAGCCTGCAACGCATGCCGCCGCGGAACCGTTCCTCCGGAACGGCATAGGAACCGCAACAGCACAGCGTTGCGGGTGCCCTTAGGCACATACTTAATTATTACACATAGAAATGAAACCTTTTAAATACATGATTAACAAAATTCGTTTTTTAATGTGAGATTATTTAATTATAACATCTTTATAATAATTGAAAATGTTAACTAAATATTTATTAACCAATGTAATTAATTTAGAGCAAATAAATTTACCAATATTATTCACTCAGGACATAGACCAATTCTATAATATTCGATCGTATAATTAATTCTCCTATTACTCATGCTACTCGGCTCTGGTTAAACTATGTTGTACAAACACTAGATTCCAATAATCTCTTTGTAGTTGTGATCGCTGCATATTTTTTCCAAATTTATGAATTAGATTATGTGAATTTTTAGCTTTTATGATACTCTGTTCTATTAATCCATATTAATAGAGTTGTTTTTTTTTTTTTTTTAGAAGTTTCAAGTTGATTAGGTCATTGCTATTTTTAGCAAAAAGAATTTTTCCTTTTACTTAATTCTCTCTTCATTTCTGATACTTTATTTTCTTTTATTTTTTCACCATTTATTTAACAAGTTATTCTTAAACTCCATGTTAAAAATAAATATCCATATTAATATAATGAATGAAAGAAGTATCATATACTTCCTCCGTCCATAAAAAATAAGACACATTGTGAATGACACGAGTTTTAATGTGAAATTGGTAAAGTAAGAAAGAGGGTAAAAAGTATGAGAGAAGTAGTGTTAGTGGAATGAAGTCCATATTATTATTAAGAGAGAAGAGAAAAAAAATACTCCCTCCGTCCCGGACTACTCGCACATTTCCTTTTCGGCACGGAGATTAAGGAATGAGTGTATAGCAAAGTCAACAATTGCGGCTGTAGGTGATAATTTTTACTAAAAATGGAAAGAGTGCAAATAACTTTGACGCCCAGAAAGGAAATAAGTGCAAGTAGTCCGGGACGGAGGGAGTAAGAGATATGAGAAAAAAGTAAGAGAGATGTAGTGTTAGTGGAATGTGGGATCCCTATAATTATTAAAAGAGAATGGAAAAAGTAAGAGAAAAGTTTTAAAAATTTTTATTTTTTAAATGTGCTTTCTTTTTGTGGAAATTAAAAATGAGAAATGGGTTTTATTTTTCATAAACGAATAGAGTAAAAGAAAAGGTAAAGCTTATCTATAAAGATAAGGAGAATTTATGAAAGAAAAGGACTTTATATTGATATCCATGTGTATTTAATAAGACCACACAGAAAAGTTGTCGGTAGTCAACCCTTTTATTTGAGACCATCATTATCACTAACTCTTCATGTCGGTAAGAGTCATATTTTATTCACATATACCCCAATTTTCACTATAAATATTATACGCTCTTACTTTCCATATTTTAAAAATAATAACTCTTTTCATTTTAGTTACTTCCTTAAAAATAATAATTTTCAAATTTTCTATTTTAAAAAATCTTTACACCCTTATATATCAATTTATTTACCACTTAAATCACGAATAAAGTGGACTCCATAATCCACTAACATTAACTTTTCTCTCTCTCTTACTTTACCACTTTTTTCTCTCATTCTCTCTTACTTTACTAATTTCTCTTTCTGTCTCTTACTTTATCAAATTGTGCATTAAAACTCGAGTTATTTCAAATGTTTCTATTTTTAAAAAATGGAGGGAGTATAATATAATTCCTCCGTCTCACCACAAGTGATCAACTTTTCATTTTGGATTATCCCACTACAAATGATTGATTTCCTCTTTTAGAAAAAAAAAAACATTTTTTCTCTCTTACTTAATTCCATCTCTATTACTTTTTTCCATCTTTCTTACTTTATTCTATCTCTATCCCTCCTACTTTTTCCTCTCTCATCCTTCTGTCACTCCACTTCAACTTAATAAATATCATTTCCTTAATTTATGTGCCCAAAAGAAACTCAACACTTATGATGGGACGGAGGGAGTATACTCTCAGTCATAAAAATATGTGCACTTTTCATTTTCGTCCGTCGAACAAAAATATGTGCATCTATTTTTGGAAAGTTATAGCAATTAAATAATATAAGTCACATTATCTACTAATACTATTTTAACTATCATTCTTCTCCTCTCTCTTATTTTACCATACCATTCTCATTATCTCTCTTACTTTACCAATTTTGTTATAATTCTCATATCACATCCTTTGCCCATATTTTTATGGGACGGAGGGAGTACTAAATATGAAATAGATAAAATAGAACAAAGATAAAAAAAATAATTGTACAAGTAGTATTTAATAAAAAATGAAATGTAGTATACAAAAACTTATCAAAAAAATAACAGTGAATTATTTTTATAGGATCAAATTAAAAAAAAAGTTATTTTATAAGATTAAAAAAATTAGTATTAAAATATAAGTAAATTTTTATAGGATAAAAATAGAAAACGAAAATTATTTGTATAAGATTGAAAAAAATATCATACTCTACCAGTTAAACTCAGAATTGATCATTCAGTAACACATGATTGAAAAATTTAGCACCAACTTATGAAAATTTTAAGAGTTAGGGCTATCTCAACAGCTGGTATTGAAATACATAAAAATTAAGGGTGGATGTAAATCCATCCAATGACATACTCCCTCTGCTTTTGACTCGACTAAGATGAAATATTTATTAGCTGAAACGGACGTAAGTCCATACAATAATATACACCATTTTTGTTATTGGTTAATGTAGTTAATTGAAAAGAAAAAGAGTATATGTAAGTATTAAATGGACAGAGAGAAAAGTTGAATATTAATTAAAGAGAGAAAGTTATTAAAAATAGAAACATTTTATTTTAATTAGGACAAAGTTAAATTTTTGTATGTCATCTTAGTTGGAAATAACACAGTAGTTAGTAGTTGGAAATGAAAGGACAAACTTAAACAATTCATTTTCTAAAATCTAAATATTACTGGCCCGGCTTCAACGATAAAAAAATTTATCAGTGTAAAATAAAAAAAAGTGAGACTTCCTCCGTTCTAAAAATATAGACTAATTTAATCGTTTGGATCATCCTTCAAAATTAGATAAAGTCTAAATAAAGAAAGTTTTCAATAATTAACAATCATATACCTCATTTATAATATCCACTCCACAATCCTCTAACACTCATTTCATTACCTTTTTCCTTTTTTATTTTTTTTCACATCTTTCTTATTTTATTAATTGCACATTAAAACTCGTATTAGTTATAAGTTTATCTATTTTTTAGGACAAAAGTACTACGAGCTACTAACCACAAAATTACGACTGGGACAGTTTCTATGCTAATTTATATTGATATATAACCAAATTTTAATTAATAAAAAAACTAAATTATAATGACGTATGTGTATTGAATTTTGGTTGTAGCCGATAATTCACCTAGACATCCTTTCAATTTTTTATTTAAATATCTTCTTACTTTTATTTTGATGCGGTACTAAATAATAGTGACAATGGAGATATTAACATTTTGAAAAAGTCAAACTAAAAATAGTTGGTGCAACTTTATTTTCCAAATACATTGCCAAATTTTAGGCAAAGAGATATAAATGCTTTTTAAGCAAGTCAAATATATTTTTTCTCAATTCTCTTTATCTTTTTCTGTATGAGGATGCTATTGATGCCACTAGTAAACCCTCATGCTAGATATTTGATCTTCTTTATAATATACATGGTCCTTTAAAACCTAGGTTTTTAATTTTGAAATAATAGGCATCTATAGTATCAAATGACTGAATTCATACCATCATACAAAATTTGTACGTGCAGTTTCGAGAACGATCATATATTAGGAGTTCATGTCTTCATCTAATGATACGCATCGAAAAATTTAGACAAGAAATAAATTTAGATTTGTAACAGATATTGCGTATTGAGCATTTGAATATGACAATTAGAAATACTTTCTTGTTGTGTATATTATTTTCCACTATTGGTTAAATTTTGCAAGTGAATTAACTACTTTCAGTATCCATGTATATTGTCAATATGATGCAGAACAATTCTTCAGCACACAGTCAATATGATGCAGAACAATTCTTCAGCACACAGTCAATCAGAGAAAGGTAGGAATAGCAATTCCTTTTTTTTGTTCTTTTAATTATTATTTTTATTTTCTTCTCCTATTATAAATACCTCAATGGCTCAATCTCCTTTCCTTCATTTCACACACCCACATCCTTCTCCATTTCACATTTTTTTGTCACTAAAAATGTCTTTTAATTTTGCCCTCATTTCGGATTCTGATTCCGATTCCAACGTGATATGATTAAAGAACTTTGGTCACAGAGGGGCTGATGTTTTATTTAAATTCGTTTCTTGTTGTATTCAGTTTTCCAATATTGTAATACATCAAAGAAAGAATTTATTATGTAATTTTATTTTATATTATTTAGACATTTATGCTTTATTTAGTTTTTCAAATGAAATATATTTTTTGTCGTATATTTTACATTGTCTTTAATTATTACATCAACAAAAATTAAAAGAGTGAAATAAAATAGTGATGATGTGGAAATGAGATAGGCTCTGAGATAGGATCTGTGATGGACTCTCATTATAGGGAGATAGGCTTTGGGATGAGCCTGCTGACGTGACAGGAAAAAATGGAGATAGGTTCTGAAATGAGCTCCGGAAATAGGCTCTTATTGTGAATGCTCTAAGATAACTATATGCTTCATTATTTTTATTATTAATGACTATACACGTCACGTATCATTTGACAACACGAATCACGACTGAAGGCATGTTTTCGGAATAAACATTTATTCGAGAAGAAAAAAAATAATTGAGTCTGAGACAATGTATCATATCATGGCATAGTTGGGATGTTTCAATTGGTAGCTATGTTGCGTTCATATAATAGATAATGACCGATGTAATTTAATTTCCAATTTTTAAATCAAATTAAATTTATCAAAACATAACATGCAAACCCAAGATTAAATGATCTCATGATTGTCTAAGATGCAACTGGCCAATATTAAATTTTTTACTGTAAAAAGACTTTGAGACTTATGAGTTAGGGCAAGTCATATCATATGTGATATTATCCCAAAATTAAGTGTAAGTATTTTATTGGTTTAAAACATAACATGCAAACTCAAGACTATAAATGGTCTCAACTTTCACGATTGTCTAATTAAGATGCAATTGGCCAATACTCCTATTATTTTTATTGTTGTAGAAAGACCAAAATAAAAAATTGGTGATTTATTATTCAGTTTTTCAAAAGTAAAGAGTGATCAAATTTTGACCAAAGTTTATTTTGCAATTTGACTAAAAAACTACTATCATTATATTTTAAACTTGTGTCAATTATTTAGATAGTATGGAGTACTTTTAAGGGAAAATATAGCTATTAGCCGTAAAAATCAAGAGAAACAATGTCCGAAGCCCCCTATCAATTGAATCGATCCATCAAATAGATCGTGAGAAAAGTTAGCACACTGAGACAAGTTATAGACGACGCTATTTCTAATCATCCAATAATCCGTTTCTATTTGCTAACGTTACCATTTCAAAAAAGGAAAAAAAAAATTCCCTACGTTATTTTTTCAAAATGAACTGATTTATGACTATAGATGGATCATTAAATGATTCCATTAATGGTGGCATTTCCTTTCTTCTTATAGTTGTTTTGTAGCAGGTTCATTGTATACTTGTATTGATGAAAACTATACGACTTGCTTAATATACTAATTTTTAGAACATATATTTGTCATAGATACTCGTATTCTTTTCCCTCATGTTCACTTAAAGATAGAGTTACTTTTTTTTTACATTATAATTCTATTACTTTCTCATATTTTATTCCTTTTCCTATTTTATGTTTTTTTCACTCGTCTATTTTATTTTCATCTTACTTCACGCTTTAAACATCTTTTTCTACAACGATGTGCCCAAAGAAATGTCTCTCTTATAACGCGACGGAGAGTCTTATAATGAATATATGTACCATATATAGGAATTAATCAACTCTTACATAGTTCATTATATTTTTTTTGTTACATTTTTTTTGTTTGGAAATAATATATTTGATTGATAAGTTTCTAGTACCCGAAAAATATAGCCAATAATTTTTTTGTTATTAGACTAGAGTTATCCACTTGCGGATCTAATGATTATTTTCTATATTGATTTATAGACAACTTAAAAAATGAAATACCTAATATAAATATATAAGACTACTCATACCCACATATCAAAATGAATCATCTCACCATTTAATTATCGGATACTTTTTCATGATGGAAATGGACCAATCCCATGCCAACTATTACTATATAATAAAAAATTTTGAGATACTTTATATCGAGAATTAATTTATAAAATATTTAAATTTTAAATTAAATAGCTACGTTTAGAAAAATAGTTTTGTTATATACTGTATTTTTATGTTTAATTAAGCTGAAAATTATGTGAAAATTTATCATAAACATTTATATAATTTTTTATTATTTAGAATAATAATATAATTTACAATAAAATAAAATTGTTAAGTTTAAAATTTAGAAGTATTTTATATTTTTCTTCATTAATAAATTAGTGGATAGAAAAAATAGTGGAATGTGAGCCTACTATTATATACTGTATTGATTTTATAATAAAATGTTAGTAGAATATGAGTTAGTGGAATGTAGGGTCCACTTACCGAAGGTAGTAAAGTGAAATAAGACATTTATTAGTGTACGGATAAAAAAGAAAAATGAGACATTTATTAGTGTACGGATGAAGTGATTAAAATATTTATGAACCACGAAGAAGAAAATAAAAAGAATAAATAAAAGAAACAATATACAAATACTCTATCATAAATACCTTGGAACGAATTACAAACAAACAAGAGCAACAATAACAAGCATCCCACTATACAAATACTTAAAAAATGTATACAAATGCTCTCATACACAAACTCGACGGAATTACAAACAAATAAGAGCAACAATAATAAATATCGCAACATACTCCTACCAAATCATAATTAAATGAAAATGCTAAATATTTAGGGTGAAATTATCAATGTGCCCAAACCCAAACTCAACACTGACATCAGCAAAACCGAACCACTCCACGGTGGCGCCGATAACGACCCCGGCGGTGAATTAACGTCCGCCGGCGTCCCACTTCCCGGCGTCAAGGAGCCAGGTGCTCCCGGCACAGAAGAACCCGGTGATCCCGGCGTCGTCGACGATGAAGGCGATCCGGGTAAATCACTTGCCGGAGCCGGCCCAAACCCTGATCCGGAACCCCCCGGAGAAGGCGATCCTGACGGTGATCTGGGAGAGCCAGCCGGCACCGGACCACCAGGCTGGCCTGGCGACAACGGAGTGCCAGCTGGCACCGGAGCTCCACCAGGTTGGCCCGGCGATAACGGGTAGCCAGCTGGCACCGGAGCTCCACCACCAGGATTGCCCGTCGATGACGGAGAGCCAGCTGGCACTGGAACTCCTCCGCCACCAGGATGGCCAGCTGGCACTGGAACTCCGCCACCAGGATGGCCCGTCGATGACGGAGAGCCAGCTCCTCCACCAGGATGGCCTGGCGATAACGGAGAGCCAGCTGGCACTGGAGCTCCACCAGCAGGAATGCCCGTCGATGACGGAGAGCCAGCTGGCACTGGAGCTCCTCCGCCACCAAGATGGCCCGTCGATGACGGAGAGCCAGATCCTCCACCAGGATGGCCTGGCGATAACGGAGAGCCAGCTGGCACTGGAGCTCCACCAGCAGGTTGGCCTGTCGATGACGGAGAGCCAGCTCCTCCACCAGGATGGCCTGGCGATAACGGAGAGCCAGCTGGCACTGGAGCTCCACCTCCAGAACCAGGAGCTCCGCCTTTCCCTGTGGGAGGAGAGGGGCTGGGCGGAGTCCTGATGGCTAAAACGACGACGATTAGTTTCTGGCCCTGGTCGCAATTAGCCTTGTTTCCGCTGATGAAGTAGAAAGGACCAGAGCGGTTGAATTTGAAGACTGAATTCCCGTCGTCGAGTTTGAGCAGAGGATTCGCAACGGTGCAGCTGTCGTAGTCGCCTTTGTTCACCACCAACACCGAATCCGATCCGCTCTTGTATTTGAACACTGCAATACCCAACAATTAGCAGTAGTATAATTTTAAGATTTGAGTTAAAAAAAACTGGTGGGAAAGAAAGAGACTCACGAATAGTGTCATTGACTTGAAAGCGCATCCTCGAAGCCCATTGATTGTAGTTTTCTGAAGGTTTGACGATCCATCCATCTTTGCCTCCCACCACGAACTGGTATGAATACGAGGAATATACTAGACAAGAAAAGAACAGCATAAAGATAATCCAATTTCTCTGCTCATCAGCCATGGCGGATTTTTTTTCCCTTTCCCAAGTTATGTCTAGTTTTCTTTAATTGATGAGAGGCAATCAATTTATTAAAATAGAAGTAGAAGAAGCTGCCAGATAATATAAAAGGCGAAAGGGACTGAAAGCTGAAACTCGTAGTGTGTGTGGGGGGGGGGGGGTACGTGTGTGGAGTGGAGTTAAGGATAGTAAGAGCATCCGCAACGCGTCTCGTTGCGGTCTCTATCTCGTCTCGGAGAGATGAGACGGCAGCGAAACAGCGTTGCATGGATGCATCTCGGTCTCGTCTCGGCGGGTGTCTTGTCCCGGAGGGACGGCTGGCGCGCGCTGGCGCTAGGCGTGACGCCCACTCGCCGGCCCCTGAGTGGGCGTCGTCACGTTGACGCAATAAATCAATTTTTTTAAAATTCGATTTTAATTAAAAAAATATTAAAAAATATAAACAGTAATGTTACCTTTTTTTTACCGTTTTCAACGGTATTTTCCTTTTTTTACTCTATAAATACTCCTCTTTCATCCTCATTTTATACACACAAAGACACATCTATTCTTCTCAAATCATCTCTCTTTCCTCTCAAATTTTCATCTCACATCTCCAATTTTCATCTCAAAAATGTCCGGCGACGGAAACAAGGGCGGCTCTGGCGGATATGACTTGAACGCGTTTGGCGACTGGGGGCATATACAATGTCTTAGGTGCTGCCGGTTCTGGTTCGTCGACGCCGGGCACCCAAGGCTCGTCGACGCCGCCGGCGTACCAACCACCCTATTTTGATGTGGATGCATACTCTCATCCCTCCGCCCCGAGGTATGGGCAATCGCAGGGATTATCCCAAATTAGGGAGGATTTTCCGGATGAACCCTATCCGGAAGGAGGACGCGGCGGTGGAAGCTCCAAGGATCGCGCATTCGACGTCGTGGAGGAAGAGGATGAGGATATAGGCCGTCATCCATACAGCCGGGCGGACACGATGACTCTGTTCAACGCTTGGTTCAGCGTCTCGTACGATCCCATCGTCCGAAATTGAAACAAGCTTGTCGTTAGTGTGAGTGTGTGTATAATAAAATTCTAGATCGAGCTACCAAGTCCAATGAATCCACTAAACACTAGGTCTAGGAACTCAAGGCGACGTGGAAGACTCTGTCGATGGACACACAAACTCTCGCGTTCAAAGATCCCTTAACCCGTTATACTATAGACTAGTATAGAGAAGCAAGGGGTCGATCCCACGAAGATGGACACGTAAGAAAGTATCTAGAGATTTTTGGTTAGAAAACGGCTGCTGCCACGCAAACTTGGGTTGAGATATAACTACTTATAGACCTAAGCACGAAATTAAACACTAGACCTAGTAAACTGTAAACAGTATGCAGATATCGAACATCCTTAGATCTACGTAATTTTAAACTTACTTCCTAGACCAAGCAAACAATTACCAACTATAGCTAAACAGAACGCAAATAGAAGTGGGGACCAACTTCCAAAAATATCAAGTACGGAAGAAAAGCTGCAACTAACAAACTAAGAACCTAACTAACAATGACATGCATAACTTCAATTGAATCAAACACGAAGATGAAGAAAACAGAGCACATACCGGGATTCGAACAAAATATAAAAATTCGGACGTCGGAAACTTGCAAACAACCGGAAATAAAACAAATCTACGTATACTAGGCGGAATGAAATGAAAACACGAAAGCTAGGCATAAATCTAAATTACTCTTCAGATCTAACGTCGGAAACTCAATCCACTCCGGATCCAAGCAAACCGAATCCAACAACAACCAAAATCAACTCCATAGTTCGCGATTCACCCAGATCTACTTCGATCAACACCAGATTCCAACGATTCCACCCAGATCTACTTCGATCAACACCAGATTCCAACGATTCCACCCAAACTCAGCAACCAACACGAAACTCAAACACCCAACTCAGTATTCACAACAAACTCAAAATAATGAACATCCATAACCAAAACTCAACAGCAGCTCAAATACAGAAAATAGAAATTGCATAAACTACAGAAATTTAACCGAAAACAGAGCCGAGCTTCGAACGACGAAGCTCGGTGAAATCCTCAGCAGTCACTAAAATAAAAATGGGAAATTGTTTCTTCACCCTCTACAAGGACGGTATTACACCACAAATGTCGAGAATTAGAAAGCAACAGTGATGGCAAACGTAACCCCCTTCGAAACTCCAAAAATCCCCTAAGTATGCAGAAGTATGTGAGCTAAGAACCAGAGGTCTAAGTGCCAAAAGTCCCGGAGCAGTGCATGCTCTCTTCCTTATATAGATGCGGTAGGATCTTCTAGAAACCTTCGCAGAAATCTCCATTCTGCCCTTCAGTTTCACGATCCGTCTGCCTAGTCATTTTCCTCCGAATTTGCTCACTTATTCGCCGTATTTGCATGGTCCTTGTAATTCATCTTCTTTGTTCCTCGACCAGGCAAATTCTTCTGCACACCTGGCTTAAAACATGTGTTAGACCCTATAATTGTATTAATTCAACCCCTAGACCTATGCATGAAAGTAGCCTTATCAAACTGCTCACACTTAAACCATGAAAGACAAGAAAAAAGATATACGGCGAATTTCAATGCATAGTTCCCATGAACGACTCTACAAACAAGACACGAACAAAACACAAACTACTAGACCTAGACATACTACAGACTCACAAAGAGAAAACAAACTTTTAAAGAAAACACAGAGAAAACACAAAGGCATGAACTAGCTTCAACTTTTAAGCAACCGTCCCCACAAGTTTAAGGTCTATCTGATTCGTCTACAATCTCCAAATCCTCCCTTTTCCTTCTTCTACCTAATCGGTCTGTCAGTTCGTCAAGATAGCCTATTGATTTCCCACTTGTTAGATTCACTCGATCACTCATTCCTCACCAGGGATGTTAGGATCGAATCACTCTTAAGTCAATGTTACACCACTGATGCGTCGGGTTATGAGAGTTTCTCCTTTCTATTATTCTCCTTTCTCTTTAAATTCCAGGGTCAGGTTACTATTGCTTCCTGCCCTTAGGTAATTTTTTTCTTTTTCTATTCCCCCCCTTTTATATTTTCCCCTGGACTTCGTCCAGCTTATACCTCCGAATTCTATTTATTTAATTCCTCCCTGGACTTCGTCCAGCTTATACCTCCAGAACCCAATTTTTATTTTTCTCCTTACGACTCTTCTCCCTAAGCATCAAGTGGTGGCCCGTTTTATACAAGTTAGCTCACAATGTATAGGCTTATAACTCACATTTATGGTGGGGCTTCACAACTAGGTCATCTAAGGCATCCTCTATCGTCCTTACTTCATTCAAACCGAATTCAGCTTATTAAGGAAAAAGGATTCAAAGTTGATATGCATCCTATCTTCAATTGCTCTCACTAAGGGGATCTTGCCTTATTATATTCACTGGCTCATGCGTCACACATAAAGAAACTAAACCTGAACTAAAGACATCTAATCACATAAGAACACACGACTCCCTCCCCCTCCCACTTCACTCAAGCTTGTCCCCAAGCAATTCCAGTGAAGGGGGAAACAGGGAAGAACAAACAAAACACAACAAAACATAAAAAAAACATCAGGAACAACAAACATGAAAAAAACAAACACACTTCTCACACTTAGACCGAGCACCGGGCTAAGTGGGAGAAAGTACAACAGAAGAACCACCAAAACATGCCAGAAAAGAAACACAAACTTCTCACACTTAGACCAAAAATTGGGCTAAGTGGAAGAAGACATAATCACAGGCAAATATATACAAAATATGGCATGCTGGGAAAAAGTACATATATAAACGAAAAGAAAGAAGAAAGGAAAAACAGAAAAGTAAAAGTTACTTGTTCATGGGGGATTCAATTCGGAGTCTGGCCCCCGCGGGAGCCAGACTGGGGCGGTACGTAGGGTCGGGTCACCTTTGCTTTCTTCCTTGCCGGCGAATCCGGCTTCTCTGTCACGTCCTCACTCGGTTGCATGGTAAATGTCCTCTTCACAATCAGGGTCTTTGATGCCGACGGGGCTAGCAAGGGTTTAGAAGCGGGCGGAGGATGCTGGGGAGGTGCACTTCCTTGCCCTGGCTGGGTGTACACCTTGCTGGGTCCAGTAGGCAGTTTCGCCTGGGGCTCGGAGAAGTTCTCCTTCATCCATTTTGACATCATCATCATTTACTCGACAGCCTCCTTCATCTGACCGCTGTGAGCCGACGACTTCCCCACCAATTCAGTCACATGACCCCGTAGGGCCACCATCTCTTCTCTGACCATCATGATTTCTGACCTCATCCATCCCACCTCCTTTCTCATCTCCTCAACTTCAATCTTGGCTGTAGACTCGACAACTTCCGGTTTTCGCTTGACCTGAGGTTCCACTTGGCCGACTTCGTAGGAACACACCTCCTTCCCGTGCATGTACAACAACCCCTTATTAAAAAAGTAGTCAACGTTGAAGATTTCGGGAGGCTCACACATAACCACCTCAGGGGCCGATTTGGCGATCTTCATTATCATGTTTCGCTGAAGATAAGCCCCTAAAAGGTAACATGTGTACAGGTATCGGGAAGGGTTGGCGGTCATTTGATGGCATTCCTGGGCTAACCAGTAGCCTAAATGCACTCGTACTCCCTTAGCCATGCACCAAGTAAAGTATAAATCCACCGTTGTCAAGGCCGATTTGGCAGTCCCCATGAGATTGTAGTTGATGAAGGTCTGAGCAAATCGAAGTATGCGATTCTCTATATGAAACCCCTGTGAAATACTTGTCTTAAACTGTCCCACCTTCGGGTGGGTGATGAATTCCCAAGCTGATTGCGGTTTGAACCCAGGCGTAAATTTCGGCGCTCCAACCACCCGATCATTCCATAGCCCCTCATCATCCTTCGTACGCGTAAACAGTCCCATTCGGAGGGACCATTCGCGGATACTCATTTCGTGCTCTTCGGTGAACAGACGGAAGGTGATGGAATCGGCGTCCAAGTCAGTGGTTGATTTCAAACGGAATGTAGAAAAGAACTCCCGTACCAGCGCCGTCGGGACCTCCACAGAACTGTGCTTCAACAACCAATCGAAACCGATGGTTTCAATGAACTGCCGGAATTCTTCATCAGAACCTATCTCTTTTAACTCCTCGGGATCATATCGTTTTCCAGACTTGGCGAGCTTACCTGGGCCACTCCGTTCATTGTAGGTCATCGCCTGTTTGGGGTCATCAAACTTCCGCATCACGCCAAGCAAACCCTTCGCAATCCATACCTCCGCAGGTTTGAAATTTAGTTCTTCCTTCTGCTCCTCTTCAGATTCACTAGACGAAGGAGGGCCGGTAGGTTCCTTGGTGAAGGGAACTTTAGTTGGGGCTGGGAGCGAAGCTGCCTCAGACTTGCTTCCTGTGGTAGGCTTAGCCTTCTTGGCCCGGGAAACAGCGGCTTGCTTTCCCTTCCTCTTCCGCTCGGCCGCCAGACGGCGTTCCTCCTCGGCACTCTCCTCTTCGCCAGGTCTAGGAGAGTTTCCCTTCTCAGCTGCTGTGGTTGCTCGACCCAGCACTTCCCTTGCAGTTTGCTGGTCGGAGTTATCAATTTCATCCAACAAGCTCCGGTGAGCTTGTCTCCTGGATTCCCGTCTGTCCAACGGCGAATCCGTCCCCTCCGGGACATCTGTCAGATCCACAATGAGATTAACCTCGTCCTCAACGGGTTCGTGTACTTCTTCAGTAATGGGGACATCTGCCTCCCCAGACAACCCAGGGGTTGCCCCCTCAATATAAATTGGGGGTTGCCCCCTCAATATAAATTGGGGGTTGCCCCTCAGCAACCTCCTTCTCAAAAATTAGGGCATCGCCGCCCGCCATCCTTCCCGAGGTTCTCCCACCAACAAATTCTTCAGAAATACCAGGGGTCGCCCCCTCCAACTCACCAACAGGGGTTTCCCCTCAACCTTATCAGTCGGGGTTTCCTCCTCCAAAACTTTACCAGAAATAACAGGGGTCTCCCCCTCAACCGTATCAGTCGGGGTTTCCCCCTCCAAAACTTCACCAGAAATAATAGGGGTCTCCCCCTCAACCTTATCAGTCGGGGTTTCCCCCTCAGACAACCCAGCAACAGAAACAGGGGTTTCCTCCTCAAGATCACCAACAGCAGAAACAACAGGGTTTCCCCCTCAACAACCATCATCTGTTCCATCTCCGCAACTAGATCTGTCCCTTGTTCCTGCTCTTCGCCCACCGCGACTTCTTTTTCTGGTTCGCCAGTAAACGGGTCGACTTCTGCATGTATGGTAGATGGTCGGGAAATCGTATCCTCTGGAACTTGAGGCGGTGGTGGTGCGGTGGTCGTGGTGGATGTCGATGCGGCGGGCATGGCCTTCCCCATCATTGTCGTGAGCAGGGTGAAAGCTTTCATTGCCTCCTCCGCACCACCAAATTTCTGCATCAATTCTGCCATGTAAGTCGCCGCGTTGGAATCGGCAGATCCGGCGGTGCTTCCTGCACTTGATGTGTTCTCCATTGCCTGAATCTGAAAATTCCTCAAAAACTTTGAAAGAATTTACGGGTTAGGGTTAGTGAATGTTAGGTATCGCGAGAGAGAATAATTGGGGATTTTTTTGTTTTGTGAGAGAGAGAATTTGTTTTTAGAAGAAATAAGCGTATGGGACGAAAGAAGTAAAAATGGGTAAGGGCACGTGCGGTTTTGCAGACGGTTGCAGGCGTGAAGTAAGCAACCGTTCGCCTTCCCATAAAGTAATACTTGAATTTCAAAACTGTACCACTTCCCTCCCAACCTAAGTTTCTCTGCCCCATGTAAATGCTACTCTCCGCGATAGCACACTTAGGCAAAAACAAACGAAAATGAAACGCCAGACTCCCAGGTCAAGGATTCAAAACATGACAAAACAATTTCCCTAAGGAGTCTGGTGATTAAAAAATATTTTTGGAAGATTAATTTTTTTCTCTTTGTTTGGTATTTTTTTTCTTTTATAAAAACAGCTGAATATTTACACTTTCAATTGAGCACTCTCTAGATTCCCTGGTTCAGTGAAAAGATATGAAAAAAACATTCCAATTTACCTGACCAAGGAATTAATCGAGAGTATTCCTCCCAGACCAATTAAGCGATAATAGGGAGTGCGCGTAGTGACACTTCCTCAACTACACACAACTCAGAATTATCCCTAAAAATCTTCACCCGATGACCATTAAAAAGAAAAAGGAGTAGAGTTTAAGGCACTTCCCTGGATCTCCACAGCTCCGTTTGCTCGAAGACTCACGATAGTGTAAGGCCCAACCCATTTGGACTTCAGTTTCCCGGGCATCAGCTTGAGCCTGGATTGAAACAGGAGAACTTTCTGCCCCACTTGTAGTTCCTTGACCCGGAGATTTTTGTCATGCCAAAGCTTAGTCTTCTCCTTATACCACATCGCAGATTCATAAGACTCAAGTCTTAGTTCTTCCAGCTCCTGAAGCTGCAGTTTCCTCTCTTCCTCACAAGCCTGAGGGTTCATGTTAATATCCTTGACCGCCCAGTATGCTCTATGCTCCACTCCTATGGGCAGATGGCACATCTTGCCAAAAACCAATATGTAGGGTGACATTCCGATAGGCGTTTTGTATGCTATCCGGTAGGCCCACAATGCATCTCCTAGCCTCTTACTCCAGTCCTTCCTTGACGGATTCACCGTCTTCTCCAATATCGCCTTTATCTCCCTATTGGAGATCTCGGCCTGTCCATTAGAATGAGGATGATACGGGGTAGAAAGCCTATGGTGGACCCCGTATTTCCTTATCAGAGCCTCTGTTGTCCTGTTACGGAAGTGCGTCCCTTGGTCAGAAATAATTGCACGCGACACTCCGTATCTATTGAAGATGTTGGCTCTAAGGAACTTGGCCACTTCTTTGGCCTCACAAGACGTGGTGGCCTTTGCTTCTATCCACTTTGAAACATAATCTATAGCAACAAGTATAAAAGTATTCCCATATGAAGATGGAAATGGACCCATAAAATCCATTCCCCAAATGTCGAAAATCTCGCAAACAATTACTGGGAATTGCGGCATTTCATCTCTCTTCGAAATTCCTCTCGTCTGCTGGCATCTTTCACAGTTTTGGCAGAATTTGAAGGCATCCTTGTGTAACGTAGGCCAATAAAATCCACTATCTAACACCTTCCTTGCTGTTTTCCTCGGTCCAAAGTGACCTCCACACGCTAGGGCATGACAATAAGTAAGCACATCTTTCTGCTCCCATTCTGGAATACACTTCCTAATTACTTGGTCGACTCCCATTCTCCATAAATATGGGTCGTCCCAAAAATAATACTTAGCTTCGCTTTTCAGTTTCATTTTCTGGGCCCGGGTGATTGATTGAGAGCTTGGTACCTCTCCAGTGACCAAGTAGTTTGCTAGGTCTGCGAACCAAGGTTCAACGTTTAGATGACATTTTCCTTTCTCAGAATCTCATGTACCTGTTGTTGGCATCACCATTTCCCAACAGATGGGTCTAGGAAATGTTCCTATATAGTACAAATGCTCCTCCGGGAATGCATCAGGTATTGCTTCATCTGTCTCTCCTTAGAAAATCCTGCTCAAGTGATCAGATACTTTGTTTTCTGTCCCCTTTTTGTCTCTGACTTCCCAATCAAATTCCTGCAATAGCAACACCCAACGGATTAATCTTGGCTTGGATTCTTTCTTCGCCAGCAAGTACTTGATAGCTGCGTGGTCAGTGAAGACTATTACCCTCGACCCCAGCAAGTACGGGCGAAACTTCTCAAACGAGTATACTACCGCCAGCATTTCCTTCTCTGTGGTGTCATAATTCTTCTGGGCCTGATTGAGTGTTTTTGATGCATAAAAAATCACATAGCTTTTCCCATCAATTCTTTGACCCAGCACTGCCCCCATTGCGTAATCGCTCGCGTCGCACATTATTTCAAATGGTAAACTCCAGTCAGGCGTCCTGATAATAGGGGCAGAGACTAGTTTATCCTTCAGTAGCTGAAAAGCTTCCTTGCACCCCTCGTCGAATACGAAGTCAACTTCATTATGTAACAAATGGGTGAGTGGTTGGGCAATCCTCGCAAAATCCTTAATGAATCTTCTATAGAAACCCGCATGACCTAGAATCGTCTAACTTCTTTCTGATTCGTCGGGTAAGGTAATTTTGAGATCACATCAACCTTCGCTTGGTCTACCTGTATACCCCTCTCTGAAACTACATGCCCTAGGACAATTCCTTCAGGGACCATAAAGTGGCATTTTTCAAAATTTAGAACCTAATGCTTTTCCTGGTACCTCCTCAACACTACATCCAAACTTGCTAGACAGGAGTCAAAAGAATTCCCATACACAGTGAAATCATCCATGAAAATCTCGATGCAATCCTCCAATAAATCCGAGAAGATACTCATCATGCACCGTTGAAAAGTGCCCAGTGCATTACACATCCCAAACGACATCCTTCTATAAGCATACGTTCCGAAGGGACACGTAAATGTAGTCTTCGCTTGGTCCTCGGGATCCACGTAGATTTGAAAGTATCCACTATACCCGTCAAGGAAACTGAAATATTGCTTGCCTGCCAAACGCTCCAGCATCTGATCAATAGAAGGTAAAGGAAAATGATCTTTCCTTGCCGCTTCATTCAACTTTCTATAATCGATGCACATCCTCCACCTAGTAACTAGTCGAGTGGGCACCAGCTCGTTCTTGTCATTCTTGACAACATGTATTCCTGACTATTTTGGTTCCATATAGACTGGACTAACCCATTCGCTGTCGGGTATGGAGTAAATGATTCCCAGCGAAAGCAGCTTCAAAACTTCCTCTCTCATGTTCGGATTTAGCTTGCGTTGTGGATCTCTACATGCCTTCGCACCTTCCTCAAGCCTAATGTGGTGCATGCAAAGATCAGGACTGATTCCCACTAGGTCGGAGAGAGTCCATCCTATAGCCTTCTTGTTTCTTCTGATCACATTCAGCAATTCCTCCTCCTGTTCTTTGGTCAAGTTGCTGTTGATGATAACGGGAAAAGTCTCATTCTCTTCTAGATAAGCATACTTGAGGCCTGGTGGGAGCACTTTCAGTTCTTTCTTCAGGGTACTTGCCTCTTGGGGTAAGGGATTTTTCTCTGTTCCATCAGATATCATTTCTTTCCCTGACCTAGAAGAAGCCTCCATGCTCGCCACATGGGGTGTCTTCCTTGACTTAGCTACTCCTGGATTTTTACAGAATTCCAAGATTGCTTTAGCCAGCTCTTCATCTGATAATTCACTTGTGTTCATTGCTTCACACCATCCAGCCACTTCTCTGTCGATACAGTAACTCATCTCCGAATTTTCAATCTGTTCCTGCATCAATTCTGTCTCAAGATATTCCTGGACCAGGGGGTTAAAAACATCAATAGGATGCAAATTTTCTACATCAAGAGGTTTCTTCATTGCTTCATCGATGCTAAAGGTATATTTTTCCCCATTGTAGTCGAGGCATATAGTTCCATCAAAAACATCAATTATGGTCTTGGCTGTACGGAGAAAAGGCCTCGCTAGAAGTACACCACTAGATTCAGCAGACTCATTGTCACTCATCTTTATCACATGAAAATCAGCTGGGTACAAGAAATCTTACACTCTACTATCACAGTCTCAAGCACTCCTTCAGGGAAAATACACGATCTATCCGCTAGCTGGATTACCACTTTCGTATCTACCATACTTACTCCTACCGCTGGATTACCACTTTCGTATCTACCATACTTACTCCTACCAGTTTCTTGTAAATGGAAAGCGGTAACACATTTATTGATGCCCCTAAATCACATATTGCATGCTCAATTTGTACATTCCTCGGGCTGTCGTATGCCTTTTTAGCCTCTATCAACTTTCCCAGAATCTCTCTTGCCTCGCTACCCCTCTTCTTCGACTCGGGGTTTGCTCCTTCATAGAACAAATAATAAATCTCTGCCTCGATCATTCTGTGATTCGGGCAGGCGTCCAGCAAACCCTTGAATCGTGACCAATATTGGCCCAACGACTCGTCGTAATCCTCCTTGCACTCCACTATCTCCTTCTTCAGAGCATTTGTCTTGTTGGAGGGGAAGAAATAATCTAGGAACTCCAATTTAAAGTCCCTCCATGTGCGGATAGAATCTTGGGGTAACCTCAATAACCACGTGTTGGCTTCCCCCTTCAAGGTAAAAGGAACCGCGCGCAGGAGATAGTCCTCCTTCGTTGTATCATTTGGCCTCTTCTGAATGCTCACAATTTGCTGAATTCGTTTAAGAACTCGTACGGGCACTCATTCCTACGTCCAGAGAATGTTGGCAGAATGCCGAGCACATTCATCTTGATCTCAATAGCCCTCTGGCGCGGATTCATCACTATAGCTTGAGCTGGCTCACAATCTTCGGATCTGGATCGGCCACATGTGCCATGTCTCCTATTTCTGCCTCTTCTGTATCTGTCTCTGAAGATGATTTTGGATCCTCCCTTCCTGACAAACTCCAACTCTCGTCGCTTTCTGAACCAAACGGAAATGGATCTCCCGTTGATAAACCCGATCTGGTGGTGACCGTAGATGTTGTGTTCTTGACTTGCCAAATAAACTGCTCGTTCCTCCACTCAGATGAGTCACCACAATGTCCAAACCGCGAGTCTTTGCTCATAAACTTAAAATAAAGGAAAAGAAAGAAAAATTAAGAACTATGTACACCAAAATTCTCTAAACACAATCACAAATTACGCCTTCCATCCCCGGCAACGGCGCCATTTGAAACACGCTTGTCGTTAGTGTGAGTGTGTGTATATTAAACTTCTAGATCGAGCTGCCAAGTCCAATGAATCCACTAAACACTAGGTCTATGAACTCAAGGCGACGCGGAAGACTCTGTCAATGGACACACAAACTCTCGCGTTCAAAGATCCCTCAACCTGTTATACTATAGACTAGTATAGAGAAGCAAGGGCTCGATCCCACGAAGATGGACACGTAAGAAAGCATCTAGAGATTTTTGGTTAGAAAACGGCTGTTGCCACGCAAACTTGGGTTGAGATAAAACTACTTCTAGACCTAAGCATGAAATTAAACACTAAACCTAGTAAACTGTAAACAACATGCAGACATCGAACATCCTTAGATCTACGTAATTTTAAACTTACTTCCTAGACCAAGCAAATAATTACCAGCTATAGCTAAACAAAACGCAAATACAAGTGAGGACCAACTTCCAGAAATATCAAGTACGGAAGAAAAGCTGCAACTAACAAACTAAGAACCTAACTAACAATGACATCCATAACTTCAACTGAATCAAACACGAAGATGAAGAAAACAGAGCACATACCGGGATTCGAACAAAATGTAAAAATTCGGACGTCGGAAACTTGCAAACAACCGGAAATAAAACAGATCTACGTATACTAGGCGGAATGAAATGAAAACACGGAAGCTGGGCATAAATCATAATCACTCTTCAGATCCAACGTCGGAAACTCAATCCACTCCGGATCCAAGCAAACCGAACCCAATAACAACCAAAATCAACTCCATAGTTCCCGATTCACCCAGATCTACTTCAATCAACACCAGATTCCAATGATTCCACCCAGATCTACTTCGATCAACACCATATTCCAACGATTCCACCCAAACTCAGCAACCAACACGAAACTCAAACATCCAACTCAGTAAACACAACAAACTCAAAATAATGAACATCTATAACCAAAACTCAACAGCAGATCAAATACGGAAATTAGAAATTGCATAAACTACGGAAATTTAACCGAAAACAGAGCCGAGCTTCAAACGATGAAGCTTAGTGAAATCCTCAGCAGTCACTAAAATAAAAACGGGAAATTGTTTCTTCGATCTCTGCAAGGAAGGTATTATACCACAAATGTCGAGAATTAGAAAGCAACAGTGACGGCAAACGTAATCTCCTTCGAAACTCCGAAAATCCCCTAAGTATACAGAAGTGTGTGAGCTAAGAACTAGAGGCCTAAGTGCCGAAAGTCCCCGAGCATTGCATGCTCTCTTCCTTATATAGATGCGGTAGGATCTTCTAGAAACCTTCGCAGAAATCTCCATTTTGCCCTTCAGTTTCACGATCCCTCCGTCTAGTCATTTTCCTCCGAATTTTCTCACTTATTCGCCGTATTTGCATTGTCCTTGTAATTCATCTTCTTTGTTCCTCGACCTGGCGAATTCTTCTGCACACCTGGCTTAAAACATGTGTTAGACCCTATAATTGTATTAATTCAACCCCTAGACCTATGCATGAAATTAGACTTATCAGGAATCAAGTGTGTTTAATGAAGTGTGTTTTTTATTAATTGAATTTGTTAGAAAAAAATAAAAAATGAAATTGAATGAATAGTTAAGGGATGAGATGGTTAAGAGACGGTTAAGAGATTGAGGGTTGCAGGTGCTGTCTCTTAGTTAAGAGATGGGATGAAAGTACAATGAGGCCCATGAATAGTGAAGAGATGAGACGGTTAATAGACGGATAAGAGACATCGTTGCGGATGGCCTAATGCATTTATATTGAGTATTCATTATGTTACCGTTGCAAATTAAGAGAAATAAAGTACTCAATAATGTAGTAAGTTTATTATTTATATGCTCCTCGTCCTACAAGAATATGTAATTTTTGTTGAACACAGAGTTTTAATATAAAACTAATAAAGTTAGAGAAAAGTAGAAATAAAAAAATAATTTAAATTATTGTTAGTGGATAATTGGTCTCATCTTATTAAAGAAAATAGAGAGTTTCCAAATTTAGAGAGTGAATATTCTTATGAAATAAACTAAAAAGAAAAGAGTTCATATTCTTCTTGGAGGACGAAGAGAATACTAATTTAATTCGGTATGTTACCTATGTTGGAATAAACTGTTCTGTTGTGTTGTATGACTAGCATATTTGTACCAGTTTCGTATATTTTACTGATACTCTCTCGTTCCGATTAAAATTTACTACTATATATAAAATTTCTTATGGGATAGTCTCGATTAAATTCACTCATTTTCATTTATAAAAAAAGTATTTTCATTTTTAATGCACTTTGTTATCTCTCTTCTATTTTATTCACTTTTTTATTTTACTATTTTATTAAAAATATATATACTTCCTTTGTCTCATAATTTTATATAGTGTTAAAGTAGTGTTAGTGAATAATACACAGTTTATATTGATATATTTTATTCACTTGAAATGGAATGAGAAATAATACCCAATTGGTAAAGTAAGATAGAGAAAAAGAAAGGTAGTTAAAAGTTATGTTAGTGAATAGTGTGACCTATATTATTATGAGTGTTTTATAAGTTGTAATGGTGGACCATAGTGGTACAAGTTATAAATAAATTAATGTATATGAAAAACGAATTGGGGGAAACCTTGCATAAATAAGATACTTTTATTTTTTATGGGATGAATAAAAATAAAAAATGGATACATTTTTATGGGACAGAACAAATATTAAACTAACTAAATTTCTTTAGTAAAATAATACTTTTACTTTTATACACTTTATTCTTTCTCTTTTATTTTATTCATTCATTCTTGATTATTTCTACTTTATTTTATTTTCTATTTTATTGTTTTATTCATCTGTACACTTTATTAATTTCAACTTAACTTATCAAACATCATTTTCTTGAATGTTATGATCAAAAGAAATGGATATCTTTTTATGGGACGAATTGAAAACAATATATATATAAATTGTTCAAGAGAATATTATACTTCACCATCCCAACTTAAATGAGGCTTAATTTTTTTATTATGTCCCGATCTAAGTGAGATATTTTCTTTTTTTGAAATAAATAATTACATTTTCTCTCGTGTGTTATCTTCTTAATTCATCCACTTTATACCCTCTTTTACTTTATTCTTTTTTGCTATTTCCTATTTTAATATTTCTTTTACTTTTACTCCCTCCGTCCCCTAATTTTTTCACATTTTTCTATTTCTGTCCGTCCCACAAAATTTGTCACATTTCACTTTTTACTATTTTTGGTAGTGGACCCCATATTCCACTAACTCATTCCAACTCACATTTTATTATAAAACTAATATATAAAAGTCGGACACCCTCTGCACTAACTTTTTCAACTCACATTCCATCACATTTCTTAAAAGGGATGGAGGGAGTATTTACTGTACTACTTTTTCTGTCCCATAGAAATAGATTATTTTAGGGTTGGCTTGGATTTTAATGCATAATTGAAAAAGTAAGAGGAAAAGAGAAAAAGTAGTTGAAATTGTATAGTGGTGTGAGATTCATAAATGATAAAGTAAAAGAGAAGGAGAAAAAAGTTGCCATAAATGGATATGGACTACTTTTATGGACATATGAGTAATGAAATATGGCCTATTTCTATGAGGCGGGGGAGAATAATTTAATTCACTAAATACAATTATCTAAATTCATATACCAAAATAGTAACATGTCAGAGATAGAGGGAATACTAATTACATTTTGAAATTACATAATTACTACGTGATACGTTCGGATTTTGCACGGTTTTAAGGCCATCTTTTGATCCGTTTTTATGTCAAATTTGCATTACATGTCAATTATTTGCATATTTTATCTATTTTGATATTTTGACATGTTTTGTGAGAAATGTGCATATTTGAGCCTCAGAAGGGAGTCAAAAAGCGAAATTGGAAATTTGGAGCTATTCTACAAGTCTAGCGGTCCGCTGTAACACAGCCGATGACCGCTGGCGCCCAACGACCGCTAAGTCAGTAGCGGCCCGCTCGGGAAAGTTGTGCATGAAGAAAGGACACGTCCAGCGACCGCTGGGAAATGCATGGTCACCGCTACAGAGAGTCCAGAGAGTTACGAGATGATTGCCAGCGACCGCTGAAACAAGTGTAGCGACCGCCAGCCAGGATACAGAAGCCTCGGACCAACCCACAGCGACCGCTGGCCAAGGTGAAGCTACCGGCTGGGAAATAGCAGCGAGCAGAAATTACCCTACTTTCGCTCCAAGACTTACCATACTTTGCAATCCTTTTCCTTGTTTGAAAAGGGACAAAATTTCCCTATAAATACCCTCCAAAGCTTCATAAAAAATAGATCTTCTTTTTGCCAAATATTTCCAGAGCTTAAAAGTTAGAGTGCTTCATTGTGCAAGGGGTTGGAGAAGGATTCAAGATCATCAAGGCTACAACGATTCTACCTTTGGGTTTTATTTACTTTAGTCTTTATGTTTTTATTGTCTTCCCTTTAATCTATGTTTTTAGTTTATTCTATCATGTGTAACTAAATTCATAGGATTCTAGGGATGTGTTTGTGTAGCACCCCGAGAAATTTGTGACTTTTGTTTTTATTAATGAGGATGTTGAATGATAATTTCTTTTATGGAAGTTGATTTTCTATGTGATTGAGTTAATTATGTGGAATTAGTTGTTGTGAGTTATGTGGAATAATACGAATTGTGTTCCAATGTGTGAATTAAATTAAATGGGATCATGCATATTTTTTTCTAGCCATTTTATTTGATATTTTTTGGCCCTCCTAATTATTTGAAATAGTATTTTCTTTCTTGAATTTAATTAATTGTTTTGAGATAATTATCCAAATTAAATCCAAACCAAATTATCCCTATGTTATTCTACATAATTTCCGACCCCTTGCCCATTTCTTGGTTTAAGTTGGGGATTTAAATATTTCCTTTGACTACTCCCTATTTTACACGCCCCCCCTTTCCTACTTGGAGAATTCTTGAATTATTTTGTTACCTTGTTTATGGGATGCTCAATATCCTTTTACCCATTTTTGTGAGTATATTTCTCTCTAAGTAATACCATAATTTTCAAAAAATTCCCCCTACACTACACGCCTATTTCTTTTAAAGCTTATTCATTGACCTCTATTTTATTCTTCCACAATTTTAATTGTTTAATTAAGTGTGGGAATAATTATTGAATATAAATTAAGAAAACCCTAACCCTAATCTTCACTCCACACGCCTCCCTCTCTTCCTCTCATCTCCCACACGTTTTTCTCCTCCCCTCCACTCTCTCTCAAGTGCTCCAAATCAATCCTTCATTCTTGCTTGGATTTGGAGTTGGAAACTCAAGATCCGTTGATGAATCGCACCAATTGTCTTTTCTACCGATTGTTTTCAAGAGAAAGGTATAATTTTTGATCCACCTTTCCCCTTCTTATCATTGAATCCATGATTCTTGAACCCCTCATGCATATAGTGAGTGGAGAATCGTAAATCTAAGAATTTATTGGTTGGGAAGGATGGTTGCACATGAATGGTTGTGTGTGTACGTGTATGTACGTGTGTGTGAGTGTGTGGATGAATCGTTGTGAATGTTATGTGCGAATAGGAAAGCAAGGTTGTAATCTCGTTTTTGAAGCATGACTATGTGTTGGAAGCATGAATATGTATGTGTGAATGTATGATAGACAAACTAGGGTTTGTGAATGTTGAGCATGAAAACTGTCGTGTTCGGACAATAGGTTCCGACGAGTTTTTGACCAATCAAACGATCTTATTTCGACATGAATTTTAATTGGATGAAGTTTCAGATGCCTTCTATGTTTTGTCAAAGTTTCAGCTTCAATTGATGACGGACGAATTTATAACGAATTTTTCAATTTAACTGCGCAGTCTTGCCAGAAATTGTGTTTCGTCTAGTGAGTTTTGTTTTTGTTTTGACCGATCAAAAGATATGATATTGGTGTGGAATTTTAAATGGACAAACTTTTTTGTGTCTACTGTGTGGTGACCAAATTCTAGCTTCATATGAGATCGGATGGGATTTTAATGATTTTAACGGAAATACTGCGCTGTTTTGCCAAATTCTGGTTTTGTTGAAATAAGCTTTGTTGACAAGCTTTGAATGCATTACATGATACATGTGTGAATAAGGAACGTATCCTATGATGTGGTTATGTGTTGCACGTTGATGTATGCTAGAGTGTTCGTTTCTTTTATGTTGGTGAACGTTTGGGATGGGCAATATAAGAAAATGATGAAAGAAACGATAGGGCATGCATGATAAATGTGTTGATGGAAAAACTGATTGTGTTATGGTGTTGACAAGGGTTGTTGTGCGTACGTGGGTACAAAGAGCAAGGGTTGCATTAAAGTTGTGAATTGTGTTGTATAAGCAAGCGAGGTGGGCTTTCTTTACTAAAACTCTTTTACGTTTCAAAATTATGATATTGGTAATATAAAGGTGGTTTAAAGTGTTATGTCATGCCATTTTGATGTTGAGATTGTTGCCTGATGCCTAGTTCGTTTGAGCTTGCTCCTTAAGGCTATAGGGCTGTGTTAACGAATTCGGGTCTGAGTAGGGCCGCTAACCCTATTAGGCTGTGTACACTGGTGGGATCGTGAGCCGTCCTTGCTAGTCAGCCAGTCTCGTGGGCGAATAGTGTGGCCACACTTTCGTCACACTATGGTATGAGGATGTGAATGATTGATTGTTGAGAAAGTGGGGAGATTGTTTTGTCTAGCTAGACTATGAAACTGTTTTTGTGATACTCGATGATATTTCTCTTCTAAATGTAAAACTCGAGTTCACTATGGTATGGATGACATAACTTTTATCAAATGTTTTCGGCATGAGCCCATTGAGTATATTAAGTACTCAGACTTGCATATGTTTTCCCTATGTGCAGGTTGAGCGATGATGTTGCGGCGGATGTTGAGTCGAGCCTTAAGATTTCCCGGATGCGTCGTATCTTCATACATGGGCGTTATCCTATGACTCTCTCTAGATACTTGATTTCCACTGCCTTGTTTGAAATTGCTTTCTTTCTAAAAGTCTTCTGTTTTTTTCTCACACTATGTTATGACATTAATTACCTTGAGACATTAATCCGCTGCTTAACTATTCGATAGACTAAAATAATTTTTTGGAAGTTAATTGAATTTTCATATTAAATGTTGTCCTTTATTGCTTCCCCCATTTCTTCCCCGCTTCTTAGTTCCCCCCTAGTCGCGAGTTCCCGGTCTTTACTATCCTTAGTAAGGTCGGTCGTGACAGTTTGTAACGAATTTGGTTATACAATTCCTAATTCTATTTAATATGCATTTTATTCTTACTTTGTTTCTTCCTTAAGTTAATGGATAATGATTCACGTTTGAGTGACACATTCTGTGATGAATTAATATAACTTGCTACATAATCGTGAGAGGAGGTTGGTGAGTTAGATCCACTTAATAGACACTACAATTAGCTTCCTTTAAAACGACACTGTTAATTGAGAGTGATGATTTTTCAAGGGTCATAGGAGCTTTTAGGAGTTACGTATTTAGGATTGATAACCCTAATGTTTGTAATCAACGTTTGCATCGCATGAACATAACTTAGGTGACTCGTTCTATCAAAGTAAGAACTGTGCTAGGGTGTTGTAGTTGGAATTTGTATAACCATAACTGTGAACGCACATCCCCGGAATTCTCTTATCTCTATACTTTTATCTCCGTGTTTATTTGCAACTAGTTGTTTCTTTGCCTTTAATTGTTCTTTATTTTCAAAATTTTCCAAAACTTTTGGTTCTTATAGATAGTAATTGAGTTTTAGTAGAAGATAGACCGTTTGTGTTGGTTTTTCCCGTGATCAATATCCAGTATTAACCTTTACCTATACTATTCCTACTCTGTATACTTGCAGGTATTTATAGTGCTAATAAAAAGTGCATCAAGTTTTTGGCGCCGTTGCCGGGGAATACAATTCACTTTGTGATTGATATCTTCAAACAAACAATTTTACTGATTTGGATTTTAATTGCTTTCTGTTTTTAATTTTTGTTTAATTTATTTCTGTTTTGTTTCTTTCATGTTGTGTATGCGAACGCGTTCTGGGAAGAACATCTTATAGCTACTCGATCTTGAACTTCAAAGAACCTGTAGGAAAATAAGAAGTGAGCAAGGATCAACAGGAGACAGAACAGAGATAGAGACGCTTCAAGCTACGGTTAAGCTGCTAATGGATGAGAGAGCCGAGGAGAAGGCTGCCCGCGAGGAGCAGGAAAGGAGGAACAAGAAGATAGTGCCTGTGATGCACATGTTCAATTACGGAAATATGATCACTTTCCCGAAGGCCCTCATATAGATACTAACAATTTTGAGCTGTGAATGCCCCTTATACAAATGGTTGAGCAGTTTCCTTTTGCAGGCAGGGCCACAGAAGACGCCAACCGCCACCTCTCAAAGTTCGTGGAGATTACATACACTTTGAAGTTAAATGGTGCCGACGAAGATGCCATAAGGGTAAGACTCTTCCCTTTTTCTTTGATTGATTCTGATCACGTGGAAGGATATCGTGGCTGCCTTCCTCGACAAGTACTACCCCCAAGCACAATATTGGAGCTCAAGAGTGAGATCTTCCAATTCATGCAAGGCCATGACGAGCCCCTCTATGAGGCGGAAACTCGTTTCAAGGGCATACTCCGCAAGTGCCCCAACCACAGTTTCACCGTGGACCATCAGATAGGAATCCTCTATAATGGATTTAATGAAAAGATTTGTGCTATTTTGGATTCAGGGGCGAATGGGGGATTCTTGCGGAAGAGTGGACCGTATGCCATGGCAGTGATTGAGGAGTTCGCCACCAACAACAGGGGGTGGTCGAAAGAAACGCACAAGGAGACGGTCCCAATAGGGGTTATAACAACAATTATCACCCTAACCAGGGGGACGGTAATTTCAATAATTATAATGGGAACCGTCCTCATCCTAACCTTTCGTACTCTAATAATAATTTCTCTCAACCCCTCGCAGGATTTAATGTGGGCAAGGTTGGAGTAGTTGAACCTATCAAGAAGGAGGAGAGGTACGACCAAGGGATTATGAAGATTTTAGAAGTGCTAGTGCAAGATAGAAAGACCAATTGACACCAAGATTGGAGTCGTTGATGCAAGGTTGAACAACCTCGAGCAAGGAACAAACACAATCACCACTGCCGTCTCGAACATTAAAACTCAAAGGAAGAAGCACGAGTGACGGACATAAACAAGAAATGGGTCGCCAAGCAGAAGAAGGATGAAGGCAGCACCTCCGGAACGAAATCTGGGGACTGCCCGACGCCCAGTGGACCGCTGCACACAGAGCAGCGGCCCGCCACTGGGGCACAGTCTGGACTCTGCCCGACGCCTAGCGGACCGCCGCACACAATGCAGCGGCCCGCCATTGAAGAGGCAGAGGTTCCCTCAAAGAAGGAACTCGTGGGGCACAACAAGATTGTACTCCCTTTCTAGCCGAAGAAGAAGTTCAAGCTTGAAGAGCAGTTCAAGCATTTTCTAAATATGTTTTTAAGGTCCATACTAATATCCCTCTTGTTGACTCGTTGCAGGAAATACCTAGGTACTCAAAGCTACTAAGTGAGGCTGTGATAAAAAAGAAAAAGCCAACAAAAGCCGACCTTAAGTTGTCTCACCATTGCAGCAAAATCATTCAACGGGAGAGGGCCGTGAAGCAAAGGGTTCCTGGTCAATTCATCATTAGGTACTCAATTGTAGAAGAAAAAGTTGACAAGGCCCTTTGTGATTTGGGGGCTAGCATCAACATTATGCTACTAAAGTACTATGGAAAGCTCAACATCGGACCTCTCAAGACATCGGATGTGATCATAAGGTTGACCGACAACTCGACAATCAAAACAGTGGGCATGATTGAGGATGTATGGTAAAGGTAGATGATTTCATCTTCCCTGCCGACTTCATTATCCTTGATATGAAAGTAGACAAAAATGTACATCTAATCTTAGGCAGAGATTTTCTAGCCACATGCAAAGCTCTTATTTATGTAGGTAGAGGCGAGATCACAATTAATGACAACTACAGTCTCTCCACTTACAAGATTGAGAGCGAGATGCTAAGTATGAGGAGGCGCAACAAGAAAAAATAGAGCATGAATGCAGGGCGGTCATGATGATCGACACGTCTAAGCCTTTTAGGCCATTAGAAGGGGAGGATCTTTCTAACCCTTCTATTTTTATTGTCAATACTCTTCCTCGAGCTCCTAAAAAGAGCAAGCCTAAGCGTGCTAAACCTCCCTTGCAGGAGAAGCCCAAGAAGAAGAAGAAGGCTAAGAAGGAGTCTCAATCTCTAGTCGACCCCGAAGTCTACGTGATTAAGACCTCGAACGGAAGATACAAATGGTGGAGGAAAATTTGCAACAAAATTCGTCCCGTTCACGGTTTTCTAGCACTTGGGCCGTTGATCAGCCCACTTAGTTGGGCCATGATGAGGCTCGTTTCATGCATGTGTTCCTTGATAAAATGTACCTAATTCTATGATACTAACGTGCAATTGTGAGCTAGGTGTGTGTGAAAGTGCTCCATATTCGAAGGATAAACTGATCAAGTGGGCGTACAATCAGATCAAGGAAAAGGAGGTGCTTTGCTACGCTAACTGATAAAGGTGCTTTGCTACGCAAACTGATCAAGATGGAGCTAAAAAACCCACCAAAAGCCGAGGGCAGGAAAGATAATTGGAGAGGATCGTACCCTAGGGATAAGATCCCTACGCCTCTCTACAAATGGGAAGCCCAGCGCGAAGAAACGGCGCGGGAAGAGGGAAAGAATGCATTGACACAGAGACACACTCCTTAGAATTCTCTCTTCTAAGGCTGAATTGGCAGCTCTATCTACTCAAACTCCTGAATTCCGTCAGATACACACTTGGTCCTTAATCTAGTTTAGTTAGCAGCGTGTTGGTGTTGGTCTACAATTTCTATCTTTTAGTTCTGTTATTCCGCCTCGACAAGGGGCGATGAAACAATTTATACTTTTGATTTTGTTCGCTTTTAGTTTATGCTTGATGTTTTGATGTTAAGACTTTGGATATTTGATTAAGTGATTTTAAGTTTACTACTTTGGTTTCCGTTGAAAGTTTCTTTACCGTGCATAAAACCCCCGATCCATGTTTGATTTCTGATGAATGATGTGCATCTTAGGTCTAGTGTCCCGTTCTAGTAAATTCTTTTGGATCTGCTCTGTTATCTGTGATTTTGTGCAGTCGTGAAGTAATTGTGGATGAATGGTTTTATGATGTTTAGATCTGATAGATGCGTTGGTATTTATGCATGATCATGGGTTAGTTTCTTATTTACATAAGTGTCGTTTAGATCTTAGGTCCAGATTTAAATTTACAAGTTGTTATGATGTGTTATTATTTCGTAAATGCTCAGATCTAATTATACTCTGTGTTTTCTGTTGATTCCTTGAGGAGGATGAAGTTGTTAGAAAAGTTTACTTTATAGTACGATTTGCAGGAGGTTGACAGTCGTTCACTTTATTCTGTTTGTCTGTTTTAGGAAATCACAATGATGAGTTGATCAGGTAGAGTTTAATTTCGTTTAACAAGTGGATCAGTTTTGTTAGTTTAGTCTCTCAAGTAAAAATCTCAACTTAACCCACTGTAGTGAAGCGTGGCAGCAACCATCCCATTCGTTTCCGCCACCAATGTTAAACACATTATCTCTGTGGGATCAATCCTTACTTCCCTATACTAGTGAATAGTATTGTGGGTTAAGGTTTTGAAAGCGCTTTTTAGCTCTCACTCAAGTCAGATATAGTCAGGTTGATTAGTCTGAATCTCCATTGGATCCATTCACCGGCATTTTGCAGGTAGAAGGGCGTACATCTGGCCAGCTGGATCAGTTTGACAATTTAACTTGAGTATTCCAACGACAATCGAGAAGCATTCAGAAGCCAAGTCTTTCAAATGGCGCTGTTGCCGGGAAGGATGGCGTTTATCCTACATTTGTTGCAAGACACTTTCATATACATATTGTTAATACTTTATTTCTTTTGTTTGCAGTTGAGAGACAGCTCAGGGCAGCAACAGTAGAAATTCAATGTCCTTATCTATGTGGATCAAGCGTTTCCCCTGCTGTTGTAGACCTAAGGGACGGGACTACTGGAGCAAGAGAACACATAGATGGGCAGAGCGTCTTAGGTTTTGCTTAAAAATTTTAGTTTTAATTTTGTGAATAAATTCTTTGTTGTGTTTCTCCCCAGTTTGAAGGTACCACACTCAGGAGACAAATAGAGGAAGAAGAGGAACCAAACGTTGTTCAACCAAGATAACTTCCTAGCCAGCTGACCGACTCAGATGCCAGTAGTGGAGAAAGTCAGGATATCACTTTCCTGAGTCCGTCTGAGCTAAAAACCATCCCAAATGAGGAAGAAGTTACCATGGTTGGTTATCAGGAAGATGATCCGGAGATAGGGTCACTTTATGCCCACGATGTGAACGAACCAACCCAGGTTATCTCCAATACCTCCGGCCAAGAGGCAATATATGTTGAGCCAGACCTGCTGGCCATATTACATGTGTTCTTGGGAACCAGTACTGAAAGTCCAATCAAGTTCTTGCATGAGGAGGACGTCAAGTAAAAAAGGTTGTCCCCCTCTCTTTGATGGGCAAAACAGATGGCTAGTTGCGAGGATTGGATCCTAACATCATCAAGGCATGGTCGGATTTCGAGAGGGAGTTCCTGACCCAATTCTTTCCAGCAGCAAAGACAAGTGCACTCCGAAGAGAAATCAGAGAAGCTACCCAAGGGTATGATGAGGGATGCAAGGAGTAAGGACCTTGTGAATTCGTCGAGCGGGGGAAGTTTCTCCCAAATCCGGTTGAGTAAAGCCAAGATTGTCCTGGAGAAACTCCTAAGTGCAAAAAGAGGGTATGATGATACTTCAGAAACTCTACCCCAAAGCAATGTAGATAATATTCCCCTAGAGAAGGGCGACGAGCAGCTGAAGAACCGGGCTGGTAAGCTTGAGATGGCGTTCCAATCGGTGATAGAAACAAGTCACCCACAAGCTTTTTCAATCAAAACCTATTTCTAGACTGATCAAGTAGATCGTCACCAGAACACGAGTGAGATTTGAAGTTCGAACAAGAGTTGGAATCCTGGAGGGAAGGAGGACGTGTACCAATACAACAACCCTCACTATGGAGAACAGGAGAGCAACCAAGCCCCACCTCACTGGAGCTGGGCGGAGGAGTCCTCACCTTTCCCATACTAGTCTGAACCATACCCAGCTGCCACCCAAATGCCCACATGGAAAATGGGATATCCAAACCACCAAGCTCACCCTGATTTTCATTTCTACGAGCTCAGTCAGCAGACTTATCAAGAATACTTCTCCAGCCACTATCCACCTTTCCAAGATCAATCCCATAGCCCATGGCTCCCAGATGTATATGATTATATCCCAACATGGCAAGGAGGGGATTGGCAAACTCAAGATTCCCAGTGTTACCAGAACTAAGCTTGTCCTAGTCAACATCAATATCAATCTCAGCTTGAACAGAGTCTTGAACTACACTGGGATAAGAATCATCACGCAGACTCTACAAACGAAAGGATCGGACGATTGGTCGTATCCCAGCAGAGCATGAGGCGCTGCTTAAAATCAAATGATAAGCTTATCCTGGAAATGCAGCACACGTATGATGAGAAGAAATCAAGCATGGCTGAAATAATTAAGCAAGTCGCCCTGCTGGCTGATATAATGAAAGGGATATAAGAGGACAGAGCAGAAGTCAGGGAGAATGAGAAGAGGATAGAAGAGAAAGGTGTAAGTGAACCTGAGGGAATGGAGCCATCAAATGCTGAGCATAAGTCAGAGGAGTCACTGGAGAAGCAAAAAGAAATAGGAGCCATTGAAATCGAACCAACAGAGGAGAAGTCCTAAGCAAAAGAGGAAGCGATCGTTGCACCTCTCATGTACGACATGACGTCCGAAACTCTAGAGGAGGTGAAGGATGGACCTCAAGGGGAGAAATGAGAGGACATCGTACGCTTCAAGGAATATGGGGTTTCATTATTCTACCTCCAGGTGAAAACAGAGCATGCCTTCGAAGAAAAAACAGAGAGGCATGTGCCCGAAGTAGAAGGAGAGAATGCGCAAGCAAAAAGACCACCTCCAGTGATTGACAAGCCTGATGGATGCTACGATGAAAGAGAGCCAGAACTGAAGGAGGAGAGGGTCAAAAGAAAGACTACAGGACTTAACTACCGCAATAGGTCGGAATCTTAGCTTGAACAGCTTAAGGTGGAAAAATCTCATAACACCGGACTACGCCCCAAGGAAAAGAAGAAAATCCAGGGGACCTACAAGAATTACAAGAAGAAGCGGGCTATCATGATGGTGATGTACCATCAGGAAAATGGATGGATGGGAAGAAGAGAAGTCAATTCAAGATGCTGAAAGTGTCTCTCTAAGCACTCTGGTTCGCAATACATATTAAAAACATGCAAGTATATGCAACTGATCAAGTCAATGATGAATGGATCAAGAGGGCAACTATCTGGTCGTTGGTTATGAAAACAGAGAGACTTAGGGCTTTCAAGACTTGGGGAAGTAAGGGTCGAATCCCACAGAGTTTGCAGAACTTGTGCAGGAATGTGTAAGGGTTATCCACCCTTCTCCCATAGAAATGTGGCATGACAGCTAGCACATTGTTCTTGATCTCAATCCCTAATTGAGAAGGGGCACCACGATGGCTTGAGAAGGTTCGCCGTTTAGGTGGGCGTTGAGAGATCCAATCTCAGGATCGTTATCCAATATATCTTCCATTGGGTTAAGTTCTTCCTCTAGCTTAAAATCTTCTTTGGGTTCGGCGAACGGGAGTGCCTCATCCTCTCCTTCAGAACCCGAGTTCAATGGTCTACCGGTGTTCAACCCAGACCTGGTAACAACGAGATTTGCTCCTGCTCTTATCCTCCAGTTACTATCTATGTCTCTCTAGTTGAATGCGTTGTTCCAGCGTCCAAAGTTTGGGCCCCGGTACCTAAACTGAGAAAGAAAAAGTAAAAGAAATCAAACTATATACACCAAATATCTCAAACACATGCTGTAGCACCCCGAAAATTTGCGACTTTTGTTTTCTTATGTGGTTGTCGATTTGGAATTTCTTTTATGGAATTTAACTTCTATGTGTTTGAGTTAATTATGTGAAATTAGTTGTTGTGGGTTATGTGAGTTAATGTGATTAAGCTTCCAATGTGTGAATTAAATTAAATGGGATCATGCATAATCATTCTAGCCATTTTATTTGAAATTTTCGGCCTTGCTACTTATTGGAAATGATACTTTCTTTCTTGGATTTAATTAATTGCTTTGGGATATTTATCCAAATTAAATCCAAACCAAATTTTCCGTATGCTATCCTACATGATTTTCGACCTCTTGGCCATCCCTTGAAATTTTCGACTTCTTTTAGTAATTAGGAGAAGGAATTATTTTGTGGATTTAATTGGTATCTTGTTTGTCTCCTTCCTTGAATTAAAATCCAATTAAATCTTACCATATCTCGCCAAATCTCTCCATGTCATATTTTAATTAGGATTTGATTCTTTCTTTCCCTAAAACCTCATAATTTTCGCCTATATGCCTTTCAATTGCTTGTGGGATTAATTTATTCGTTACCTATTTTGTGGGAGTCTTTTCCTACAAGAAATTACCAAATTTAAATCCTATTCCTATTTAATTTAAGGATTTAAATATATTTTCCTTGTTTACATCCCACTATCACACGCCTATTTTTTTTAATTGTGGAATTTATTCATTGACCTCTATATTTTATTCTTCCACAATTTTAATTGCCTTATTTAATTATGGGATTTATCCTAGACTATAAATTAAAAGAACCCTAACCCTAGCCCCATTATTCACGCCGCTCTCTTCCTCTCCTCTCTGCCACACGTTTACGCCGCTCTCTTCCTCTCCTTCTCCAACAATTCTCCACCAATCCTTTGTTCTTGCATCAATTTGGAGTTGGAAATTCAAGATTCATCGAAGAATCGCGTCAATTATCTTTCCTACCAATTGTTTTTGAACAAGAAAGGTATTTTTGAATCCTCTTTCTCATCCTTTCCATTGAACCCATGTTTCTTGATTCCCTCATGCATACAGTGAGTGTAGAAATCATAGATCTAAAAATTAATCGGTTGGGATTAATGTTTTGCATGAGAAAGTATGTGGATATGCGTTTATGTATGTGTATGTGTGAGGTTGCGGATGATTAGTTGGTGAATGATATGTGAATATATGAGACCTTGGTTGTGAGATCTTTTTGAAGCATGATTATGTGTTGGAAGCATGAATATATGTGTTTGGATAAATGATAGATAAACCCTAATTCGAATTTGTGAAGCATGAAAACTGTGGTGTTCGGATGGTAGATTCCGACGTGTGTTTGACCGATCAAACGGTCATATTTTGGCATGAATTTTTAACTGAGTATAATTTGAGATGTCTTCGGTGTTGTGTATAAATTTCAACCTCTTTTGACGAAAGATGAATTTTAAATGAATTTTTAAAGTTAACTGAGCAGTTCTGTCAGAATTTGTATTCTCGTCCAGTGAGTTTTGTTTTTGATTTGACCAACCTAAAGATGTGATTTTGATGTGAAATTTTAATTAGATGATACTTGATGTGTCTACTGTGTTGTGATAAAATATTAGCCCTAACTGAGGTCGGATGGATTTTTAATGATTTTTACAAAACGACTGCGCAGTTTTTCCATATTTCTGTCATGTTAAAATAATACTTGTTGTCAAGTTTTGAGTGAATAAATGATACATGTGTGTATAAGAAACGTATCCTATGATGTGGCTTTGTGTTACACGTTGATGTATGCTTGAGTGTTCGTTTCGTTTTTGTTGATGAACGTTTGGGAATAGGCAATCTAAGAAAACGATGAAAGGAACGATAGGACATGCATGATAATTGTAATAATGGAAAACCTGATTGTGTGGTGATATTGACAAGGGTTGTTGTGCGTACGTGAGCACAAGAAACGAAGGTTGCTTTTGAGTTGTGTATTGTGTTGTCTAAGCAAGCGAGGTGGGCTTTCTTTACTAAAACTCTTTTACATTTCAAAATTATGATATTGGAGATATAAAGGTGGTTTAAAGTGTTATGTCATTCCGTGATTGTTTTGAGCTTGCTCCGTTAGGCTATAGGGCTAGTTCGTTTGAGCTTGCTCCGTTAGGCTATAGGGCTATGTTGAGATTGTTGCCTGATGCCTAGTTCGTTTGAGCTTGCTCCGTTAGGGTATAGGGCTATGTGTGAAACGAATTCGGGTCTGAGTAGGGCCGCAAACCCTATCAGGCTGTGTACACAGAGGGGATCGTGAGCCGTCCTTGCTAGTCGGCCGGTCTCGTGGGCGAATAGTGTGACCACACTTTCGTCGCACTATGGTAAGAGGATGTGAATGACTGATTGTTGAGAAAGTGGGGAGATTGTTTTGCCTGGCCAGACTATGAAATGTTTTTGTGTTCTCGATGATATTTCTTAACTACATGTAAAACTCGAGTTCACTGGTATGGATGACATAACTGTTATAAAATATTTTTGGCATGAGCCCATTGAGTACAACAAGTACTCAGCCCTGCATATGTTTTCTCTATGTGTGCAGGTTGAGCGGAATGTTGCGATGGATGTTGAGTGAGCTTTAGGAATTCCCGGATGCGTCGTGTCTTCATACATGGGCGTCGTCCTATGACTCTCTTTTGATACTTGTTTTTCCGCTGCCGTGTTTGAAATTATTTTCTAGAAGTCTTCCGCACTATTTAATACTGTTTTATGACATTAAGTATCTTGAGACTAAAATCCGTTGCTTAACTTTTCCATAAACTAAAATATTTCTTTTTGAAGTTAATTGGGTTTTCATATTCAATGTCGTCCTTTATTGTTGTCTTTCATTGCGTCCCCCTTCTCTTCCCCGCTCCTTAGTCCCTCCCCTCGTGACGTTTTCCCCGTCTTCACTATCCTTAGTAAGGGCAGTCGTGACACATGCACATAAAACGCCATCCATCCCCGGCAATGGATCCAATTGAAAGTGTCTCTCTAAGCACTCTGGTTCGCAATACATATTAAAAACAAGCAAGTATGTGCAACTGATCAAGTCAATGATGAATGGATCAAGGGGGCAACTATCTCGTCGTTGGTTATGCAAACAGAGAGACTTAGGGCTTTCAAGACATTAACCCACAATACTATGACTAGTAAGGGAAGTAAGGGTTGAATCCCATAGGGACAGAGACGGGCTGAGTTGTGTGCGAGACATATTAGGGTTGGCTGCTGCCACGCTTAACTAAGGTGTGCTAACTACAACTAAGATCTGGATCGCTCAAGCCACAGAGTTAACTTGATCAACTAAACTAAACATGATGGAAAAGAGCATACCATAAACTGATAAACTCTGACAGGAAATAGCAGAATAACATAAAAGAGATCGGGACCAGTGACACCACTACGCACTACTAAAAGCTGTAAATAACTAAAAGATGACAGAGACTGCGAATCAAACGAACTATGACCTTCTTCTTCGCTAAGCAACTAAATAACACCCACGGTAGGTAAAAACAGAGCAGAAGACATTTAAGCAGGAAATGAACAAATCAAGAACAGATTCATGTAATTTGGATGGAAAGGAAACGGATCTAAGCAGCTATCCTAATTTCATGCAAGTTGACGAACTAAACTCTAGATCCAACTACAAGCAATAGAGAACAAAACAGAGCTGAGCCACCAGAAGAAACAAGATCGTATGCACCAGATCCAACAAATTGCATCAAAAACTCCATTTCATAAACGATCTTCAACAAGCAAAACAGAATAGAAACCCAACTCCATATTTGAAGAACGAACAACAACAGAAAGTAACTAAAGTGGAAACTAAGAGAAAAAACTTAAAATTACTAGAATTCGGAAAAGCATGAACTGAAAACAGAATAACAATTGTTTTGACCCCTCGGGGTTTAAGGAAAACAAACTACGAAGGCTTCTTTATAGATCTGGATCTCTTCTTCCTTGGCGAGGAAGAAGAGGGAAAAGTTGCGGTGACTCTGGTGACTCCTAGCTTCCTTGCTCCATGCTAAAAGTATAAAATATGGTATGTGAAGTGACTGATGATGATGATACCGAATCCCTCGGAAAAAGAAGAACTCCTCCTATTATAGGATGGCATTGGGCCCAAATCCCTAGGTTAAGCTCATTCTTTCTTGACATTTATGCCCTTGAGATAGCTTCTTCTTTTCTCTCTCTTGTGACTCATCAGCTCTTGTGGTGAACTCCACTTGATCAACTTGCTGGTTGGCAGGCTCCATTGCTTGTTCGGAACTGATCAGCTTGTTTTCAGATGTGGCCATTTCTTGCTTCGTTTACGAGTTGATCAAGTTGTTCCTGCATTCTGCCACTTCAACACTTTTCAGGCCCCTACATTCTGACATTTCTTGACATTTAGCACCCATGTTAGTGTAATAAACCCATATAAAACCATGCTTGTAACGAGCCCTATCAGATCCCCAGTTGATGATCATTCCCCCAACGGGTTGCCAGCCTTTAAACTTATCAAATTGGGAGGAACCTCAAAACCACTTGATCCAATTGAACGCAATGATGGCAACGAGGACCAGAGGATGGATGACTACAAGGAGGAAAGGAAGCTGCCCATCCATGAGCACAAAGGTGAAGAGATGATTAATTGGGCACAAAGTACTACTCCCCAAGTGTTGGTAGAAATCGAAGCAGGCCAAATTCAGAAAAGCAAGGAACAACTTTCGACTCCACCAATCCACCACCTCCTGGGAAATAAAAGTTTGAAGGGAGTATCCTGATCTATAACTTGTTCTTATTGTTCTGTCTTAAAAAGTTGGTGAATAAATCGGTAGTATGTGTAACGGGAGAAATTCCATTACGCATACTCAACCTAATCAAGAGAATAAATGGTCGTTGGAAAATTCTTGGAGATTCACTTACTCCACTCAGTGACAAAAAGCACTTGATCAAGTGGATTCCAAGAATTGGCCACGGCTGGGAATAAATGCTTTTATTTCTGCTTTATTTTTAAGAAAATCCCAAACAAATTAATTTCAGAAAATTGCATAATTTTTTTTCTCAAAAAATTTTGGATGTATTTGGAAGGAGTTTTTAAATTTAAATGATAAATCTTTTAATTATGGGAAAAAAACTCCGATCAATACTCCACAAATACTCTCATTATGTTGGTTTTAACTTGTTTGAAGCATAGAGTTAGTTAAATAAGTGAAAAAAAGTTACTGTGCAATTTTGTTTTTTAACCGGAAGAAGAATAAAAAACATATACTTTCATAAACTCTCGAAATTTAAATTTTGGCGCAGAAAGGAAAACAGTCGATGACGTCACAGAGATCGTTTCACCTTCCTCTCTCCACGGTTATCTAAACATATCCTTCCCCACCTTTTCGTTTCCCAACCATCTGATTGACCGCCGATTCTCAGAGACATCAAAATGGACAAGTCTAGAAAAAATGGACAAGTCCTCTACATCCGGTCAGCCACAGAAACTGTCCACCACACGGCGGGTTCGGTTGGTTCCCGCGACTCCCAGGCCGGAGAGCACAACAGTCCCCACATCGCATCCTACATAGATCCCTAATGTAGATACATCTCAGCCACTAGAGACGTCCGTGGGCAATCTGTACTCGAGAATCATCCAGGAGGCAATAGCAACGCTCAATCATGACAAAATCAAAGAGGGAGAGACGAACTCGTTCGAGAGTTCAAGTGAAGCCGAAACCCTATTGGACCTCCAGATGACTAACCCGACATCGTCTTCCTCACTAAGGGACGACGAAGATGAAGTAGAGGAGGGCTAGGGGAAGAGAAAAATCGGTCTGATATTTGAAGAAATTGCATCGGAGGTGATTCCAGAGATGAAAGAATTGAGGAGAAGAGGAAGGAAGAAGGGATGGAAACACAGGAATTGGGAGGGCCGCAGCGAGCTCTTGCAGGCATGATTAATGGGAGGCTCCATGAGAATCCCATTAGAGACATCTATGACTTTACAAAGATGGATGATGAAAAGGTAGCTACAGCTGATGATTGGAGGAGTGAATTGGAGGAAAAGGTCAACACTCTGGAAGTAGCAAAGGCAAAACAAAGCGCATTGCTGAGAAGTCAAGGGGAGCAGCTAACCAGGGTAGTCAACCTGGTTGAGAGGGTGATCTCCTGGATGGAGAGAGAATCCCAAGCCTCCCACATACCCTCACCAGCGTTCTCAGTAGCAAGTCAGAATAAACCCCATAAGATTCCAGACACTAACATTGCTGGAACATCAAGGAAAAGGAAACCAACCGCCAGCCCTCAACCACCTGCAGCAGAACCAACCTTATCATCGGCCAAGAGGACCTAGATGGCCCTGGGTACTGGCTCCTCGGGGAGCCAGAAGAAAAACTAAACTAAGACGAACCAAGTAATTCTTGCCTTCGGTTTTAGTTTTGTGTTTTTCTTTGAGCATGTTTCTGATTATCTGTATGTATTTGCTTATGTGTGATCTTCTTACACTTAGCCCATTGCTTGGTCTAAGTGTGAGAAGTTTGTTTGTTGATGAATGGGAAGCCCAACGCGAAGAAACGGTGCGCGGAGGGGGAAAGAATGCATTGACACAGAGACACATTCCTTAGAATTCAGCTCTCTTCTAGGGCTGAATTTGCAGCTCAATCTACTCAAACTCCTGAATTCCGTCACATACACACTTGGTTCTTAGTCTGTTTAGTTAGCAGCGTGTTGGTGTTGGTTTACAATTTCTTTCTTTTAGTTCTGTTATCCCGCCTCGACAAGGGGCGATGAAACAATTTATACTATTGATTTTGTTCACTTTCAGTTTATGCTTGATGTTTTGATGTTCAGACTTTGGATATTTGATTCAGTGATTTTAAGTTTACTACTCTGGTTTCCTGTGAAAGTTTCTTTACCGTGCATAAAATCCCTGATCCATGTTTGATTTCTGATGAATTATGTGCATCTTAGCTCTAGTGTCCCGTTCTGGTAAATTTTTTGGATCTGCTATGTTATCTGTGGTTTGGTGCGATCGTGAAGTAATTGTGGATGAATGGTTTTATGATGTTTAGATCTGATAGATGCGTTGGTATTTCTGCATGATCATGGGTTAGTTTCTTATTTACGTAAGTGTCGTTTAGATCTTAGGGGCAGATTTAAATTTACAAGTTGTTATGATGAGTTGTTCTTTCGTAAATGCTTAGATCTGATTATACTCTGTGTTTTCTGTTGATTCCGTGAAGAGGATGAAGTTGTTAGAAAAGTTTAACTTTATAGTACGATTTGCAGGGGATTGACAGCCGTTCACTTTATTCTGTTTGTCCGTTTCAGGAAATCACAATGATGAGTTGATCAAGTAGAATTTAATTCCGTTTAACAAGTGGATCAGTCTCTCAAGTGAAGGATCTCAACTTAACCCACCATAGTGAAGCGTGGCAGCAGCCATCCCATTCGTGTCCGCAACCAATGTTAAACACATCATATCTTTGGGATCGATCCTTACTGTCACGACCACATCTCCCTAGTCAAAGAAAGTGTAGCTTTACCGCGACTAAAACATACTGAAACTGTCTTAACTCGTCATAAGATGCTTAAATCAAAAGAAACATTGTCTGAAGTGTGTTGAGGGTACAAATCATGCTGAATCAGAGTAGTTATGGGAAATTGTCTTTGTTAAATGAATGTTCTGAATTTGCGCAACGGAAGAGTACCAAGACAGATGTAATATGTATGAAGACATACTACACCCGCTACCTTCCTACTTATTTGGTCTTCTGTCCCAACACCTCCTCGGCTTCGACAACAATCAACCTGCACATTAAGGAAAACAATATGCAGGGCTGAGTACTTGATGCACTCAGTGGGCTCATGCCGAAAACTGTTTTTCTTTTAGTTGTCAGCCAAGCTGAGTGAACGCGGGGTTTTACTGAAAATCTATCCCGGTCACTAAAATCTGTTATTTCTTTCTGAAAATAGACTGCAGTCATTTAAACTTCTGATGATATGCCATATCAGCTGCGTGAATCGGGAATGTGGCCACATTCCACGACCACTGGGCCGGCCAACCTGGCGCTAGCTCACGACCCACGGACCGGCCAACCTAGCGCTAGCTCACGGTCCCTATGTGTACACTAGTCCGAGTAGGATTTACTGACCTACTGGGACCCGAATTCGATTTAACTGGGTTGGCATAGCCAACAGATAGGCAATCATAAAACAAAACATGGCATGACAACTCATTCAAATAATCATATTTTCACATAAAGCATGCTTTAAAAGAAGGAAGAGAAACCCCACCTTAATTGCTTAAATTCTTGCAAAACGGTGCTTTCCTGTCCTGAGATTACTCGTCGAGCGACGACGTTCCTTTACAAAATTTAATATACTTAAATTAGGCTTTAAAAAAATATAATTGTTTATCTTGCATGTATGCATGCCTAAGCGTGTGCTTATTATTTTACTTCCTTCTTCCTATATTTAGAAGTCTTAAATCTTTAATTAAATCAATGATTTAATTATTCGGAAACTATTTTAACACGGCTTAAAAATTTCTCTCTTCCTTTTTTTTTTCTTCCGCGGCTTGAGAATTAAATCCCGTTATACCTTGGAACTAATTTTAGAGTATTGCTCCAACTAAAACCAAGCCCATCTATGAAAACGTATTTGATTTATTGGGCAAAAGTCGGCCCAGACCATTTTACTTCCTCAGGCCCATTTCCCTTCCCCTTCTGTATTATTTTTAAGTTGAGGCCCAAAATATTTATCCCCCAATTAAAATCGGCCCAGTTTTGAATAAATGGGCAGTGGCCCAATTCATGTCACTGCCTTCTCCACCGATTCTCTCTCTCCTTCCCCAAATTCAATTTCACCCAAGTTTCCATACGAGAGCCCTAGCTCTTCTCGGTGACTCCTACCGCTGTTTGCCATTCGCCGTCGCTCCGGCTCGCTCGTTTTCCTTTTTCGAACCCTCACCTAGTCTTCTCACGACATTCTCAGCTTGGAGAGATCGAGTCGCGAGGTTCCCGCTTCCATTTGAGGTGGGGTCTGGATCGAACGACGTCGCCTCCTCAGCACGCGCTCGGGGCTGCGGAAATTCGCAGGGCTCTCCGTCGCCTCGCCGTGGACTCGCGCTGCTGGTTCGAGACTCGGAGTTGCGGAGGACCGCAGGGTTCCCCGTTGCCTCGCCGCCCATTTGCGCTGCTGGTTCGAGAAGCACGGCGTCGCTGCGGCCGTCAGCACCGCCCTCTCCGACGACACCTAAAGCTAAGTCTTCTACCCCAACTCATATCTGATTTTGTTCCTCGACAATGGTTACTCAAAATTGTTGAGAGTTAAGTTTGTGCTAACGGTGACTTGAGCATCCCCTTTGGATCTACTGTGAAATTGGATTTCTAATTGGAGAAACTGATTTTGGTAGAAATTCCAGAACTTAGCTATGCCTTCTATGTGCACGACGCCATTTCTTTGTGTTCTGGCCTGGTCTAAAGGTGTATGGGCTATATTTGAGGCATTTATCACTATTACGTTGTTTCCCTTGTGTGAGGTGTTATGTATGATGCTATGAGCTATATTTGAGTTTGAGGAAGAAAAAAGGGTATGGAAGTTACCTTCTTCCACTGCTCCGATTCCCCTCCTCTGGCTTCGGTGTCGGCCTCTTTCCCCCTTTCGGTTCTGCTTAGAAATGCAGCTGATATGTGGTGTGAAGGGGCGGCTAAGGGTTGATCCCATATTTATGCACAGCTTGTAACTGAAAGCTGCTAAGTTTGTTGTGTGGCTGGAAAAAGGGTCCTTGGTTGGTTATATGTTGGGTGGCCTTGCAGCCTTCTTTAACTGATTTTGGTGGCACATTGCAGGTGTACTCAGTGGTGTACTCGTGAATTAAATGCAGCCTCTGTTGCTCTTATACTACCTTACTGTAGTAGCCTTAATTCTCTTTGTTTTTCTTGCTGCATTTTCACTGGATCTTTCATGAGTTGTGTCTTCTTTTGGCAGGTATTCATAGAGATGGCAGGGTCTGTGGTTGACCACCGAGGCTGCCCTTCCTCGTAGTCTTGCTCTCTCGGGCTTGTCTGGAATCTGGGCCGAGATGGCCTATCGACAAAGTTCTTTGGGCTTCCACCATGTAATAGTGTAGCTCGAGTTAATTTTCTTTCCAACATGTACACAAAATCGATAATAGTTGGCGTGTATTTCTTTCTAACATTTACAAATTTGTTAGCTTTGGAATTTCTGAAATTGGTATTTATACTCTTTATTCAAGAAATAGAAATACCCCATCATTCTTTATCGTAACTTCTAGCATTTCATTTCAAAATTCTCGAGAATCTAAGTCTCGGCTATTACATTCTACCCCCCTTAACAAAAATTTCGTCCCGAAATTTTGTCTCGGTTAGGTAAAAAGTCGTGGGTATCTCTCTTTCATCTGGTCCTTGAGCTCCCATGTCGCCTCTTCGCGGCCGTGTTGCTTCCATAGGACTTTCTCTGTTACAATAGTTTTATTTCTCAACTCTTTTACTTTTCTGTCCAGAATTGCTTCTGGTCTTTCTTAATAGCTCCAATCTGGTTCTAACACCATTTCTTCTTGGTGCACTATGTGTTTGGGGTTAAACACATACTTTCTCAACTGTGATACATGAAACACATTGTGAACATTCCCGAAGCTTGGCGGGAGCGCTAATCTGTACGCCACAAGGCCGACTGTTTCTAGGATCTCGTAAGGTCCGATAAACGCGGTTTTAGCTTGCCCTTGACGCCAAATCTAGTTATCCCTTTCGATGGGGATACTTTCATAACGACCTTGTCTCCTGCTTTGAACTGTAAATCCATTCTACGAGCATCTGCATAGGATTTCTGTCTATCTTGAGCTTCTTTGATTCTCCCTCGGATTTGTCGGACAATTTCTATCATTTCATTTACAAAGTCTGGTCCGAGAATTCTTCTCTCACCTGCTTCATCCCAGTAAAGTGGTGATCTACACTTTCTCCCATATAGTGCCTCATATGGGGCCATATCAATAGTTGCCTGGTGACTGTTGTTGTAGGCGAACTCTATAAGTGGAAGTACTGACTCCCAGCTTACTCCACGGTCGAGCACTACGGCTCTTAACATATCTTCTAATGTCTGAATCGTCCTTTCGGACTATTCGTCTGTCTGTGGATGGAATGATGTGCTGAATTTCAGCTGAGTGCCTAACTCTCGCTGTAGGCTTATCCAAAATCTAGAAGTAAATTTTGAATCTCGATCTGAGGTGATCGTTACTGGTACACCATGCAGGCGCACAATCTCTTGCACATAAATCTGTGCCAACTTGTCTGATCCGTACGTGATACGAATTGGTATGAAGTGAGCACTTTTGGTGAGGCGATCTATAATCACCCAGATGGCCGTGTTTCCTCGCTGTGATTTTGGCAATCCTGTCACAAAATCCATTGCTATATGCTCTCATTTCCATTCTGGAATCTCGAGAGGCTGTAACTTTCCATAGGGTCGTTGATGTAACGCCTTCACTTGCTGGCAAGCCAGGCATCTTTCTACAAACGATGCTATGCTTTTCTTCATGCCATCCCACCACAATTGCTTCTTCAAGTCCTGATACATCTTTGTACTCCCAGGATGGGCAGTGTAGGGTGTCTCATGAGCTTCACTCATGACCTCGTTCCTAAGTGCCTCCTCTTTGGGTACGCATAGTATCCCTTTGAAAGTGAGAGCATTATCCGCCTCTTCGCGGTAACAATCCCCTTTTCCGGTCCTCACTCTGAGACGAACCTTTTCTAGGGCTTCATCGTATCTCTGGGCGTCAATGATTCTAGCTCTTAAATCTGGTTCTAAGACCAAGGTGGATATTCTGCTGTCCACTGTCTCCGGGGCTCTCACTATCTCCAGTCGCATCTTGGCGAATTCCCGGATAAGCTCTTCCTCTAGGGTGAGGAAAGTAGCCACTTGAGGCGCAGTCTTTCTGCTCAAGGCATCTGCTACCACATTGGCTTTGCCTGGGTGGTAATTTATACCACAGTCGTAGTCTTTGACTAGTTCCAGTCATCTGCGCTGTCTCATATTCAGGTCCTTCTGCTCGAAGAAGTATTTGAGACTCTTATGATCTGTGAAGATCTCACATCGAACTCCATAGAGGTGATGTCCCCAAATCTTCAAAGCGTGTACCACTTCTGCTAGTTCCAGGTCGTGCGTCGGGTAGTTCAACTCGTGCGGCCTCAACTGGCGTGACGCATATGCTATCACCTTGCCTTTCTGCATCAGCACGCACCCGAGTCCGACCTTCGATGCATCTGTATACACCACATAGTTGACTCCCGCTTCTGGCACAGCTAGAACTGGCGCTGTGGTCAACTTTTCCTTTAGCAACTGGAAGCTTGCTTCACATTCTGGGGTCCAATTGACTTTAACTCCTTTATTGAGCTGTTGAGTCATCGGCCTCGCTATTTTAGAAAACCCCTTAATGAACCTTCGGTAGCATCATGCCAGTCCTAGGAAACTCCGAATTTCATTAGGCGTCGCTGGTGACTGCCAACGTTGCACGGCTTCAACTTTAGCAGGGTCTACTCGGATCCCTTCTGATGTCACTATGTGTCCAAGGAAGTTCACTTCGCTAAGCCAGAACTCACACTTGCTGATCTTAGCATAGATTTTCTCGGCTCTTAACGTTTCTAAAGTGGCCCTCAAATGTTTCTCGTGTTCCTCGTGTTCCTTCTCGTTCTTCGAGAAGACTCTAGCTCCTTGCAGCTGATCGAAAAGATCGTCGATTCTCAGCAAATGATACTTGTTCTTGAGTGCTAACTTGCTCAACTCTCAACGTTCTATCCTTCTTCATGAAGAATACTGATGCGCCCAAAAACGATACACTGGGTCTGATGAAACCCAGGTCTACTTATTCTTGTAACTGGATCTTAAGTTCTTCTTATTTCTTGAGCGCCATTCTATATGGTGACTGAGATAATATGACTGATTCAAGTCATTCCTTTAGTAATTCATTTCGTCTGGGTGATGAAGCTATTTCTAATCTTAGATTTCATCGCCAGGTATTGAGTTCTCTAACGCTTGCATCGATCATAAAGGTAGTCATTGAGCTGCCATAATGATCTCGTAACCTCTCGCTCAGTTGAGGTAGTCTACTTTTATCGTTTTCAAGATGCTTTTGTGTTTACCGCGATTCTTTGTCATGATTTAGCATAGACTTTATTCTACTCGCATTAAACCTTGAATACTGAATCTGTGCATGTGGAGGTGTTGGCTTCTTTCTCCCAATGCTACCGTCTCCATGCTCTTTTGGTTCGACTGAGCGATTCGTGGTGAAATAATCTAGCATGACTTTCCAAAGTGATCTAGATCTCGTGTCCAGATAAACACAAAACTCTATCGACAGCTCCTTTCTGAGCTGCTTATTTGAGACGTGGCATATCGTAGAATAATTCGTCGCATTTTATTGCCAACGTTTGCCCTTGCTCTATATTATAGGGCTCTAAATCCTGTTCTCTTGCGATAACTTCTTTTAAAAGGAAAAATTCAATCTCTCCCTTCATAGTAGGGACGGTGAGGGTAGCGGTGCTATCACGCGTTCCTCTTCCCGAATGTCTCTCCAGCTTTAGCCTTTTTCCTGGCCACCTCTTAGACGAATCCCTTTTGCTGATGGGATTTGTTCCGTCAAACATAAACTACGAATACACTCGTACTTTCTCCATGGCTTTCGTTACATGCCCATGATTGAGTCTTTGTTCTTGTGACTTACTTATCTTACTCGGAGTAAGCATTTTGATCGTTCAAACTACCATATAGGTCTTTTACGTCTTCGGACATCATTTAATCCATAAATATTCCTTGATATTTCTCTACCCAAGGCTAGTTGCTTCTCTATACAACAAAATATTCGATCTTCCACCTGCTTGTCACAAGCGGTACGTAGATTCGGAGTATTTAACGCTTTGCTGTCGGTTATGCGACGCTTCTGGTTGGTGCATCATTTCCTGCACGTGTCTCCATGGGGACGTATTTATTATATGTATCTGAAAGAAACTGAGACCATGCCTTTTTCTGCTAGCCTCGTATCAATAACTCGATGATTAATCTAATAGTCTTAACTTGGATTATTATTCACACAAGAGAGTATGACTGAACATTTGAAGGGCTACTGAATACCCAACTGGACTAGAATAACATCTCTTGTTCAACTTATATGAATTTTCGTCGATAATCGACCTTGATGGTAAGTATTGAGTTCATTCAAAGAACTACGTAGCTCAACTGGTTCCAGGCAAACTCATAGAAGCTGAGGCTCACCCCTGGTGGGAGATAGAAATAATCATGAGATAGGTCATGAAAACTGGATGGAAATGAATTAACTGTAAATTCCCATAGTAAGCTGCAAAATAGGACAATATAGTTGTCCAATTAAACTGAAAGGATCTGAGCATCAAGGACAGTGGTTCAAACATGTCATCGCCTAAGATGATCAACCGCGAAAATTTATAAACGTAGGCGATTGCAATGAAGGAAACATTGATCATGCTTCAAAGGCATCTTGATATGGAATAACAAAATCACATCAATGATTTCATAGGTTCATTAAGGCAACGCACTGAAATGAACTATTCGGAAAAATCAGCTAGGGCAAGCTCGTTAGGGAAAGGTGCAATATGCTTGCCTTAACTTCGAGCTGCAGAAAAATTCCGAGACTAGGAATAATACATGTACTGGAATCGAGGTCGAAAAATTTCACCTTTGTAGGATTTCAAAATAGGGAGGTAAACAAAAGTTCCAGCACCACATGAAATTCCCTGAGGAAAATGTTTAACTGTCTTGATCACTCTGGGGATCACAACGTAAGCATCGTAAGAATGAAATTTCATTGCATAGGTCCAAGAAATCGAGATATAAATCTCCAATATTGTGGCTCAAAGGAGACAACAACAAATAACGATGCTTGAAACATAAAGGTATCCAAAATTTGGGAACTGAAACTGGGTTACCGCTTTCGTGAAAGAATGAAAGTGGCGTACTACTTGTAAAACGTGAGACAATCAGAAGTCTCCATAGACGATGTCTGAAGAATAAGCTTATTCTGAAGGTAATAGATAAAAGCAACTTAGAATTTATGACCGGAGCTTACACAGTCAAAACTTTACTCTTTATGAACGATGAGTCAAAGGGCTGCAGTCCATAAACTGGAAGTGAGTCTTACCTCGCATAGAAAAAGAAATACTGACATGTTACTTGGGAGTCAAACTAAAGTCTGAACAGAAGGGGATATCGTCCTTTGGGAGGACTCTTAGAAAGAATTTCATTGGGAATCCAAGTAAGTACTATTGATTATAATCATCGGTTCTAGTTATGTGACACTCCCTTGTTTTTCTTGTGGAGCTCGCACATGATAAACGCGTTCTGGGAAACCATACATTCCAAGATGGGGTTCCTCGTGCTGTTAAACTGATAACCGCAGCTGGAGGTCATACTTTCATATCGTTCTCGATAACTTAGAACGCTGATTCTGGTAAAACATTACATTCTCCATCGTGCTTCGTAGCACGCTATAAGTATCGCTTCTGGATCACGTAGCCACTTGGGCTTGTTACGCCACATTAGATCACTTTACTAGATCGCGGGTACGATCTCTTTCCGTGTAGGGATGCATCTCCCGAACAGGCTTGAAAGTAAACTATTTTCGTTATAACTTGGTCTTTGTAAAGACATTGGGAACTTCTTGGTTCATCGTCTAGTATACATATATATATGTATACTATCTGTGTGCTTAAAAGAATGGACTTCCTTTAATTGCTGTCTATAAGTAGTACAATAGTACTTTTTGGCTCGTCTTTTCTTTCTCATAATTCCTTGGAATTTGAAGCTTGCCCAAACTGATGGGTTTTAGTTGGTCTCGTCGCCCTGGAAGGCGGTAACAAATTCTCGTTCTGCTAGTACTTGGTCCTATATGTCCCACCTAAGGTACTTCTCTAAAGCACTCTAGGTTCGCATATATAGTTCACATGACACTTATACATTCATGTCAAGCTCATAAGTCACAGATACTTTAAGCATATCTCATGCAAAGTATCAGCTATCACGTTGCATCTTGCAAAAATCTCAAATAAACATTTTCGTTCCCATAAAGGGCTGTGAAAATTCCTTTTTTTTGAAAATCCCATGAAATTCATTTTCATTCTTAAATGGAAAAAAAAAAAAAAAAAAAAAAAAATATTTTTCTTTCTATAAAATTTTCTTTTCTGGACGAGAGGGCGTCGGCCCCTGTTTCTGCTGCAGTTGATCGTGTCGAGCTGAGGTGTTGGGATCTTGTACTTAACATTCTGTTCATCTCCTAGCCTAGTACTATCTTTTCTGGACTGAGGCTTAGAAGGAAGGTTCTTGGGTCAGAGCGAAAGAAAGGTGCTCTGATACCACTCTGTCACGACCACATCTCCCTAGTCAAAGAAAGTGTAGCTTTACCGCGACTAAAACATACTGAAACTGTCTTAACTCGTCATAAGATGCTTAAATCAAAAGAAACATTGTCTGAAGTGTGTTGAGGGTACAAATCATGCTGAATCAGAGTAGTTATGGGAAATTGTCTTTGTTAAATGAATGTTCTGAATTTGCGCAACGGAAGAGTACCAAGACAGATGTAATATGTATGAAGACATACTACACCCGCTACCTTCCTACTTATTTGGTCTTCTGTCCCAACACCTCCTCGGCTTCGACAACAATCAACCTGCACATTAAGGAAAACAATATGCAGGGCTGAGTACTTGATGCACTCAGTGGGCTCATGCCGAAAACTGTTTTTCTTTTAGTTGTCAGCCAAGCTGAGTGAACGCGGGGTTTTACTGAAAATCTATCCCGGTCACTAAAATCTGTTATTTCTTTCTGAAAATAGACTGCAGTCATTTAAACTTCTGATGATATGCCATATCAGCTGCGTGAATCGGGAATGTGGCCACATTCCACGACCACTGGGCCTGCCAACCTAGCGCTAGCTCACGACCCACGGACCGGCCAACCTAGCGCTAGCTCACGGTCCCTATGTGTACACTAGTCCGAGTAGGATTTACTGACCTACTGGGACCCGAATTCGATTTAACTGGGTTGGCATAGCCAACAGATAGGCAATCATAAAACAAAACATGGCATGACAACTCATTCAAATAATCATATTTTCACATAAAGCATGCTTTAAAAGAAGGAAGAGAAACCCCACCTTAATTGCTTAAATTCTTGCAAAACGGTGCTTTCCTGTCCTGAGATTACTCGTCGAGCGACGACGTTCCTTTACAAAATTTAATATACTTAAATTAGGCTTTAAAAAAATATAATTGTTTATCTTGCATGTATGCATGCCTAAGCGTGTGCTTATTATTTTACTTCCTTCTTCCTATATTTAGAAGTCTTAAATCTTTAATTAAATCAATGATTTAATTATTCGGAAACTATTTTAACACGGCTTAAAAATTTCTCTCTTCCTTTTTTTTTTCTTCCGCGGCTTGAGAATTAAATCCCGTTATACCTTGGAACTAATTTTAGAGTATTGCTCCAACTAAAACCAAGCCCATCTATGAAAACGTATTTGATTTATTGGGCAAAAGTCGGCCCAGACCATTTTACTTCCTCAGGCCCATTTCCCTTCCCCTTCTGTATTATTTTTAAGTTGAGGCCCAAAATATTTATCCCCCAATTAAAATCGGCCCAGTTTTGAATAAATGGGCAGTGGCCCAATTCATGTCACTGCCTTCTCCACCGATTCTCTCTCTCCTTCCCCAAATTCAATTTCACCCAAGTTTCCATACGAGAGCCCTAGCTCTTCTCGGTGACTCCTACCGCTGTTTGCCATTCGCCGTCGCTCCGGCTCGCTCGTTTTCCTTTTTCGAACCCTCACCTAGTCTTCTCACGACATTCCCAGCTTGGAGAGATCGAGTCGCGAGGTTCCCGCTTCCATTGGAGGTGGGGTCTGGATCGAACGACGTCGCCTCCTCAGCACGCGCTCGGGGCTGCGGAAATTCGCAGGGCTCTCCGTCGCCTCGCCGTGGACTCGCGCTGCTGGTTCGAGACTCGGAGTTGCGGAGGACCGCAGGGTTCCCCGTTGCCTCGCCGCCCATTTGCGCTGCTGGTTCGAGAAGCACGGCGTCGCTGCGGCCGTCAGCACCGCCCTCTCCGACGACACCTAAAGCTAAGTCTTCTACCCCAACTCATATCTGATTTTGTTCCTCGACAATGGTTACTCAAAATTGTTGAGAGTTAAGTTTGTGCTAACGGTGACTTGAGCATCCCCTTTGGATCTACTGTGAAATTGGATTTCTAATTGGAGAAACTGATTTTGGTAGAAATTCCAGAACTTAGCTATGCCTTCTATGTGCACGACGCCATTTCTTTGTGTTCTGGCCTGGTCTAAAGGTGTATGGGCTATATTTGAGGCATTTATCACTATTACGTTGTTTCCCTTGTGTGAGGTGTTATGTATGATGCTATGAGCTATATTTGAGTTTGAGGAAGAAAAAAGGGTATGGAAGTTACCTTCTTCCACTGCTCCGATTCCCCTCCTCTGGCTTCGGTGTCGGCCTCTTTCCCCCTTTCGGTTCTGCTTAGAAATGCAGCTGATATGTGGTGTGAAGGGGCGGCTAAGGGTTGATCCCATATTTATGCACAGCTTGTAACTGAAAGCTGCTAAATTTGTTGTGTGGCTGGAAAAAGGGTCCTTGGTTGGTTATATGTTGGCTGGCCTTGCAGCCTTCTTTAACTGATTTTGGTGGCACATTGCAGGTGTACTCAGTGGTGTACTCGTGAATTAAATGCAGCCTCTGTTGCTCTTATACTACCTTACTGTAGTAGCCTTAATTCTCTTTGTTTTTCTTGCTGCATTTTCACTGGATCTTTCATGAGTTGTGTCTTCTTTTGGCAGGTATTCATAGAGATGGCAGGGTCTGTGGTTGACCACCGAGGCTGCCCTTCCTCGTAGTCTTGCTCTCTCGGGCTTGTCTGGAATCTGGGCCGAGATGGCCTATCGACAAAGTTCTTTGGGCTTCCACCATGTAATAGTGTAGCTCGAGTTAATTTTCTTTCCAACATGTACACAAAATCGATAATAGTTGGCGTGTATTTCTTTCTAACATTTACAAATTTGTTAGCTTTGGAATTTCTGAAATTGGTATTTATACTCTTTATTCAAGAAATAGAAATACCCCATCATTCTTTATCGTAACTTCTAGCATTTCATTTCAAAATTCTCGAGAATCTAAGTCTCGGCTATTACACTTACTTCCTAATACTAGTTAATAGTGTTGTGGGTAAAGGTTTTGAAAATGATTTTGAGCTCAATTGGATCCATTCACCGGCATTTTGCGGGTAGAAGGGCGTACATCTGGCCAGCTGGATCAGTTTGACAATTTAACTTGAGTATTCCAACAACATTCGAGAAGCATTAAGAAGCCAAGCCTTTCAGGCCACTTCAAGTCGAGCTAACGACTTTAAACAAAGGTGCTTGTTGGGAGGCAACCCAACTTGTTTTTTCCTTTAGTTCCTTTATTTTTTTTGTTTTCTATTTTTTTTCCTTTAATTTTCGTGCATTTTTCTGTGCACATAAAAAAAATTTAAATATATGTATATAAATTTAATCGTAGCGACCGTTGTACAATCCACAGCGGTCGCTGCCAAGTGGTCAAGTGTGCACGAGCAGGTCGGGCCCTAGGGCGGGCTGTAGCACTCGTTGTGCCGGCCGCAACGGCCCGTTAGAGATGCGCCGTTTGCACAACACGCGCAATGGTTGCTGCACGTCTTGTAGCGGTCGCCATAGAAAGGTCAGTAGCATGAATTCACCTACATAAGGTGAGTTTCTCTCCTTCTTTCCACCATCTTCTCCAATTCTCTCTTGCACACGACCCCAACTATAAAACATCACCAAATTCACACACCCACAGTCTCATTCTTCCATTCCATTCTGAATTTAAAGATTTCATCGTCCAATTCTCTCCAACTCAAGGTATGAATCCTACTCTTAATTTATGTGTTTTGATTGAATTCTTCCATGGATTTTGCTCTTTCTTGATGTATTGTTTTGTTGAAGAGCATGCTTTAGTTTGGGGGATGAGTGTGATGATGTTTCTACTTGTTTTTTATGGTTGAATTTCGCATGGGGTGGTGAATTGTTAGATTTTGTTGGTGAACTCCATTTTGTTCTTAGTTATTTATATGTTGTAATCATGTTCATAGCATTGTGAGGCTATTATTATTTCCATGAATTGCAATACATTAGTAGTGATAGAGATTGTTGATTTGTGTTGATTATGTTGATACGACTGTGCATGGGGGATGAATTCACGTTGGGGGATGGATTTTTAGTGTTCTAAATTGTTAGGTTTTATTTAACATGATCACATGCTACAATTTGGGATGCTTATATGATACAAACTTGCACGTATTTGTTGATTTGTGATGTGTACTTAGTTGAGCGCAAGTTTGGGGGAACCCTTGTTTGTCTATTATTTAGTCCTCTTTTTAGAGTTTGAACTTTCTTTTGTAGGATAATGAGAAAAAGAGGGAAGCCCGAGAATGCGAAGAGCTATGGAGTTAGCCTTCCATCGTATGAGCACAAAGCTATGTGGAAGAGAGTCTCGGCAAGAGACACGCTGCCCTCACGGTACCCCCACGAGCTTCCCCTATGTACTTTGTGGATCTTAGAAGACTTTTGGGCATTGTGCAACATCGGGGAAGGGAATGGCCTTATCCACATGTTTCAAGGAAGGTGGCCATCATATAGGAGACTCACTCTCGAGTTCATAAGCACGCTCAAGGTGCACAAGAACCGCCATTCCCGCACGCCCGAGAGCATTTACTTCAGCCTTGGCAACCACAACCATTCTTTTTCCATGGAGGACCTTTGTGAGGTATTCGATTGCTTCCGACCCCAACCCCGATGAAGATATCAACTATGAGTACTCCGACATTTAGGGTGCGATGACCACAGAAGGGGAAGATCATGACCCGGGCTATGCCAAGTCCTTTTCCATCCGCAACCCCGTTTTGAGGTACCTCCACCGAGCCATGACCCAATTGATGTTTGCAAGAATAGATGGTGGGAGTGTGTCCCAAACCGAGATCAGCGTCATGTGGTGTCTTCTCACCAAAAGAGGGTTCAACTATGGGATCCTCTTCACTCTCTACATTGACCGGATTTCCAAGAAGGACGGCTGTGTTATTTGTAACGGGGGGATTGATCACGGCGCTTGAAGACTGATTCTAGCGGTAAAGCATTTTTCATGCAAGTGGATTGGGATCACTTTCCCGTTCCCATTCCTTGTTTGACCAAGGTCGACACATGGGAGAACCAAGTCTATTGGAAGCTCAACCCTCCCGCCCACCGAAGAGTCATCGATGCCAAACCCGTCAATGGGGAGTTTAGGAGGAGGAACATTCCTTCCCGCATCCCTGCCTTCGACCCCGAAGATGACTCCGCCTTCGACGCCATCAAAGTGGGGCGCCACCATAACAAGAAGAAGAAGAAGAGGAGGACGTAGAGGGCCACCACTGCCGCACTAGAGCCAACTGCCGTCGCGGAAGGCCTAATTCCATTGAAGAATTTCAAGCCAACACCTCCGCCCAAATAAGAGATATGTTCTCCTACATGCAAAACGTGCCCAACATTTGGGACAATCGATGGGAGGAGCAACAACAAGAGAACGCCTTCAACCGCCAAGGATGGGCGGCTCAAGGTGATTGGCGGACGGCGGAACAAGCCTTTTGGGAGACTTAACGGCTAGAAGATATTCATCAACGTCAACAAATTGTCGAGCTCCAAAGGATGGCAGCTTAGATTCGTGAGGAGCACCAAACCATGAGTGGCGACATCACCTATCTCATTGGCACTTTCGACGACCTCAACGCTCACTTCCCTCCTCCTCCAGAATGAAGTCAAGCTCATGACTTTAAATAAGCACTTGTATCATTAGTTGTTCTTGTTTGAGACAATTTTTATTTTTGTTTTGGAACGTCTTTTCAATTTGTTTGTGTTATTTTCCTTTTTCTGCTTTATTGGAATTTTTTCGCAGGTTCTGGACTCTTCCCAGCGACCCCTGGCGATTGCGTAGCAGCCCGCTGGGAACACACAGAAAGTTTCTATACTCCACCCCAGCGACCGCTGGCAACTGCGGAGCGGCTCGCTGGCCACGCACAGTGTTCCAGTCGCGAATTTTTGAAATTTTCAAATTTTTGCTCATCCAACCTCTACGCGAAAAATTTCAAGGTGTATTTTTTGCTTTCTTTAGTTTACTCACGTCCCTACCCACTCTACAAACTTATTTTACACTTTGTTGTAAATAAGTTTTGGGCAGATGAAGTGGTGGACAGTGAGCTTAGGTTTTTGTTTTTGTTTTTGAAAATTCCCGAAATTGAATCCTTGTCATAACTTAACGCGAAGAACTTAGAAACATGCATGCTTAGGGACACATTAGACCGAGTTGCCTATGATATAAAGTTCTTTCATCTTTGATTAAGTATGGCTTAACGTTTTGATATGATGGTTTGGTTAAAAGGTGCATAATTAGTGAATTACTTGTTCGCCTTGAATCATGCTTATACCTTGTTAGATTTGTGCCTTAATTTCTTTCATGTGTGATTTATCTGCATTCATGTACATGTTTCTAGAACTTGCTCCTAGTCTGCCTAAGTTTACATAGTATTTAAGTTGATTTAGGAGGATGTTAGACCATCTTTTCATAACTACTTTTATATCCAAAATTTTGACCGTTTTCAAAATATTCTTTATCCCTTTGGAGCTAATTTTGATCCTCTAAGCCTATTCTTTGGAAGCTAAATTAATGGAGACAATTCATTGGGTTAGTATAGTTATTTTTATCTTCTGTAAATGAATTGGAGGGATAAGGGGAAATTATGAATTATGAAAAGTTGTGTGTTTAATGTTATAAAAGTGCATGTTGTGAAATAGAAAAATATTCAAATGTGTGCTTGATATAGAGAAGATGCCTATATATGAAAGAAAAAGAAGAAGAAAGAAAGGTTGTGTAAAAAAGGGAAAGTAAGGTTGTGAAGAAAAAGAAAGAATATCAAAGGTTTGGGAATTTGAGTTGAAGGAGAATAATTATCAAAAGTGTCTTGAGTTTATAAGAAAAGTGGAGTATATTTTACTCTACTTGAGATTTTATTTTTAACCACTTTTTAGATAAATATTTCTCACCTACCAAAGAGCCTACATTACAACCAAAATTAAAGACCTTCGGACTTTTGATGTTGTCACGACCGCCCATACTAGGGTTGCTACAAATACGACGATCGCGACCAAACATGCAAAGGTAGACTTTTATTGAAAACTTAATTAACTTAAAGGATGAAGAAAACATTTTCTTTTTGTTTTAAAGAAGCTTAAACTTATAACTTTGCTATTAAATAAAACAACATATGATAAACATTTTAAAAGAAGCAGCGGAGAAAATAGTTATTTAAAACCCAATCAACTTCTAAGAAAAACATGTAGTCTAACTCACGTAAAAGACATCATTTTCAGACAATAATGTAAATAGACGTTTAAAACCTAACACGACCAAAACATGCTCAACATAGTACGAAAAGATTTAAGTATTGAAACATGATTCAAAAACATAGCAGCGGAAATAAGGTTCAAAGGGAGAGTAAAGGATCACGCCTATGTATGAAGACACGACGCATCCTAAGGTTAGCTCAACATCCTCCGCAACATCCTGCTCAACCTGCACATAAGAAAATAATATGCAGGGCTGAGTACTTGATGTACTCAATGGGCTCATGCCGAAAATATTTTAATAAGTTATGTCATCCATACCAGTGATCTCGAGTTTTATATAGTAAGAAATGTCACGAGAAACACAAAAATTCAAGTCTGGCCAGACAATTTATCTCCCCACTTTTCACATCAATCCATCAATCACATCACAGTGCGATGAAAGTGTGGCCACACTATTCGCCCACGAGACCGGCCGACTTGCAAGGACGGCTCACGATCCCACCATTGTACACAGCCTGATAGGGTTTACGGCCCTACTCAGACCCGAATTCGTTTCACAACACAACCATATAGCCTAACGGAGTGAACTCATACGAACTAGGCATCAGGCACACAATCTCATAATAAAAACAACATGGCATGACATAACAGTTAAACCACCCTTATATCGCCACATTATAATTTTCGGAAAAGTAAAGAGGTTTGAAAAGAAAGCCCACCTCGATCGCTTAGCAAATTCACAACCCAACTTATAGCAACTCTCGATCCTCGAGTTCACGAGTACACAACACCCTTGTCAATGACAACACCAGTCAGCCTTCCACAACAACATTTTACTATGCATGTCCTATCGTTTTCTCTCTCATCGTTTTTCTCAAGTTCCCCAACCCAACATACGTCACAAAGGTATCCAAGCCCCTTGGCCTAGCGGTAAAGGGTGCTGGATACTGCGTCCATCCTGGAGGTCTCGAGTTCGAACCTTGGGTGGCGTAATTTGTCTTTCCTCCTTGTTATAGGAGTTGATTTGTAATTTCCTCCTTCATATATATGATATAAATATATGAAGTTAATTAAAAAAAAAAAACATACGTCACAAAGGTGTAAAGACACACGTAACACATTCCAACTTATCACAAAAAAAAAAAAAAAAAACATACGTCACAAAGGTGTAAAGACACACGTAACACATTCCAACTTATCACAAGTGATTTCAACATTTAAACAAGTTCCTTGGACATACATGCATCATATAATACTTTTAAACTTGAAACTAGGTGTCATTTTAACAAGGCAGAAAACTGGCAGAACTGCGCGACCGTTTTTTAAAAATCACTATAAATTCACCCGACCTCAAAAGAATCTAAATTTTGGTCACAATACAGAGGACACATTCAAGTTCATCCATGAAAATTTTCACATCGAAATCACGTCATTTAGTAAGTCCTATCACATAATAAACTCTCTGGTCGGAACACACAATTTCTGACAGCACTGCGCAGTTCATTGGAAAAAATCACCATAAATTCATCCAATGCCCAAAAAGGCTGAAAATTTAACAAGACTTAGAAGACACTTCAAATTTTCAATAGTTCAAGAATAAGATCAAACGGAGGTCATTTAGTCGGTCAAACAGATTACGAAACTTTCTGGTCGAGAACACACGTTTCTGGCAGAATTGCGCAGTCGACTTCACACATTTTTCAAAAATTCTTTTTTCCACAAAACGGCGTTAAATTTACACGAGACACAGAAAACACCATGAAATTTACTCAGCAAAATGTTCATATCAAAATTCGGCCGTTTGATAGGTCAATTACTCATCAGAAGCTACTGGTCGAACATCACAGATAACATACACACAATTTCTAAATTAGGGTTTCCTTCTCAATCATCCAAACACCAATTCTCATTCTTATAACACACAATCATGCTTGATAAGACTCTCTGAAACATGTTTGCACATAAACTTACATCATTCACCAAAGATTCAAATCAAACTTCACACAAATCAATTGAAAACGCATATTTATCAAAGTTTCAAGCAAACTCACTTTTTCCCCCGATTAAATTTGCGATCTACGATTCCTACACCCACTACATGCATGTAGGATTCAAGAACATGGTTCAAATGAAAAGAATGAGGAAAAGTGAAGCCAATATACCTTCTTTGACAAAATGAATCGGTAGAACCAAGAAACGATGCGATTCGTCGGAGATTCTTAAAAATAAACTTCAATGGATGCAAGAACAAGGATTGGATGGAGGATTTTTGGAGAGAAAGAGTGGAGAGGAGGGGAAAAAACGTGTGAAAGGGAGAGAGGGAGAGGGTGGACGAAAATTGTGACGGAAATGGTGGCTAGGGTTTATTTTGGCGGTATTTATAGTCTAGGTTTAAGTCCATGAATTAATTAATTAATTAATTGTGGAGGAATAAAATATAGGCTAATAAATAAAACTTCCACAATTATACAAGGCTTAATTTTCGAAAATTATTGTTGAATTTAAACAAGGAATTATTTGATATTTACTTGGAGAGAAATAAATCCGCAATTTATGAAATAAAAACAATGAATATTCCATAAACAAGGGAACAAAATAAATTAAATCTCCAAGTAGGAAATATGAGGTAGGGGCCGAAAATATAAGGGAAATTGCCAAGGGATTATTTCCACTCTTTATTTAATTTGGGTGAAGAAATAAAATGTGGCATGATTTAATTGGATTTAATTCAAAGAAAGAAGTCAACAAGGCACCAATTAAATCAAAGAAAAATTATTCATCCTCCTATTTTAATTAGGGGATTTTCGAAACTCCCAAAGGTAATAGACTAGAGTTCGAATTTTATGTATTACAATTTAGGAATCATTTGGGTTGGATTTAATTTGGATAAATAAATATCCCAAGGCAATTAACTAAATGCAAGAAATGAAATACTATTCCAATAATTAAAAAGGACCGAACATTCTGATGACTTGGCTCGAAAGATATAAATGCATGATCCTAATAATTATTTCCCCACATTGGAAAATATAAAATATCAATCACTTCATTCCACATCACCCACGATAATTATTTCACGCAATTCATTTAACCACATATAAACAAAAGTTTCTTAATCGAAATTTCAAATCAATATATAAAGGGTCAAAAAGTTTGGGATGTTACATCCTTCCCCACTAAACAAAAATTTCACCCCGAAATTTGTTCGTCTCACATAAATAACTCGGGAAATTTTTCTTTCATTTTATCTTCTAACTCCCACGTGGCTTCCTCGGGACCATGGTGCTTCCACAACACCTTCACAGACGCTATCGACTTGTTTCGCAATTCTTGTACCTTTCAATCTAGGATCGCCTCGGGCCTTTCCTCGTAGCTCATGTCGGGGGTTAGACTCACTTCCTCTTGATGGATCACATGCTTGGGGTCGAACACGTACTTGCGCAACTGCGACACATGGAACACGTTGTGCACGTTCCCAAAGCTGGGAGGTAACGCCAAACGATACGCTACAGGGCCTACTTCATCGATAATCTCGTACGGTCCTACGAAATGCAGTTTCAGCTTGCCTTTCACTCCAAACCTCACAACTCCTCTCGTCGGGGACACTTTCAAGAACACATTGTCACCGACGTCAAATTTGATTTCCGTTCGACGCACGTCGGCATACGACTTCTGCCTGTCTTGAGCTTCCTTGATCCTTGCGCGGATTTGATGCACAATTTCGGTCATCTCCTTTATCGCATCGGGGCCTAACATCTTCCTCTCGCCAACTTCATCCCAATAAAGTGGGGGGATTGACACTTCCTGCCATACAAGGCTTCATACAGAGCCATATCGATCGTCGATTGGTAGCTATTGTTGTAGGCGAATTCAACCAACGGTAGAACAGTTTCCTGCGGTTTCAGCTTGCCTTTCACTCCAAACCTCACAACTCCTCTCGTCGGGGACACTTTCAAGAACACATTGTCACCGACGTCAAATTTGATTTCCGTTCGACGCACGTCGGCATACGACTTCTGCCTGTCTTGAGCTTCCTTGATCCTTGCGCGGATTTGATGCACAATTTCGGTCATCTCCTTTATCGCATCGGGGCCTAACATCTTCCTCTCGCCAACTTCATCCCAATAAAGTGGGGATTGACACTTCCTGCCATACAAGGCTTCATACAGAGCCATATCGATTGTCGTTTGGTAGCTATTGTTGTAGGCGAATTCAACCAACGGTAGAACAGTTTCCCAACCTTCCCCTCGATCTAGAACAACGGCTCGTAGCATATCCTCAAGCATTTGAATCGTCCTCTCTGACTGCCCGTCCGATTGCGGGTGATAAGCGGTGCTGAAATTCAGTTGCGTGCCCAATTCGCGCTGCAAACTCATCCAAAACTTCGATGTGAACTTCGTATCGCGGTCGGACACAATAGTCTTTGGCACTCCATGCAAACGCACAATCTCATTCACGTACAATTTTGCCAACTTGTCCGCGCCATAGGTAATTCGAATTGGTAAGAAGTGCGCGCTTTTCGTCAGTCGATCGATGATCACCCAAATTGCAGTGTTGCCCTTCTGTGACTTCGGCAAACCCGTCATGAAATCCATAGCCAGATGCTCCCACTTCCATTCGGGAATTTCAAGTGGTTGCAACTTCCCATATGGCCGTTGGTGCAAGGCCTTCACTTGTTGGCATGCTAGACATCATTCCACGTATGATGCCACGTCTCCCTTCATTCCATTCCACCAAAATCTTTGCTTTAAATCCCGATACATCTTCGTGCTTCCGGGGTGAGCAGTGTAAGGTGTGTCGTGCGCTTCACTCAAAATCTTCTCCTTTAACGTCTCATCACTCGGCACACACAATCGCCCATCATACGTCAAGGCATTATCCGCCTCCTTACGGTAATGATCAAGCTTCTCGGTTCTCACCTTCGCACGTAATTCTTCCAACTTCTCATCACGTCGCTGGGCTGCTATGAGCTTGGTTCTCAAATCTGGCTTAATCACTAGCGTCGCCAATCTTGCTTCTACTGTCTCAGGCGCTTTCACTATTTCCAACTTCATCTTGTCGAACTCGTGAATCAACGCTTTCTCTTGCGTTAGGAAGTAAGCCAATTGCGGTTGGTTTTTCCTACTCAAAGCATCGGCTACTACGTTCGCCTTGCCCGGGTTATAGTGAATACCACAATCATAGTCTTTCACAATCTCTAACCAACGCCGCTGTCGCATGTTCAGCTCCTTCCGCTCGAAGAAGTACTTCAGACTCTTGTGGTCCGTATAGATTTCGCATCTCACTCCATAGAGATGGTGTCTCCAAATCTTTAGTGCATGCACCACTGCTGCTAACTCCAAATCATGAGTCGGGAAGTTCAACTCATTCAGTCTTAACTGTCGGGAAGCATATGCTATTACTTTCCCATCTTGCATTAACACGCATCCTAGTCCCACTTTCCACGCATCCGTATAGACGGCGAAATCCTTGTCGGGTTCTGATACCGCTAGGACTGGTGCTGTAGTCAACTTCTCCTTCAACAGTTGGAAACTCGCCTCACACTCCGGCATCCAAACCGCTTTGATTCCCTTCTTTAACAGTTGCGTCATCGGCCTCGCAATCTTAGAGAATCCTTCAATGAAACGTCGATAGTATCCCGCCAATCCCAAGAAGCTGCGGATTTCACTCGGCGTTTTCGGCGATTTCCAATTCTGCACGGCCTCGACCTTTGCTGGGTCTACTTGAATTCCATTTACCATCACAATATGACCAAGAAAGTTCACTCGAGTCAACCAAAACTCGCATTTACTAAACTTGGCATAAAGCTTCTCCTTTCGCAATGTTTCCAACACTGTTTGTAGATGCCCTTCATGTTCCTCCTCGTTCTTCGAGTACACTAAAACATCGTCGATGAAGACTAACATGAACTTGTCGAGATACTCGTGGAAAACTCGGTTCCTTAAATCCATGAAGACGGCCGGGGAGTTGGTCAGCCCAAATGGCATCACGACGAACTCATAATGGCCATAACGAGTGCAAAAAGCAGTCTTAGGCACATCCTCTCGTCGGACCTTTAGTTGGTGGTACCCTGATCTCAAATCCATCTTCGAGAATACACCTGCTCCTCGAAGTTGGTCAAATAAATCATCGATCCTCGGCAGTGGGCACTTGTTCTTCAACGTCATTTTGTTAAGCTCACGATAGTCGATGCACATCCTCATCGTTCCATCCTTCTTCTTAACGAACAACACGGGTGCTCCCCACGGTGACACACTGGGTCGAATAAAACCCAAGTCTAACAGTCCTTGCAACTGAATCTTCAATTCTGCCAACTCTTTAGGGGGCCATTCGGTATGGTGCCTTCGACACTGGCACAAATCCAGGTTCTAAGTCGATTGTAAACTCCATTTGTCTGTCGGGCGGTGGTCCAGGTAAGGTTTCAGGGAACACATCGGGAAAGTCTCGTACTACTTCCACGTCTTCCACTTTCAACTCTCCTTTTTTTCCTCTCCGTTCAGATATACAAGATATGCCAGACGCTCTTTTCTTATCATCGTGGTTGCTTGCAAGACAGCTATTACTGAGGTTCGTCTGTTCATGGAAATTCCATACGAGATAGTCGGCTCTTTGCTAGGTGCTTGAAAAGAAATTTGCCTCTTCATGCAATGTCGCATCAAGAACTCAGAATGTGTATCAAGAACTCAAAATTTTATCAAACAGTCTTAACTTGGATATCAAATGATTTCAAAAGTGTAGCAACACTGCTGAAAGTTTCTTACTCAGAATATGAATCACGAAGTAAAAAATATACTCAAACATTCTTAGCTTGGATATGAACCAATTTCGAATTGTAACAATTGGTTATAATCATCCCCACGGGGCTTGAAGGAACATAAGATATGAATATATGATGGAATCGAATTGGAGCTCAATTCTCATGGTAGGATACCAAACAAGATAATTCTGTTGTTTGACCGAATTTGAAAGGTCCACACATCAATGGATAATGACTTATAGGGTTGAGAAAAAGAATGATCAGTTGCATGAGTATTGAGAAATGTAGGCAATTATCACAAAATGGTACTGATCATGGTTCAACGAAAATCATAATATGGAATGGTAGAATCACATCAATGGGTTTATAAGTTTGTGAAAGGCAACCAAAGTCAAAGGGGCTTTCGAAAACAATCAAGTAGATTAAGTTTGTCAAGGCAAGGTATAAAATGTAGGCCTTAACTTCGCGTTGTAGAAAGAAGTGTTCTAATATTGAAAGGATACACATAGTGGAACTGAACCAAAAAGAATTTCACTATGTAAGAAAGAACTTGACACAGACATGGTGACAAAATGAAAAACTGAACGAAAGCTCAAAGAAGAATAGCCCATAGAAAACATGTCTGCGAAACCTGATTATATTGAAGGACATAACTGCAAGCAGCCTTAGGAATTAAGTTCAATAGCAAAGGCTCACAAAGTCAAAGTACGGTCCGTATAAATAATAGGTCAAAGAAGACTACAATCAACCCAAGTTTCCAAAGTTATGAAGGCAACACCACTTTCCAAGAACTGAAAATGAGTTATGACTCAATGGAGGAAAAGAAACATTATGCATCACTTACAAGGGGTGAATGGAACAAGTTGTTAAACCGACAAGGGCTCACGGCTATTTGAAAGGTCCTGAAAGATAACTTCTTAGAATCCACGTAAGAACTGTTGATTAGAATAGTTTGTTCTAGCTATTAAAGTCGCACCCCTCGTTCATCTTTTGCAAGCCGAAACTGGTAACATCGCTCTAAGAACCGTGGATTCCGCGCTGAGATTCTTCGTGTCATTGCCACTAATAATGGTAGTCGGAATCTACATCTTCGTAATATCCTTTGCATGTCATACTGACTATCCTCGTAGGACATTGTTATCATCCTCGTGCTCCCTAGTAAGGTATGAAGATCATCTCCATCGTGTTGCCACTTACGCAAGATTACACTATACTAATTTAAATCGCGAGTATGATCGCTCATCGTTGCATGAAAATATCTTTTAGCATCGGTTCTTCTTGTCTCACACCTTGACTTAAGCGTTTGCCTCAACTCTCATATTCTCGTACGTTTCATTGCTTGGAACAGCAATAGTTAAGTTTCCAACTTAGAACTACGATTCGCGTGGTCAACTAGGCTTATGTTTTAGGTACTCTAAGTTCACAACACAATTCATCATCTCATAGATCATCATCTACCACAATTTACGACATTCATACCTCAAGATAAACACACCACATTTTCACATACCATAGCAAAACACTTTCGAACTTCACAATTATATTCAAAACTTTAGAAACAAAATTTCTTTAAACTTTCACATGTTCCCAAATTTTTTCCACATCTCACTTTTAAAGTAAAAGCTTTGACTCAAACTAAAACATATTTTTGCATCAACTTTCATCATGCGTATAAAACACTCCATAGAACAACGCATCATATTTCGCACCTCATAACATACATAACATCACACTTTCGTAGCTAAATTTTCCAAACGAAAAGTTAATTATAATTTTTTTTTCGAAACTCAAAATTTATTTTTTGAACCATTCATAAACACAACATTTTCCGTTGATCAATAAATTTTCCTAAAAGAAAGAACTAACATGTTTTCATTTAAAGTTCAAAGATATTTTTTTTCAAAAATTCCGAGAACTTTCCACAACATAAACATTTTTCCATAATCAAACTCCACTAGAACAAATAGTCATTAATATTGCAAAACATCAATCACAAAATCCTTTTCCATTTTTTTTTACATGTCAAACACCATGCATATCTTTCAAAACTCATAACACATTTGCATTCCAAACAAAACACTCATGCACTTCACATATATGTTTGAAACAACATTTTTAGATTACTCATTTTTTTTAAAAAATTTCAACATTCTCAAAACAACTCGTCAATTTCCACCTTTCATGTAAAACACGCCATCTTCCTATGTTCACATGCTTACGTCATAACAATTTCACACACATAGCACATATTTAAGTCATCATGCCAATCATGCTCATGTCTCCACATAATCATACTATCACAATATCGTATTCACATATCCATAACACGTGGTTTAATTATCATGTCATTCATGCTCGTATTCCACGTAATCATACTATCACAACGTCATATTCACACACATAATACATGCTTAGATTATCGTAGCAGTCATGCTCACATAGTCATCCCATCACAACTCATCCTCACGCATATCGTTCATTCACATGTATAAACTTGTCAATCGTCGTATCATATAGTCATCCATTTCATGCATCTATCTCACATGCTTTCAACAAATAAAACATACCTCATTTTCATTGGTTGAGCGTGATGTTGTGGATGTTGAGCCTTCATGACACTACTAGTCAATAAGGGTTCACTAATCTAGACTTAAGATAAAAGAAGACTCTCAGACCAGAGCGCAGCACTAAGCTCTGATACCACTCTGTCACGACCGCCCATACTAGGGTTGCTACAAATACGACGATCGCGACCAAACATGCAAAGGTAGACTTTTATTGAAAACTTAATTAACTTAAAGGATGAAGAAAACATTTTCTTTTTATTTTAAAGAAGCTTAAAGCTATAACTTTGCTATTAAATAAAACAACATATGATAAACATTTTAAAAGAAGCAGCGGAGAAAATAGTTATTTAAAACCCAATCAACTTCTAAGAAAAACATGTAGTCTAACTCACGTAAAAGACATCATTTTCAGACAATAATGTAAATAGACGTTTAAAACCTAACACGACCAAAACATGCTCAACATAGTACGAAAAGATTTAAGTATTGAAACATGATTCAAAAACATAGCAGCGGAAATAAGGTTCAAAGGGAGAGTCAAGGATCACGCCTATGTATGAAGACACGACGCATCCTAAGGCTAGCTCAACATCCTCCGCAACATCCTGCTCAACCTACACATAAGAAAATAATATGCAGGGCTGAGTACTTGATGTACTCAATGGGCTCATGCCGAAAATATTTTAATAAGTTATGTCATCCATACCAGTGATCTCGAGTTTTATATAGTAAGAAATGTCACGAGAAACACAAAAATTCAAGTCTGGCCAGACAATTTATCTCCCCACTTTTCACATCAATCCATCAATCACATCACAGTGCGACGAAAGTGTGGCCACACTATTCGCCCACGAGACCGGCCGATTTGCAAGGACGGCTCACGATCCCACCAGTGTACACAGCCTGATAGGGTTTACGGCCCTACTCAGACCCGAATTCGTTTCACAACACAGCCATATAGCCTAACGGAGTGAACTCATACGAACTAGGCATCAGGCACACAATCTCATAATAAAAACAACATGGCATGACATATTAGTTAAGCCACCCTTATATCGCCACATTATAATTTTCGGAAATGTAAAGAGGTTTGAAAAGAAAGCCCACCTCGATCGCTTAGCAAATTCACAACCCAACTTATAGCAACTCTCGATCCTCGAGTTCACGAGTACACAACACCCTTGTCAATGACAACACGAGTCAGCCTTCCACAACAACATTTTACTATGCATGTCCTATCGTTTTCTCTCTCATCATTTTTCTCAAGTTCCCCAACCCAACATACGTCACAAAGGTGTAAAGACACACGTAACACATTCCAACTTATCACAAGTGATTTCAACATTTAAACACGTTCCTTGGACATACATGCATCATATAATACTTTTAAACTTGAAACTAGGTGTCATTTTAACAAGGCAGAAAATTGGCAGAACTGCGCGACCGTTTTGTAAAAATCACTATAAATTCACCCGACCTCAAAAGAAGCTAAATTTTGGTCACAATACAGAGGACACATTCAAGTTCATCCATGAAAATTTTCATATCGAAATCACGTCATTTAGTCAGTCCTATCACATAATAAACTCTCTGGTCGGAACACACAATTTCTGACAGCACTGCGCAGTTCATTGGAAAAATTCACCATAAATTCATCCAATGCCCAAAAAGGCTGAAAATTTAACAAGACTTAGAAGACACTTCAAATTTTCAATAGTTCAAGAATAACATCAAACGGAGGTCATTTAGTCGGTCAAACAGATTACGAAACTTTCTGGTCGAGAACACACGTTTCTGGCAGAATTGCGCAGTCGACTTCACACATTTTTCAAAAATTATTTTTTCCACAAAACGGGGTTAAATTTACACGAGACACAGAAAACACCTTGAAATTTACTCAGCAAAATGTTCATATCAAAATTCGGCCGTTTGATAGGTCAATTACTCATCAGAAGTTACTGGTCGAACATCACAGATAACATACACATAATTTCTAAATTAGGGTTTCCTTCTCAATCATCCAAACACCAATTCTCATGCTTATAACACACAATCATGCTTGATAAGACTCTCTTAAACATGTTTGCACATAAACTTACATCATTCACCAAAGATTCAAATCAAACTTCACACAAATCAATTGAAAACGCATATTTATCAAAGTTTCAAGCAAACTCAGTTTTTCCCCCGATTAAATTTGCGATCTACGATTCCTACACCCACTACATGCATGTAGGATTCAAGAACATGGTTCAAATGAAAAGAATGAGGAAAAGTGAAGCAAATATACCTTCTTTGACAAAATGAATCGGTAGAACCAAGAAACGATGCGATTCGTCGGAGATTCTTGAAAATAAACTTCAATGGATGCAAGAACAAGGATTGGATGGAGGATTTTTGGAGAGAAAGAGTGGAGAGGGGGGGAAAAAACTTGTGAAAGGGAGAGAGGGAGAGGGTGGACGAAAATTGTGAGGGAAATGGTGGCTAGGGTTTATTTTGGTGGTATTTATAGTCTAGGTTTAAGTCCATGAATTAATTAATTAATTAATTGTGGAGGAATAAAATATAAGCTAATAAATAAAAATTCCACAATTATACAAGGCTTAATTTTCGAAAATTATGGCTGAATTTAAACAAGGAATTATTTGATATTTACTTGGAGAGAAATAAATCCGCAATTTAGGAAATAAAAACAATGAATATTCCATAAATAAGGGAACAAAATAAATTAAATCTCCAAGTAGGAAATATGAGGTAGGGGCCGAAAATATAAGGGAAATTGCCAAGGGATTATTTCCACTCTTTATTTAATTTGGGTGAAGAAATAAAATGTGGCATGATTTAATTGGATTTAATTCAAAGAAAGAAGTCAACAAGGCACCAATTAAATCAAAGAAAAATTATTCATCCTCCTATTTTAATTAGGGGATTTTCGAAACTCCCAAAGGTAATAGACTAGAGTTCGAATTTTATGTATTACAATTTAGGAATCATTTGGGTTGGATTTAATTTGGATAAATAAATATCCCAAGGCAATTAACTAAATCCAAGAAATGAAATACTATTCCAATAATTAAAAAGGGCCGAACATTCTGATGACTTGGCTCGAAAGATATAAATGCATGATCCTAATAATTATTTCCCCACATTGGAAAATATAAAATATCAATCACTTCATTCCACATCACCCATGATAATTATTTCACACAATTCATTTAACCACATATAAACAAAAGTTTCTTAATCGAAATTTCAAATCAATATATAAAGGGTCAAAAAGTTTGGGATGTTACAGATGTTTAATCACATCTAGTAGATGATGGATTAAACTTTGAGCAAGCATATGGTAAACTTTGCATGATGCATGATTTGAGTGCTTAAATACTTTACCTTATACACTTTCAGAGTGATAGAACACTTCCCATCTTTGGAAGTTCTCCACATGTGAGTGTATGAATTCAAGGTGTTCCACGAGTTAGTAATGAAAGTGCACTAATAAGCCTTGCTTGATTTGATTTGGTTAATACATGTTTGATCTATCTTTTCCAAACTTTGAGGCAATTATGACGTCTAGTCCTTGTGCATTCCGTGCGTCTATTCTTGTGTCTTTTATGTTTTGTTCGAGGACAAACAAAAATGTAAGTTTGGGGGAGTTGATACGCTCGGATTTTGCACGGTTTTAAGGCCATCTTTTGGTCCGTTTTTAATGTCAAAGTTGCAATACATGTTCACTACTTGCATATTTTATCTATTTTGTTATTTTGACATGTTTTGTGAGAAATGTGTATATTTAAGCCTAAAAAGGGAGTCAAAACGCGATGTTGGAAATTTGGAGCTGTTCTGCATGTCCAGCGGTCCGCTGCAACACAACCTGCGACCGCTAGCGCCCAACGACCGCTAAGTCAATAGCGGCCCGCTCCAGGAAAGTTGTGCATGAAGAAAGGACACGCCCAGCGACCACTGAGAAGTGCATGGCAACCGCTATAGAGAGTCCAGAGAGTTACTTGATGATGGCTAGCGACCGCTAAAACAAGTGCAGCGGCCCGCCAGCCAGGAGACAGAAGCCTCAGACCAACCCACAGGGACCACTGGCCAAGGTGAAGCGGCTCGCTGGGAAATAGTGGCGAGCAGAAATTGCGCTACTTTCTCTCCAAGACCTACCATACTTTGCAATCCTTTTCCTTGTTTGAAGAGGGATGGAATTTCCCTTATAAATACCCCCCAAAGTTTCATCAAAAATAGATCTTCTCTTTTCCAAATATTTCCAAAGCTTAAAAGTTAGAATGCTTTATTGTGCAAGGGGTTGGAGAAGGATTCAAGATCATCAAGGCTACAAGGATTCAACCTTTGGGCAGATTTGGATTTTTGTGGCTGAAGGAATGGAAGTTGATAGGTGGGATGATTCTGAGCAGATCTTGCATGCTCGGTTCATTACTTCTATGATACCTGTCCCTTTCTTTGTTTCGGTGGCTTACGGGAAATGCTCTAGAAAAGGAAGAATTGGGATGTGGAGCAAGCTCAGAGAGCTTGCTGCGAAGCTGGATGGTCAGCCTTGGTTGATGGGGGGTGATTTTAACATTTTTGTTTCTGAAGAGGAAAGACAGGGAGGTAAGAAGAAGAGGACTAGGGAGATGATGGAGTTTGAGGAAACCATCAGTGACTGCCAGCTATTGGATGTAGGGGCTGATGGACCTAAGTTCACATGGGCGCGGGGAGATACCTTTGAGAGGTTGGACAGAGTGCTTATTGGAGAAGGCTGGGCAAATGTGTTTGAAGCAACAAGAGTTACCAATCTCCCAAGAATTCTGTCAGATCATTGCCCTCTTTTGATAGTGAGCCGAGTCCCTGGCCCGAGAATTATGCCCTCCTTTCGCTTTCAGAGTATGTGGGTAAGGCATCATTTGTTTTTGCAAGAGGTGGAAAGATGTTGGAAGGAGGATACTGGCACAAGGGGAATGACCAATGTGAAACTTAAGCTGAGCCGACTTAAAAGAAGCTTGAAAATCTGGAATCGTGTTGTTTTTGGGGATATCTTTGAGAGGTTGAAGAAAGCTGAAACAGAGGCCAAGGAGGCTTTAGAAAATTATGAGAAGGAGCCTTCTCCTTCGCTGAGGTCTGAGATGAATAGAACCACGGCAGAGTATCTGTTAAGGCTGAAGATGGAAGAAGATTTCTGGCGTCAGAAGGCGACACTAAGATGGGTGGCCGAGGGGGAAAGGAACTCAAGATTTTTTCAAGGTTGGGTAAAACAGAAAAGAGTCAAGTCCAGAATCCACGTGATTGTGGATGGGGAACAGGTTTTAACTGATGATGTGGAATTAAGAAACTCGGCTGAATGTTTTTTTAAGAATCTGCTGACTGATGATGTGGGAGCATTGGCTGAGCCAAATCTGGAAATCCTTCCTACTCTCCCAATGCATATAGACATGGATCAGCTGGCTGAAGCTCCTTCGGCCGAGGAAGTAAGACATGCTGTTTTTAGTATCAATTCAGAAAGTGCAGCGGGACCTGATGGGTACTCAGCGCTTTTCTTCCAAGTTTGCTGGGGTGTGATAGGGAGAGACTTGGTGGAGGCAGTGCTTGACTTCTTCAAGGGCAATCAAATCCCAAGGGGCATTGCAGCAACTCTGATAGTACTAGTCCCGAAGAAGAAGGATCCTTCGAGATGGGCAGATTTTAGGCCTATTAGCTTGTGCAATGTGATGAATAAGATTATCTCCAAGTTGATCACTATGAGACTTGCCCCTCTTCTGCCTTTGCTTACAGTCTCTAATCAAAGTGGCTTTATTAAAGGGAGGCTACTAAGTGATAATGTGTTGCTAGCCAAGGAGCTTTTTCATGAACTCTGGAAGGGTGTGGTCTCTCCAAATATGGTTCTGAAGTTAGACATGGAAAAAGCGTACGACCGGGTGCAATGGTCGTTCCTTTTTAAAGTTCTTAGACACATGGGCTTCTCGGAAAGATGGGTGAAACTTATTGAAAATTGCATATCTCCTTGCTGGTTTTCGATTTTAATCAATGAGAGTCCAGCAGGCTTCTTCAAATCTTCCCGAGGGCTTAGACAAGGAGACCCAATTTCCCCATCTCTCTTCATTTTGGCTGCAAAGTACTTGTCGAGGTCACTTGATCATTTGATCTTAGGCCAGAAGGAGATGATGTATCGTACAGCTAGATATACAATGGGAGTTTCTCACTTGGCGTATGCGGATGATATTATTGTGTTCTCTCAGGCTCAGAGCTCGACTATTTTAAAGCTTATTGAATGCTTAAAACATGATATGGAGGTGTCTGGGCAGAAAGTTAATATGGGGAAGAGTTGTTTTTTTCTTGATATGAAGCATGTTTCATGGGCCCAGGAGGTTTCTATAGTCAGTGGGTTCAAGCATGGGAGCCTGCCGGTTACTTACCTAGGTGTTCCAATTTTCCAAGGTCCAAAGAAGACAAGTCTTTTTATGTTCCTACGAGATAAAATTTCTGCAAGGATACATGGCTGGAGTCATAGGCACCTCTCCTTTGGGGGGTGGTTGACACTGTTAAAGAGTGTACTCGGGGCTATTCCTAATCACATTTTTCAAGTACTGGAGCCTACAAAAGGCGCCTTGAGGCAGATAGAACAAGTGATGGCTAGATTCTTGTGGGGGTCGTGTAATTCCTCACGGAAGACCCACTGGATCAAATGGGAACGGGTTTGCCTGCCTACGGACGAGGGGGGACTGGGGATCCGTAGTTTGTCTGATCTGGTGGAGACTTCTAGCATTAAAATGTGGTGGAGATTTCGTGAACAGGGGTCTTTTTGGGCTCAATATATGTTTCGAAAATATTGCTCCGTTTCTTTTCCTATAATTTTCTACAGGTCTCAGCGGTTTAGCTCAGTTTGGCGACGCATGTTCAAAGTTGGAGATCTTTGCCGTGCTCAGACCAGATGGGTGCTCGGGGACGGACACATCAGTTTTTGGTACGATGCTTGGGTGAGGGATGTCCCGCTGGCAGAGCTTTGTGTTCCTGGCATCCCTTTACGAAATATAAAAGTTAATGAGCTCTGGGAAGAAGATCAATGGAATGAGATGGAACTGTGGCTGATGGCAGAGGAGGTGGGGCTAGCTGATGAAATCATTGATGGCATTCTTCAAATCCCGATTGATAGGAGTAATAAGGACAAGGGAAGGTGGAAACTTAATGGTAATGGAAAATTTTCTAGTACGTCGGCTTGGGAGTTGGTGAGAAATAAAGCTGAAAAACGCCAAATACATGAACTAATTTGGGGGAAATGCATTAGTCCGTCAATATCAATGTTTTTATGGCGTCTCCTAGCTAATAGAATCCCTGTGGACTTGAAGTTGAAATGGATAGGAATTCATTTGACATCTAAGTGTAGATGTTGTGAGAAACCTAGTGAGGAATCTCGGCTCCACCTGTTTGCAAACGGAGAAGTGGCAAGGAGGGTGTGGGGGCATTTTGGGAGGTGGTTTCCCCAGGTTCTCCGTGTGAGGGCATAGGAGAGAACCTGGACCTCAGGTTCAGGTGGTGGCAGAGGTTCTTGGGTTTTCGTTCTAGCCAGCCCTTGTGCGTTTTAATTCCTTGCCTTATTCTTTGGTTTATTTGGACGGAGAGAAATGAGAATGTGCATAGGGAGAAACCCCTAGAAGCTGATAATGTGATAAGAAGAGTGATGTCGCACCTGAGGAATCTGGTCTTGGCCAAGATGATAGGGCCGGACCAGTGGAAGGAATGCTGTCCGAGGCTAGATATCATGAATGAGCCGGCTCGGGAGAAGAATAGAAGGAAAGTGGGCAGGGTCCAGTGGAGGCCTCCTGATTTTGGCTGGGTGAAACTGAATGTTGATGGCGCTTTCTGGTTATCTACTCAAGGAGCAGGACGAGGGGGTGTGGTGAGAGATAGCCTTGGAAATATCCTTGCAGCTTTCTTGACTGGTCTGAATTGTAAATCTTGTCTGGAGGCTGAGGTGGCAGCAGTTTTGATAGGAGTGGATCTGGCTAAGCACCATGGTTGCCAAATTTGGATTGAGACTGATGTGGAGATGGTAGTCAGGTGGCTGACTGCAGATCAGTTGGGTTCTGCTAGAACCTGCATAGACATGGTGAAAATTAAGAGGGAGTTGGCTGGAATTCCTTGGAGAATGTCGCATATATATATGGAAGGTAATAAGGCTGCGGATTTCCTGGCAGAAGTTGGTTTACAGTCTGGGACAAGGATGGTCTATACGGGAGCTTGGCACTGGTCAAAGCTTTATGCCGGTTGGAACAGCTTGGAATGCCAAACATTCGTTTCTGATAATGGCTGGCACTGCACAAAACTCAACTGTATGCACAGAAGCTTCCGGCTGGAGTTAGTTGGGGATAGTAACTTGTTTCGGTTTTCTTTTGATTTTGTTTGTGTTTTGTTTTCTTCTTTCTCTGTCAAGATTGTCCACTTTTGGGATGGTCTGTGTATGAACTCTTCGTTTTTTGATGATATATAGGGGATGAGGGTCCTACTTAACCCTCTACCGTGAAGGTGTTCGATAAAAAAAAAAAGGATTCCACCTTTGGGTTTTATTTGCTTTAATCTTTATGTTTTCAGTTTATTCTATCATCTGTAACTAAATTCATAGGATTCTAGGGATGTGTTAGTAACGACTTTGATTATACAATTCCTATTTCTATTTAATATCAATTTTTTTCTTACTTTGTTTCTTCCTTGAGTTAATGGATAATGCTTAACGTTTGAGTGACACATTCTGTGGTGAATAAATATAACTTGCTACATAATCGTGAGAGGAGGTTGGCGAGTTAGATCCACTTAATAGACACTACGATTAGCTTCCTTTAAAACGACACTGTTAATTAAGAGTGAGGACTTTTCAAGGGTCTTAGGAGCTTTTAGGAGTTATGTATTTAGGACTGCCAACCCTAATGTTTGTAATCAACGTTTGCATCGCATGATCATAACTTAGGTGACTCGTTCTATCAAAGTAAGAACTGTGCTAGGGTGTTGTAGTTGAAATTTGTATAACCATAACTGTGAACGCACATCCCCGTAATTTTCTTATCTCTATACTTTTATCTCCATCTTTATTTGCAACTAGTTGTTTCTTTGCTTTTAATTGTTCTTTGTTTTAAAAAAACTTCAAAACTTTCGGTTCTTCCAGATAGTAATTGAGTTTTAGTAGAAGATAGACAGTTTGTGTTTGTTTTCCCTGTGATCGATATCCGGTACTAACCTTTTGTAGCACCCCAGAAAATTGTGATTTTTTATTATTATTATTTTTATTTGATGGCTTGTTTTTTTAATTAATATGGATGTTGAATGAGAATTTCTTTTGTGGAAATTGAGTCTCTATGTGTCTGAGTTAATTATGTGAAATTAGTTATTGTGAGTTATGTGAGTTAATGTGATTAAGCTTCCAATGTGTGAATTAATTTAAATGGGATAATGCATAATCATTCTAGCCATTTTATTTGAAATTTTTGGCCCTCCTATTTATTAGAAATAATACTTTCTTTCTTGGATTTAATTTTACTTTGGGATATTTATCCAAATTAAATCCAAACCAAATAACCCCTATGCTACTCTAAATGATTTTCGACCCCTTGGCCATCCCTTGAGATTTTTGAAATCTCCTATTAATTAGGAGAATAAATTATTTTTGTAGATTTAATTGGTATCTTGTTTGTCTCATTCCTTGAATTAAAATCTAATTAAATCTTACCATATCTCGCCAAATCTCTCCCTATCCTATTTTAATTAGGATTTGACTATTTCCTTCTTTGAGACCTCATTATTTTCACCCCTTATGCCTATTAATTACTTTGTGGGATTAATTTATTTGTTACCTATTTTGTGGGAGTCTTTTCCTATAAGAAATTACCAAATTTAAATCCTATTCCTATTTGATTTGAGGATTTAAGTATTTTTCCTTGATTTCTCCCATTACACACGCCCCTTTTTATTTTCCCACTTGGAGATGCTTGAATTATTTCATTACCTTATTTATGAGATACCCAATATCTTTTTACATATTTTGTGAGTATCTCTCTCTCCAAGTAAATACCAAATCAATATCTATGCCAATTAAAGGGCATAATTTTCAAAAATCCCTCCCCCTTTAACACACGTCTATTTTCCTTTTAATGGTGCGATTTATTCATTGACCTATATTTTATTCTTCCACAATTTCAATTGCTTTATTTAATTGTGAGACTTATCCTAGACTATAAATTAAAAGAACCCTAACCCTAGCCCCATTATTCACGCCACTCTCTCCTTCTCCTCCTCCTCCTCCCACACGTTTTTTCCCTCTCTTCCTCTCCTTCTCCACCAATCTTTCACTAATTCCTTGTTCTTGCATCATTGTAAATTTGGAAATTCAAGATTCATCGAAGAATCGCATCTTTCGTCATTCCTACCGATTGTTTTTCAAGAGAAAGGGTTGTTGTGCGTACGTGGGTACGAAGAGCAAGGATTTCAATAAGTTGTGAACCGTGTTTGTAAGAAATCGAGGTGGGCTTTCTTTTACTAAACTCTTTTACGTTTCAAAATTATGATATTGGAGTTATAAGGGAGGTTTAAAGTGTTATGTCATGCCATGATTGTTTTGATGTTGAGATTGTTGCCTGATGCCTAGTTCATTTGAGCTTGTTCCGTTAGGCTATAGGGTTGTGATTGTTTTGTTGTTGACATTGTTGCTTGATGCCTAGTTCGTTTGAGCTTGCTCCGTTAGGCTATAGGGCTATGTATGAAACGAATTCGGGTCTAAGTAGGACCGCAAACCCTATCAGGCTGTGTACACAGGTGGGATCGGGAGCCGTCCTAGCTAGTCGGCCGGTCTCGTGGGCGAATAGTGTAGCCACACTTTCGTCGCACTATGGTAAGAGGATGTAATTGATTGATTGTGGAGAAAGTGGGGAGATTGTTTTGACTAGCCAGTCTACGAAAATGTTTTGTGATACTCGATGATATTCTTTTCTAAAATGTTAAAACTCGAGTTCACTATGGTATGGATGACATAACTATTATCAAATATTTTGGCATGTGTCCACTGAGTATATCAAGTACTCAGCCCTGCATATGTTTTCTTTATGTGCAGGTTCAGCGGTGATGTTGCGGCGGATGTTGAGTCGAGCCTTAAGAAATTCCGGATGCGTCGTGTCTTCATACATAGGCGTCTCCCTATGACTCTCTAGACACCTTTATTCCGCTACCTTGTTTCGAATCGTTCTTGATAAAGTCTTTCGTTTTACTCTACACTACTTTATGACATTAATTACCTTGAGATATTAACCCGCTGCTTAATTGGTTAACCGATTAAAACTTTTCTTTTGAAGCTTTGTTTAAGATGTTGTCTTTCATTGTTTTCCCCTTCTTCTTCTCCGCTCCTTAGTCCCTTCCCTAGTCACGATTTCCCCGTCTTTACTATCCTTAGTAAGGGCGGTCGTGACACCTTTAGCTATACTATTCCTACCGTGTATACTTGCAGGTATTTATAGTGCTAATAAAAAATGCATCACCACGTCAATCTAGATATTATAGTTTGATGGATATTTTGGATTTATATATTATATGGAAGTGTGATGGTAAATGAAACGTTTCCTAAAACGGAAACATTATCATAACCCATTAAAAATGAAACGTTTCATAAAATGGGAACAACATCATATCTAATTTTACATCTCTCTTACTTTATTCTCTCCTCATTAACTTAAAAATTAACTCTACATAAAATCTCGTGCTGAAAAGTAAATGTTTCATTTCTAATAGGACGGAGGGAGTACAAGAGTTTTTATGCTTCAAATGAGCTTCCACGATATAAAAATGATTATGATGTTGTATTGACCAAAATGATCTTGTCTTGAATACTACTCTGTAACGCCCGTACTTTTTAAAGTACTAATTTAATATATGTCATGAAATAATTAATAAAATTATTTCGGATGCTACCCTTCTCGTTAATTTTCTTTGGAATGCAGTATAGTATTATGTGTTTGTTGTTATGGGACGTCCTTTTTATTTAATTGTGGAATTTTAGGAGACATGTTTGAAAGTCTCGTTGAAGTAATGATGTCGATATTGCTATACTTGGCATAAAGAATGAGATGTTTGAGATGAATTTTATAGTACTTGGAGCGCATAAATCGAGGAACGGTTGAGGAATTTATATTTGGAACAACACACCAAATATAAATTGTTGCGTTGGGCGATTTTAATCTTTGTTGGAGACGAGATAACGAAATTAATTAAAGCTTCCGTGAATTTTAAATTAAGAGAAAAGAATGGGAGAACGTAAAGTATTTATATACTTGGGCTTCTCAAATAAAAAAAATTGAGTCCAATATTCTTATAAGTAAAAATGGCTTTGGGCCATAACAATAAAAAAAAAATCTAACCAATAAAGAATTATACAAATGTGGGCTTTACAACTAAATGAGCCCAAAACAAATTTAATTAAAGTGTGGGAGCCAAATCATTCCAAAAATGTGGGAACAAGCCCAACACCTCTTCTTCTTCTTTCATCCCTCCTTCTCGGCCGATACATCCCAAGGAGACTCTTCATGTTCCCAACTTCTTCACCTTCCATATCCCTCAATTAACTCTACAAAATCAAGAGTCACCCAAAATTAAAACTTATGTTCATTTATCTTTCACCTACCCTTTCACTTCAACATTTCAAGCAAAAGAAAAGGTGAGAGAGAGTGAGAACCGAGAGAGAGCCGAGTTTGAGAGAGTGGAAGAAATTGTTGCCATTTTGTTTCAATCACAACCAAGCTAAGGTAAATTCTTTTCACCAAATCATAGCTCAAACAAATCAATTCTATTCCCATTCAAAACAATTTCTCAATTTGTTGACAGATTCAAACCGCCTAGTTCAAGGAGCTATTCCTCTCGGCCCTATCAAATTCCTCGATCAAGTTCATAGCAACGAAGGTATAAATCCTTTCCCAGTTTGCAACTCATGTTTTTAGCATAGTATACATCATACACCAATCAACAATGGATCAAACAATTCCAATTGAACTTTCCCTTGGTAAAATAAAAACCGAATGCGAAAAGAACATAATTTGAGTACGAGAACTTAGCTTTCGGGACGTTTCGGGGCTGTTCGGAGTTGTTCGGGGCTGTTCGGAGTTGTTCGGGGCTGCGCGGTGTCTGTTTGGGGCGGCGGCGACAGCAGGGGTCGACTACTCCGGCGGCTGGACCCACTGCGACAGCGGCGCCGGCTTGCTGGCGGCGAATTAGAGGAAACCGGCGAACAAGCAGCGACGACAGAGTATGATGGCAGCAATCTCGGCGGCAGATTAGAGGAAACTGGCGACGGCCGCGGCATTTCCCTGCCCACCGAGGAACAACCGAGGGGACGACGCTCCGACCACCGACGGCCCGCTACTGACAGCGACGGCGGCTGGCGGAGTCGGAGAAGGCGACGGGATGGAGGGCTCGGATCTTCCGTCAAGACAGAGAGAGAGCAGTAGGGGGAGAGAGGGAATTGGTAGTGAGGGTGAGAAAGAAGGAGATAGTGATGAGAGGATAATAAGATTGGGGCTTTTGTTTTTTTTTTTTTTGTTGGGCTTTTGTTATGGGCCTTTTTAATTTAATTGGAGGTTTAGTTAAAGTTGGGTCTTCTTTTATTAGTTGGACTCTTGATTTAATTGGGGAAATAAGGTGGGCTAGGATAACAATTACCTTGGGTCGAATAGATTAATCTTCGGGCCGATAATTTAATTGGTGAGAATTTCTTAGTTAATTTCGAAATATTTTGAAATTATGAATAATTTCATCCCAAGTCCGGAATAAAATAAATGCGAAGGAAAATAGTTGCGATAAATTAATTATGCGCTTAATTAATTTTAGAAATATATTTTGACGTCATGGAAAATAAGAGGAGCCAACGGAGGAAAGAATGGGCGTAAGCGGCCGACCGACGTCGCACGTGACACCTTGGGCGGCCGCCGAATAATAAAAAATGCACTAAAAACCGAGAAAAAATGAAATAAAAGACTTTAATTAGAGTGCATACATTCTAAATGTCTTCGTTACCGAGATTGATGTGTACTTTATGTTTTTTTTCCGAAAAGGTGGTTCGCACGCCCGCTAAAGTCGGAACGAGAAGCTGTTTAAGGGAATTATAAGCTTTTGAGGTGGGCTTTATTACCGAAACTCTTTATTTGCAATGATATGTATATGGTGAGATAAGGGTGGTTTAAATGTTATGTCATGCCGTATTTTATGTTTTGAATTGCCTATCTGATTGTCTACTAGAATAATGTTCTACTAGACTTTGATGGTTAACGAATTCGGGTCTAACTAGGGTCTAAGCCCTACTTAGGCTAGTGCACTGATGGGGATCATGAGCCGTCCCTTGGGTAGGCCGGTCCAGTGATCGAGTTTGTGGCCACATTCTCGATTCACATGATGGTTCAAATATGGTATATGATGGAGGATGACGATGACATTGTCCGCGCGGACACTATTTTATTTAAGGAATGATTTTAGTGTTTCTCGGCCCTTTTAAAGAAAAACCCGAGTTTCATTCAATGATGGCTGACATAACTTTATCGATAAAATGTATTTCGGGCATGAGTTCACTGAGTGCATCAAGTACTCAGCCCCTGCATGTGTTTTCCCTATGTGCAGGTTGAGCGTGGACGGGAGACGGAGGATGTTGAGCATTGGACCGAGACCATATTCAATAAACGTTCCGGTTGCTATTGTGTCTTCATACATAGTAGTAGCTAACTCTCAATTGCTTCCGTTACTCTAAGTCTTAAGAACTCTTATGTTTTCTTTAATCCGTTGGACTATTTTTATTCAAACTATGTTGCTTCGTGATCTGAGACTATGTTTTGATAAGGAAGGTTCGTCTTTTGATCTATATGTCGTACCCTTTGATTGTTTTCCCCCTTCTTCCCCGCTTCATAATTCCCCCACTAGTCACAACCCACCGTGCTTTCTATCCTTAGGAAGTGCGGTCGTGACATACTCCCTCCATTTTTTAAAAATAGCAATTATTTCCATTTTGGGCCGTTCCTTAAAATTTTAGAATCTTTCAATTTTAGGACATGGACCCCACAATCCACTAACTCTACTTTCACTACTGTCACGACCGCCCTTACTAAGGATAGTGAAGACGGGGAAAACGTGACGAGGGGAGGGAAGAAGGGGAAAACAATGAAAGACAACATCTTAAACAAAGCTTCAAAAGAAAAGTTTTAATCGATTAAACAATTAAGCAGCGGGTTAATATCTCAAGGTAATTAATGTCATAAAGTAGTGTAGAGCAAAACGAAAGACTTTATCAAGAACGATTCGAAACAAGGCAGCGGAATAAAGGTATCTAGAGAGTCATAGGGAGATGCCTATGTATGAAGACACGACGCATCCGGAATTTCTTAAGGCTCGGCTCAACATCCGCCGCAACATCACCGTTTAACCTGCACATAAAGAAAACATATACAGGGCTGACTACTTGACATACTCAGTGGACTCACACCAAAATATTTGATAAAAGTTATGTCATCCATACCATAGTGAACTCGAGTTTTAACATTTTAGAAAAGAATATCATCGAGTATCACAAAACATTTTCGTAGACTAGCCAGACAAAACAATCTCCCCACTTTCTTAACAATCAATCATTCACATCCTCATACCATAGTGTGACGAAAGTGTGGCCACACTATTCACCCACGAGACCGACCGACTAGCAAGGACGGCTCCCGATCCCACCTGTGTACACAGCCTGATAGGGTTTGCGGCCCTACTCAGACCCGAATTTGTTTCACACATAGCCCAAGCTCAAACGAACTAGGCGTCAGACAACAATCTCAACATCAAAACAATCACAGCCCTATAGCCTAACAGAGCAAGCTTAAACGAACTAGGCATCAGGCAACAATCTCAACATCAAAACAATCATGGCATGACATAACACTTTAAACCACCCTTATAACACCATATCATACTTTTGAAACTTAAAAGAGTTTTTAGTAAAGAAAGCCCACCTCGATTGCTTATAAACACGGTTCACAACTTTATTGAAATCCTTGCTCTTCGTACCCACGTACGCACAACAATCATTAAAATTCCATACGATATCATTTGAAGCTGAAATTTTGTAACCACATAGTAGACACATCACGGTTCATCTATTTAAACTTTCATACCAAAATCACATCTTGAGGTCGGTAAAATCATAAACGAAAATCACTGGACGAGAATACAGATTCTGGCAGAACTGCGCAGTTCAATTGGAAAATTCGTTAAAAATTCATCTTTCGTCAAAAGAGGCTGAAAGTTTGAAAAAACACAAAAGACACTTAAACTTTCACTCAGTTAATAATTCGTGCCAAAATAAGATCGTTTGGTCGGCCAAACAGTCATCGAAACCTACTGACCGAACACCACAATTTTCATGCTCAACATTTACAAACTAGGGTTTGTTTATCATTCATCCACACATACATATTCATGCTTTCAACATATATTCCCGCTTCAAAAACGACATCACAGCCATGTTTTCCTATTTACACATAGCATTCACCAATGAATCATCCACAAACTCACACACACACATACATACACGCACTTACACATACTTTCTCATGCAAACATCTGTCCCAACCGATTAATTTTTAGATCTACGATTTATACACTCACTATATGCATGAGGGGATCAAGAAACATGGATTCAATGGTAAGAAGGAGAAAGATGAATCAAAGTATACCTTTCTCTTGAAAAACAATCGGTAGGAATGACGAATGATGCGATTCTTATTTGAATTTTGAATTTCCAACTCCACAATGGTGCAAGAACAAGGAACTGGTGAAGGATTGGTGGAGAAGGAGAGGAACAGAGAGACATGTAGTATGGAGAGAAGAGGGAGGCGAAAATATGAGGGCTAGGGTTAGGGTTCTTTTAGTTTATAGTCTAGGATAAATCCCACAATAAAGCAATTAAAATTGTGGAAAAATAAAATAGAGGTCAATGAATAAATCCCACCATTAAAACGAAAATAGGTGTGTAGTATGTGGAGGAGTAAGGTAACAAAATAGGTATTTATTTGGTATTTACTTGGAGAGAAAGATACTCACAAAATAGGTAAAAGGATATTGAGTATCTCATAAATAAGGTAACCAAATAATTAAAGCATCTCCAAGTGAGGAAATAAAAAGGGGCGTGTATAATGGGAGAAATCAAGGAAAAATACTTAAATCCTCAAATCAAATAGGAATAGGATTTAAATTTGGTAATTTCTTATAGGAAAAGACTCCCACAAAATAGGTAACAAATAAATTAATTCGACAAAGTAATTAATAGGCATAAGGGGCGAAAATAATGTGGTCTCCAAGAAAGAAAGAGTCAAATCCTAATTAAAATAGGATATGGAGATATTTGGCAAGATATGGTAAGATTTAATTGGACTTTATTTCAAGGAAAGAGATAAACAAGATACCAATTAAATATACAAAAATAATTCTCTCTCCTAATTAATAGGAGATTTCGAAAATCTCAAGGGGTGGCCAAGGGGTCGAAAATCATGTAGAATAGCATAGGGATAATTTGGTTTGGATTTAATTTGGATATATATAGGGCCGAAAATTTCAAATAAAATGGCTAGAATGATTATGCATTATCCCATTTAAGTTAATTCACACATTGGAAGCTTAATCACATTAACTCACAACAACTAATTTCACATAATTTACTTAAACACATAGAGACTCAATTTCCACAAAAGAAATTCTCATTCAATATCCACATTAATTAAAATAAAATAAGCCATTAAATAAAAAAAAATAAAAAAAGTCACAATTTTCCCATCCTCTCTCTTACATTACTCATTTTTCTTTTCCTCTCTCTTATTTTACCATCTTTTCACACTTACTTACCAATTGTGCGTTAAAACCCTTGCCATTTCAAATGTTTCTATTTTTTATAATACGGATGGAGTATTATATTTCATGCATCATACAATGTATGTTTGTGGACAATTTCGATTCAAAAGGTGTGCTTGTTGGCTAAGTAAACGAATATATAAGAGTTATCCTTCAAATAAGCTTTTACGATATGACAATTACAATGATGTTATATTGATCAAAATGATCTTATCTTTATGCTATAACCTAACAGAGATCGTACAAAGTGAGTGGATAATTTGGATTGAAAAGGTTTCCTTATTGGTGATACGCTCGGATTTTGCACTGTTTTAAGGCATTTATTGTTAGGTTTGGTATACTGAAACTCTAGAATCAACTTTTAACCTGATTCAGTATTATTCGAATAGAAACAATATCATTATTACATTGTGTTTGCTTGTGCATTTTTGAGATGTTTTATAAATATTTAAATTCGTATGAAGCAAACAAAGCCTAAGTCTTTTGCTTAGTAGACTGGTTGTGAGCGTCGTCCACTTTAAGTTAACTAGAGTCAGTTCTATGGAATGCTTTGCAAAATAGAAATAAGAATTTCACAACCTAGATAGGTTTTGGCTACTACCTATCGCGAAAGGTTGCAATGTCACTCCATATATTTCTAAGCTTTACTGAAATAAGATGACATTGGTGTAGTATAGCACTGAACGATCTAACGGTGAGACAAGTCTTTACAAAAAGAAGAGGTATCGATGATTGTTGTTTCTTAATCATTGTTGACATAACATTGAGCATACGATATTGGTTATGCACTACTTTGACTTATCAAATGGTGCAGGTTTTTCGCAAACCAAGAATCCTGATATCTTGGGTAGTGGTGATCAATATCTAGAGGTGCTAATATTGTTAGTGCAATGAATCGTGCGCTAGGTGAGTCTAGTTTGATAATGTCCTCAAGAGGAGTTTAAAATAAAGTTTTATTATTCGGAAACTGGCCAGTTGGAATTTATTCCATATATAATAAATAAGAATTTCAAACTGAGTAAGATGAGCGACAACATTTATATTTTTTAATTGATTATTTTGTGATTGATATCTTTCAACTGATTATTTTGCTAGTACCTATTGAAGAGGAGATTGAGAAGACTCGTACGAAAATCAAAAGTGACCTAAGTAAGATGAGAGACCACAACCGAGAAGAGATCGCATTATTGTGAGGACTGGTCAGCTGATGGATCAAAAGGCGGCAGAGAAAGTAGCCAGAGACGAGTAAGACAGGAATAACAGGAAGATGTAATTTTATTGCATTGGTGTTTGTTTATGAATTTATAACATGTTTCTCGAACATTTAAATGTATAAGAAACAATCAAGGTTAATTCTTCTACATAGTACTCTGGTCACGAAAGACGTTCATAGAAGGTGACACAGTCAGTTCTTTGTATAAGATAATTAGAATTTGACAAAAAAGATAGACTTTGGCTACCTATCGTGAAAAGTGCAGTGTCAACCCACATGTTTTTTTTAAAGGAGTTGGCAGCGGAAGCGTGCGTAAAATCCGATCACACAATTTGATCTATTTAGTAGATTATTTAGACAAAATATATTCGCATAATTATCACATGTATCATGCTCATAATTTGAATTAAAACATGCTTTACCATATTAAATCCCTAAAACATGCTTACTACGGAATTAGCCAATTTACCTCGTTGATTCAATCAAGAATCGATGATGGCTTGCTCCGTCTCCACGTGAAGATCTTCAGTACTCGACCTCGGATCTTCTGACTGGTGTCCCAGACTGTACACTGATATTTGTGTGGGCATATCGCACCAGTGTACTAGGACTTGAATAACGAAGACAGAACTCTGCTCACGGAGGAAGCAATTTTCGAACTCTCTCTCGCTCTCTCTCTCTCTCTGAAGGGGACGAAAATTCTGAGTAATAATTATTATTCCTCTATCTTTCTGTCTCCTTTATTCTCCTATTTATATTAAGTCACATATTGGGCCCAGTTAGGGATCTAAGGAAGAATTTGGATCAGGCCTCACCCAATTAGCTTTTTACTAATAAATTGAACCCACAATTTAATATAAGCTTATATTGAAATATTACAAGCAGCCACTACAGAAGTAATATTGCACTGCCTCTCCAAATCTGAAATAACGAGTATTCCGGGTTTCCTTTTTAAGTAAGTAATTTATTTCCCGTGCTTAAGATGGAAACATCCATTAATTAATTAATGGCTGCTATGGACTTAATTAATCAACATATTTAATCTCCAAGAGTGGACTTAGCAAGAAAAACTTATTTATTATTCATAGAGTAATTAAACTCCAACTAGCTAGGTTTCGAATAATAAAACCTTGTTTCGAGCTCCTCTCGTGGATGTTATCAAACGAGACTCTCCTCACGCACGATTCAACGTAAAAGCTATCCTAGCACCGCTAGATAACGATCACCACTACCCAATATATCCGGATCATTGGGTGACGAAAAACCCGCACCTTTGGTAAGTCAAAGTAGTAGATACTCAATATCGTATGCTCAATGCTAACGTACATTGATTAAGAAATTAATTATCAAGACCTCGTCTTTTAGTAGATAGCATAAACACATGTCTTGCTGTTAGATCCATTCAGTGCTACACCACACCAACGTCATCTTATTTCAATAAGGCTTAGAAATAATCGAATTGACATTGCAACCTTTCACGATAGGTAGTCTAGGCCTATCTGGGTTGTGAAATTCTGTTTTTTCTTAGTTCAGAACTGACCGTGTTACCTTAAATTGGACGACGCCCACAACCGGTCTACTAGAACAAAGACTTAGACTTTGTTATGTTCTTATACATTTAAATATGCAATAAACAACCATTATATGTAAAAAATAACAACATTATGATAAAAAATAATCTGTTTTATTTATTGGAAAATAGCTTATAGAGTATTACAGTATTCAATCACTCGAAAGGTGATTTCTAGTATACAAACTCTTACAATCTCCCACTTATACTCAAAACAGCTTTCGAGTATACAAAAAGTAGTATTTAGTGCACACGTCATGTATTTCTCCCACTTATACTGAAAGGGAGTTGAGGTCTTGAATGAGTCGAACCCCCATCCCTTTAACGTGGTATTCGAACGGTTTCACCGCCAATGCCTTTGTAAAAGGATCTGCCAGGTTGTTCTCTGACCCAATCTGGACCACTTGTATGTCTCCTCTCTGCACTATATCTCTAATGATATGATACTTCCGCTTTATGAGTTTGCTCGCTTTGTGAGTTCTTGGTTCTTTCGAGTTTGCCACAGCGCCAGAGTTGTCACAATAAACAGTGATGCTCTTGGGCAGATTCGAAACCACACCTAAGTCCATAAGGAAGTTTTTGATCCATACTGCCTCTTTTGCAGCCTCCGAAGCGGCTACATACTCAGCTTCCATGGTCGAGTCCGCGATGAATTTCTGCTTCACACTCTTCCAAATTACGGCTCCACCTCCTAAGGTGAACACATATCCTGAAGTAGATTTTCTCGAGTCCTGATCAGCCTGAAAGTCTGAGTCAGTATATCCCAAAGGACAGAGCTTGACTGCATTGTAAACTAGAATATAGTCCTTAGTCTGTTTAAGGTACTTGAGTATGTTCTTTACGGCAGTCCAATGTCCTTGGCCTGGATTCGACTGATATCTTGCTACCATGCCAACAACAAATCAAATATCAGGTCTCGTACAAAGCATAGCATACATGAGACTTCCAACTGCCGAAGCATAAGGAATCCTTCTCATAACTTGTATCTCATACGGCGTTTTGGGGCACATCTCTTGAGATAGATTGATGCCATGTCTGAAAGGTAAGAAACCTTTCTTGGCGTCCTGCATGCTAAAACGGCTAAGTACTGTGTCGATCTAAGATTCTAGAGATAAGCACAACATCTTCTTATCTCGATTCCGAAGAACCTTGATACGGAGGATGTGTCCCGCGTCTCCCATATCCTTCATCTCAAACTAGTTTGACAACCATGTTCGTACTGATGACAACATCTTTTTATTGTTTCCAATTAGAAGATTGTCATCTACATATAGAACTAAGAACACAACATTTCCCCTTTCAACTTTCTTATACACGCAGCTTTCATTTGGGCATTTTTCGAATCCAAACATGCTAATAGTTTGATCGAAACACTGGTTCCACGATCTAGATGCTTGCTTAAGGCCATAAATGGCCTTCTTAAGCTTCCAAACCATGTGTTCTTTGTCCTTTAAGGCATATCCCTAGGGTTGTTCCATGTAGATGGTCTCCTCAAGACTGCCGTTTAGAAACGCAGTCTTAACGTCCATCTGCCATTCATCCCAATCCATATAAGCTGCTATAGACAACAGTATCCGGATCGATTTGAGCATGGCCGCTGGGGAGAAAGTCTCGTCATAATCGACACCTTCATTTTGGGTATACCCCTTCGCCACTAGTCTTGCCTTGAAGACTTTAACTCGTCCATGGGGTCCACGTTTACGTTTATATATCCACTTGCTCCAAATGGCAATACAGCCTTCGGGTAGGGCGGATAAATCGTAGACGTCTTTGTCTATCATAGATTGTAGTTCCGAATCCATTACTTTCACCCATTCGCAATGATCGACATCTGTCAGCGCCTCCGCAAAGTTCCAGGGATACATTGTCGTCCGAGGAGTGATCGATAGATTCCCCCAAACCAATGTATCTATCGGGCTCGTAAGATACCCTCCCACTGCGGCGCGGCAATACAATACTGGGAGTAGAAGTTGAAGTTTCTGGAATTGTTTGTACACTTGGTACATGTTCTTGGTTAATGGAACTTGTGACAGAAAATAGCTCATCAAGAGCCACTTCACTGCTGGGTTTATGATTCATTACATAGTCTTCCTCTAAGAATGTCGCGTGAGTACTCACAATGACTTTCTTGTCTCGGAGATTAAAGAATTCATATGCTTTCGTTCCTCTAGGGTACCCTATAAACAAACATACCTCCGTCCTTGATCCTAGCTTAGTTGGATCATTTTCCAATACATGAGCCGGACAACCCCAAATCTTGAGATGTGCTAGATTGGGCTTACGCCTAGTCCACAACTCATAAGGAGTAGTAGGTACGGATTTTGACGGTAAATTGTCTAAAATGTGACGTGCAGAAAGCAAGGCATGTCCCCAAAATGAAGTAGGTAACCGTGCATAACTCATCATCGACCGGACCATGTTCAATAAGGTCCTATTCCTTCTTTCAGCCACGCTGTTCTGCTGGGGCGTTCCCAGCGCAGTCAGTTGGGATTCAATTCCCGACTTCGACAAGTAGTCCAAAAACACAGCACTAAGGTACTCGCCTCCACGATCAGATCGTAGGCTTTTGATACTCTTACCATGATACTTTTCCACAAGAGTCTTAAAGTCCTTGAACTTGTCAAAAGACTCTGACTTGTGGCGCATCAAATAGACGTATCCAATTTTCGAGAAGTCATCAGTAAATGTGATGAAGTATCGAAAACCACCTCTTGCCTCAGTAGACATTGATCCACATACATCGGAATGAACGAGCTCAAGTACTTCCTTGGACCTATTGCCCTTAGCCTGAAAAGGCCTCTTGGTCATCTTGCCTTCTAAGCACGAGCTCAAGTACTTCCTTGGCCCTATTGCCCTTATCCTTCCTGCGTTAGGCTTGGATCCAGAGGAACGAGGCGCCGAAGTCATCATGGCCGCCTTAGCCTGGATCATAAGATCCTTCGCCGACTGACATTCAGTCAACAGTTCCGCCAAGGTGTAGTTCCTTTTGTTCATCTCGAAGTTGAGCTTGAACTGCTGGAAGCTAGGGGGAAGACTTTGAAGGATAATGGTCACTTGGGACTCGGGATCGATCGTCCCTCCCAAGACCTCAATCTGGTTGAGGTGGCTCATCATCTCTAGGACATGGTCCCTCACAGACGAGCCCTCCTTCATAGTTTTCGACATGATACTCCGAAAGACTTGAGACTTAGCCGTTCGATTCTGAGTACCAAAAAGATTCTTGAGATTCTGCATAATCTCGGCGGCAGTATCTATGGCAGAATGCTGATGGTTGAGTGCTGATGACATAGATGCCAACATGTAGCACTGATAAGGCTCATTTCATGCATCGATTTAAGGGTAAAATGTATGCTACTTGATCGGTTTATCACGCAAAACAAGTGTTAAATGTGCAGAAATGCCACTTGACCAAGGCAACAAGGCCGAACTGATCAAGCAAGTACAAAGGGCGATAAAAGGCCAAGAATCGGGGGAGTTGATCAAGGGGGAGTGATCAAGCAGTTAGGTGGGAACCACTGGCTTCTAGAAGAAGAACACGTGAGGAAATGAGCTGGATATGGCACACCATTCTGTTATCAAGGATGACGTTCTAGAAGGGGACACGTGCTAGCTTATGAGATGCAAGGACGAAGCTGAGTTAGGAATCTGTTACTTAAAAGCGTCGTCATTCTAGAAGGAAGGGCACGTAGCAATCAATGAGTCGCTCATTCTCAGCATGAGCGAAAATTCCCTGTCAAGATCGTTATCCAGCTGGAGGCCGAATCGAGCTTATAAATAGAGGGTGTGCCATCACAAAGGCATCCGATACTTTACTTTCCGTCTAGTTTAGCTTAGCTTAGTTATCTAGCATAGTTCAGCTCTCTAAATTATTTTAGTTCAGCTCTCTAGCTTAGTTTAGTTCAGTTCTCTAGCTTAGCTTAGATAGCTTAGTTAAAAGTGCAACCGAAGGGAGCGCTGCAGAATACTCATTTCTGTTAGCGTAATCTTAAGTTTCCCGCTGAGATTTTTCTCAGTACTTACCGCTTTCTTAGCTTCCGAAGTGTTAGCTTAGTTTAAATTTAACGCTGTACTTAGTTTTTAGTTTAATCAAAGTTATTTTTGTTTACATTTTCGCATTTACTTTTCTGCTGTTAACTGCAATTCACTTGACCCAGTGGTTAAAGTTCCATTGATCAAGCTAGCTATTTAAATTCTGCCTAGAGTAAAGACAATAGTTAAAAACTCCCAAGTTAAAGCGTGGCAGCAGCCAACCCCCCTGTTCACTACTCACACACTCGACACACCAACTTCTCTGTGGGATCGACCCCGAACTTGCCGCTTTACTGTTAAAGTTATGCAAAATTGGGAGTTTATAAATTTCTTTGGCAAGGAAGAAGGAGCGAGAGCAAGACTGCAGTGATTAAGTGGCAACGACAATTTGTTAACTGATCTGACCGGTTCGGTTATCATTCCATATAACTTGATCTACATTCTAATCGCATTTTTGCCTCTTCCCAAGCCCCGCCAAAATGGCACCGTTTCCGGGGAAGCATGGTGTTACTTTGTGTTTGTGCGTAGTGCGTAGGTGTATATAGTCTTAATTCCTTGTTTTCTCATTTTTGTTTTTTTTTTTGTTTTTCACTGTTGATGTGGAGGTACCAACGCGGTGGACACTTGAATCATCGCTTTCTATATATAAAGACTAACGCTCATTGGAGAGTCAAGGAAGCCGAAGTTGTCACCACTCGTTACAAAGCCGCATTAGAAGCAGCAGCAGCCGCCGAGCAGAACACAAACCCACCACCACCTGAACAAGCAGAAGTAAAAATGGCCCTTGTCCCTAACAACTAGGGAATCGGCTCTCTACACGCTCATGATGAGAGAGAGCCCACACATGCCATCGCTGCTACTCCTGGGATGTGGACCATCGCAATCAAATCAGGAGTACTTGTCGTTTTGTCCCACTTCTACGGCCTTTCGAAGAAGTGTCCTTATGCTTTTCTGGAGGAATTCTCCCGATACTGTGATATTCAGCCCGTGCCAATTGGATCCACATCCGAAGATTACAGGCGTAAGGCTATTCCCTTCGTTTTGAAGGGGGACGCGGGTGTCTGGTTGTCTAGGCTGCCAGAAGGATCCATCAGGACTTAGGCCGAATTCCGCATGATATTCCTCGATCGTTTCTTTCCAGCATCGAAAACAAGTGCCCTGGAAAGGGAAATTACAGAAGCCAGACAGGAATATGACGAGCCCCTCGGCCAGTACTGGGATAGGTTCCAATGGCTGCTTCAAGCATGCCCTAACCACAAGCTGGGAGAGAAGGAGATCTACTCGATCTTCAATGGCGGACTCACAGTGGATAGCAAGAACAACCTCAACCTCGCAGCACAAGGGGACTTCTCGAAAACCGTATTTAGCCAAGCTAAGAATATTTTGAAGAAGCTGATTGAGGCTAAGCGGTCGTACGAAACATCTCGAGGGCAGTTCAGGAGAGGAGCAGTGCACGCAGCAGAGGCGCGCAACGATGAAAAGCTGGAGGCTGGATTCGAGCAGATGGAGAAGAAACTGCTGGAAGCAGTAGAAAAAACGAGGCCGCCTCCACCACCTGCACCGAAGGAGACACAGTATGTGCCGCAGCCGCTACCGCCAGGAGAGCATCACTACTATTACTGTGAGTTTCCCCCTGAGGTAGAGCAAGTAAATGCCATGGGCCACTAGAACGCAAATGCCAACTGGATCCAGGGGAAGCAAAGAGATGCTCTAGGAGGGACCACTCCAACTTCAGGTGGACTGATCAGAATCAAAGCCAACCACAACTAACCGCGACACAGCAGGTACAGCCCTCTGATGGGCAGTCCAACTGGCCAGCTCGAATCCTGGATAGACCAAACACTGGAGGGGGTAGAATGCAGGGAGGTCAGGCAGGTTGGTCAAGTGGACCTCAAGGGAACTGGTCAAGTGGAGGACAACCTAATTGGTCAAACCGACAACAGGAAGGAGACTGGGGGTACCAGCATCAAATCCCTCAGTTTAGCAATCAAGGAAGGCAGCCAAACAATCAACTGGTGAATTATGTTCTGCAGTACCAAAGAGGAAACCAACAACGGAACTCACAGTATTTCCAAGGGAACCGGCAAAATCATTTCCCCCAGAATCAGCCAGAACAGTATGGATCAACTGGCTACTACCAGCTAGGCCGTGGAGGAGGCCGATTAAATCAGAGGTATAACAAGCAGCAAAATGAAGGTCTAGGGGATATGATTATCCCACGCCAGCCCCATGATGCTGTGCGAGAAATACAGGAAGCCCAGAGGGAACAAAGAGCTGCATTAGAAATGGTTGCTAAGCAGTTATCTCAGGTCGCCATGTCACTGGGCGAGCTGAAAGGTAATGAAGGAAAGATTCCAGCTACAGTGCAACCACCTGCGGGGCGAGAGAATGTCAACACAGTCTCTCTGAAATCAGAAGGAGTTTGTCAAAGGTCATCTGTGAGTTTTCCAACACCTAGACTCGATCATAACGAAAGCTTTGAGCCCATCACCTTTAATCAAGTCGGAAAAAAAGAAGAGTCGATTGAACAGACTGCATAGAAGGGGAGGATGGTCGAAGAGACCAGTGTAATCCAACCTAGTGATCTCTCCCCCAAGAGAACTGACCCAGGGGTATTTACGCTCCCAATTTCCATCAGAGACGTTCAAATGGAGCACGCAATGTGCGACCTAGGGGCTTCCATCAATATTATGCCATATTCTATATACAAGAAGCTGGGGAATGCTAAGCTCGTCAAAACTAATATGGAAATACAGCTAGTAGACGGGTCTTGCATTTATCCCGAGGGAGTTCTGGAAGATGAAATCGTCAAGGTGAACAGATTTATGTATCCCGCCGACTTCTTTGTTATAAAAATGACGGAACCAGGAGCGGTTATGGGACCTGACTGGATTGAAGCAACAATGACGTCCGTCATGGGACGATTAATCTGGGATCCTTTAGGGGAGACCTTTCCTATCCACCGCCAACACAGTCATTGACGTCCGTCATGGGCCGATTAATCTGGAGTTTAAAGGAGAGCGACTTACAGTCAGCATTAATAAAGCCGCAAGAAGGCCAAAGGACAAAGAGAGCACACAATCGCTAGATACTGTCAGACCTCGGGAGCAGGAATGTCTAGAAAAGGAACTCTTCAATACACCATCTTCCAAGTCCACTAATGATGAAAAGCTTAAAAGGGAAGCAGGTGACTGGATTGAAGCAACAATGACTGGGGCAATGAACGGTCAAGATATTGAGAGAGCAATTATAGATTTCTGTAAGCCACCCGACCAAGGTGGCTCGTCGAGAAGAGAGCTGAAAAATTCTGCGCCTACAGGGCAACTAGTGCCTCTACCTGCGACGCTGATTTCCCTCAAGAACTTGTCCGTCCAGACAGATCACAAACCAGTCGAACCAAGTTTGCAGAAACAGGAAGAACCACTCTTCCAACATCATCCCAAGTTGATGCCAAAGAAGCGAAGTTCAAACTGGTCGGACCCTCGAACAGTCATGACAAGGCACACACATGTGGTAAAATTCCTATACCCTACTAACCAGGAGGATATTAGAACTTTGATAGGGCATGCTGGGGTCTATAGAGGATTCGTCAAGGATTTCACCGGGAGAGCCCAGATCGTAACGAAACTTCCCCAGGATGATGTAGAGTTTGAATTTTCTGATGTCTGCAAAGCCGCGTTCCCATTTCTGAGAGATCGATTGATGAGTTTTCCTATAGTACGTGGCCCTGACTGGAATCACTCTTTTGAGGTGATGTGTGAGACTAGTAACTATGCTGTGGGAGCAGTACTAAGTCAGAAAATCCAGAGGGAGAGTTACGACGTCTTCTACGCCTTTAAAATCCTGAATCAGGCACAAAGGAACTATGATATGACCGAAAAGAAGATGCTATCGGTAGTCTTTGCATTTGAGACGTTCAGGCCGTACCTGCTGGGGTCCAAAGTCGTGGTCTATACAGACCATACGACTATCAAATATCTCTAGGAAAAAAAGGAATCAAAGCCGCGGTTCATCAGATGGGTGTTTCTTCTACAGGAATTTGACTTGGAAGTAGTGGATAAGAAAGGATGTGACAATAGAGAGGCGGATCACCTGAGCCAAATTCTACAACAAGATAACGGTGAAGCCGTGCCAGACGTTTTCCATAAAAAGCACCTGCACCTGACCCAGTCAACACCCGAAAGACAGTTGATCTACCAGGAAGGCAAAATTGATCAAGCCAAACATGGAAGCAGAGGACGGAAAGGGCCATTGTTTGCAGATATGGCCGACTACTTGGTGGCGAGCAAGTTGACTGAAAAGGATGGAATGGAGGTGTTTGTAGTGGACGACGTTCCACTACTAATGCCTAGCTCGCGCCAGTGAACAGGTTGAAGGAGTGATCGGGTACTAATGGGTAGTCTGCTTGATCAAGCAACAAATTCTAAATCTCTTAATCTGATCAAGTGACATCCCAGGGGAACCCGATCAAATCCTTGTTAGTGTAAATAGTTTTTTTAGTGTGTTAAGTTTTATTTTCTTAGTTAATCAAAGATCGGATGGAAGAAAGGAAACTGATCAAGTGGAATTCATTGATATCCACTTGATTAGTGCAATTTAAATTTAATCAGTAGTACAATGATTGAGTTGACAAAGGCCGGTAATGATAAGACGTGTGCAGTAATTAGAGAGGTGTCAGGCGGCGCTAACTGTCACAATGAAGAGTCGTCTTGGAGAAAAGGACGAAGCGTATTGGAGAAGCTTTGCCACCTGACACTCTAAAAAGGTGTGCCTACACGTGAAGAGTCGCACAAGTCTGAACAGACGCAGAGATCTCAAACGGGCAAGAATCTCAACAGTCGGGGTTGCAGTATCAAAAGGGTCTTTCGGATCTCACTTTCCATCAACTACTTTCAGAACCTTTATGCTATCCTCTTCTACTTCTTTCCGAATTCAAATCACCCGCAACTATAATCAGAGAGAAATGCAGGGCAATCAACTCGAGACTTCCAATATATCCTCATTTTCTTCAGGAACCGGTATCAACAGTAATAATCAACGATCCTTGTCACCACCCAGCCCACCAGCCACCAGAACCCCGTTATTTCCTCCTAGATTCATCGGCCCGCTCCAATATGTGGACCCGGCTGACATAAGGCGTGTGGACTCCGTACTCAGAAGTTTTCCCACCAGCGCTGAACCCGTGGTGATTTACACCGCCCTCAAGGCCCGCCTAGGAATTTCTCGGTCTAAGAACCCCGCTTCGCCACCACTAGCAGAAGGGATGCCTCTTCCCAGTAACCTTCTTCTACGATGAAAGGAGGCAGAATTTAACATTTTTTCGACTACAGAGGATGACTCCATCCCGAGAAAGACGCGCCGCCAGACGATGAACCAGCTGCTTCTGGAAGCTGAGGGTTCAAGACAGCAAGTGGATGAGAAGAGACAAGCGTACCAAGGGACCAAAGCAGTCATAGAAGCAAGGAAGACTGTGGAGGGCAACCAGGTGAGAGCAGAGGAAGCGAGCAAGAGGAAGGGGGAGAACGTATCCTTCCTCCCCGTGATAAGGGCCACCGTACCAATCCAAGTTATGGGGCTTACTAACGCTGTCAGCATGCTTATCCCCACGAAGGAGAAAAAGAATAAAAATACCAAGGAGGAGGAGCTCCGATAAACGCGAAGCCTTAGAGGCAATGTAGCATCCCTGAATTTTGTGACTTTTATTTAATATGTTGATTTGGAAATTTAAGCTATGAAATTGATTGTTTCTATGTGATTAAGTGGATTATGTGAAGTAATTCTCGTGGGTGATATGGAGTGAAGTATTTGATACTTTTATATATTTTACGATGTCGGGAATTAATTAAGTGGGATCATGCATTTTTTTATTCTAGCCATTCCAATTGGGAATTTTCGGCCCCCTTCAAATATTCGAAATTAATATTCTCTTCTTCGATTTAATAAATTGTTTTGGGATATTTATCCAAATTAAATCCAAACCAAATTATACCTAATTTGTGCTACATGAAATTCGAACTCTAGCCTACTTCTTTTGGGGAGTTTTCAAAAAACTTCCCCTATTTCATAGGAGGATGAAAAATTTCTTTTGATTTAATTGGTGCCTCATTGATTCCCTTCTTTAATTTTAAATCCAATTAAATCATACCACATTTTATTTCCTCACCCTAATTAAATTAAGATTTGAAATATTTTCCTTGTGGCAATTTAAAGCCAAATTTCGCCCCTTCCCTATTTTGGAGAAATCATATTTGTTCCTATTTTTGTGGAATCTCTTCTATACAAATAACTACCAAATAAATACCTATGCCTAAAAATGGGGATGTGAATATTTTCCTTTTGTGTTGTTCTCCATATCACACGCCCCTTTTTGTTTAATTTCCTTGCGGAAATTTATTTAATTGTTACCTATTTTATGGGAGTATTTTCCTATAAAAAAATTACCAAATTTAAATCATATTCTATTTAATTGAGGATTTAAATAATTTCCTTGTGCATTCCTCTTTAATTTTCGGCCCCTACCTTATTTTTCCTACTTGGAGATTTAATTTATTTTGTTCCCTTGTTTATGGAATGTCTACTTTTTTTTTATTTCCTAAATTGTGGATCTATTTCTCTCCAAGTAAATACCAAATAATTCATTGTTAATTCTCAGCCATAATTCTTGAAAATTATGCCTTCTCTATAATTGTGGGATTTTAATTATTTGCCCCTATTTTATTCCCCCACAATTAATTAAATTTTGGATTTAACCTAGAACTATAAAATCACCTAAAAAAAACCCTAGCCCCCATTTTTCTTCCTACCCTAGCCGTCCACCCTCTCCCTCCCTCTCTCTCACACGCCTCTTCTCTCCCTCTCCATATTCTCTCCAAAAATCCACCATTCATCCTTGTTCTTGCATCCGTTGGAGTTGATTTTTAAGAGTATCCGACGAATCCATCAATTCTTGTTTCTACCGATTCGTTTTTATCAAGAAAGGTATATTTGATTCATTCTCCCTCTTTCTTCTCATTTAATCATTGTTCTTGAATTTGTGTTTGCATGAGAACTTGGATGAATATGCGATTTTGAATGAGTTTATGTGGAGTTTGATTTGAATCCTTGGTGAATGATGTGAGTTTATGTGAGAGCATGATTGTGATAAACTTTTAAGCATGATTGTGTGTTATAAGCATGAAAAAAATTGTGTTTGGATAATTGAGGAAGAAACCTATTTTCGAAATACTTAAGCCTGAAATCTGTGATGTTCGGACAGTGGATTCCGACGTGTATTTGACCAACCAAACGATTGAATTTTGACAGAAACTTGTATTCTCGCCCAGAAAGTTTCGTTTTCTATTTGACCGATCAAATGGCCTCCTTTTGATGTGAATTTTGAACTAGATGAAATTTAAAGTGTCTTCTGAGCTTTGTGAAAATTTCTGCCTCATTGGGCATCGGATGAATTTTTGGTAAATTGTTCAATGGAACTGCACAGTGCTGCCTGAATTTTTGTGTTCCGACCAGAGAGTTACATTATTGTTTTGACTGACCAAATGACGTGATTTTGGTGTGGAACTTTAACTGGATGAACTTGAATGTGTCTTCTGAGTTGTGACCAAATCTTAGTCTCATATGAGGTCGTATGGATTTCTGTTGATTTTTACAAACCAACCGCGCAGTTCTGCTAGATTTATTGTTATGTGGAAATATCACTTGTTGCCAAGTTTGAGTGAATTATATGATACATGTATGATTTAGGAACGTATCCTATGACGTGATTATGTGTGACACGTTGAGAAATATTATGGCATGTTTTCCTTATGTTGACATGCATGATAATGTGAATTGATGGAAGGCTGATTTGTATCGTGGTTTGGTAAGGGTTATTGTGTGTACGTGAGCACAAGGAACGAGGGTTGCCTTAAGTGGACATTGAATTGTTTAAGCAAACGAGGTGGGCTTTTTTTTCAATCTCTTTATTTTCCGAAAATACGATGTGGTGTTATAAGGGTGGTTTAACTTGTTATGTCATGCCATCTTATTTTTGTTTGTGAGATTGTTGTCTGATGCCTAGTTCGTCTGAGCTTGCTCCGTTAGGCTATATGATTGTGTTGTGAAACAAATTCGGGTCTAAGAAGGGCCGAAAACCCTATCAGGTTGTGTACACTGGTGGGATCGTAAGCCGTCCTTGCTAGTCGGCCGGTCTCGTGGGCGAATAGTGTGGCCACACTTTCGTCGCACTGTGATATGACGATTGTGATTGATGGATTGATGAGAAAAGTGGGGAGATAAATTGTCTGGCCAGACTTTGAAATATTTTTATGTTTTCGTGATATTTCTTAACTATATATAAAACTAGAGATCACTGGTATGGATGACATAACTATATAAAAATGTTTTCGGCATGAGCCCATTGAGTACAACAAGTACTCAGCCCTGCATATGTTTTCTTTATGTGCAGGTTGAGCGGGATGTTGCGGTGGATGTTGAGTTGGCCTAGGAACTTTGGGTGCATTGTGTCTTCATACATAGACGTCACCCTTGACTCTCTTTAAACCTTATTTCCGCTGCTATATTTTTGAACTATGCCTCAAGACCTTATTCCATTTCGTACTGGGTTTGAACAGGTTTAATTGTGTTAGGCTTTAATCTAATGTTTATCTTGTTTCTCTAAAATGGTTTCTCGTGAACTAAACTCAAATGTTTCCTTATGGAAGTTAATTGTTTTTTTTATTTCTCCGCTGCTTATTTTGAAAAATCATTTTGTCTTAAGTCGTTGCTAATTAAAAATAAATTTATAACATTAAGTTCTTTAAACTAAAAACTTGTTGTCTAAACCTTTAATGAACTAAAATATTATTCCTTTAAGCTAATTAAGCTTTCATAAACTGTTATCCTTGTATGTCGTCGTTATTGTTGTCCCTTGGTCACGATAGCCTCGTTTGTAGTACCCCTAGTATGGGCGGTCGTGAAAGAGTGGTATTAGAGCTTTGTTCTTTCGCTCTGGTCCGAGAGTCTTCTTTTACCTTAAACCTAGATTAGTGAAGCCTTATTGACTAGAAGTGTCACGAAGGCTCAACATCCAAAGCATCATGCTCAACCAAGGAAATTGAGGTATGTTCTAAGTTGTGGATGAAATATGAGAACGATGTACAAAATTGATGATATGATGAGGATGTTTTGGGAAAAAGGATGCATGAGCATGTAATTACGTGATGATGTGATGCTATTTTCATGTTGAAATTCGTGAATAAATGATGTGATGGCATAAAGAAGTTGAATGTGAGCATGATTGGCATGATAATCTAAACCCGTGTTATATATGGGAATACGATGTTGAGATAGTATGATTATGTGCAGTATGAGCATGATTGACAAGATGATCTAAGCACGTGTTGTATGTTGATTATGTATTTGTTATGGTGTGATTATATGGAGCATGGGCAAGATTAGCATGATGACTAAGTATGTGTTATATGTGTGAAAGTACTACGACGTGAGCATGTGAACATATGATGATGGACTGTTTTACATGAAGGATGAAGGTTGATGAGTTGTTTTGAGTATGTTGAAATTTTTTTTTGAGAAAAAAAATAATTTAAAAATGTTGTTTCAAACATATATGTAAAGTGCATGAGTGTTTTGTTTGGAATACAAATGTGTTACGAGTTTTGAAAGATTTGCATGGTTTGATATGTAGAAAAAAAAAGAAAAAGGATATTGTGGTTAATGTTTTGTAATATTAATGACTAGTAGTTCTAGAGGAGTTTGATTGAGAAAAAAAATGTTTATGTTGTGGAAAGTTGTTGAAAATTTTTTTTTTAAAAGAAAAAAATATATATATCTTTGAACTTTAAATGAAAACATGTTAGTCCTTTCTTTTGGGAAAATTTATTGGATCAATGGAAGATGTTGTGTTTATGAATTGTTCAAAAAAAAAATTAATTACCTTTTCGTTTGGAAAATTTAGCCATGGAAGTGTGATGTTATGTATGTTATGAGGTGCGAAGTATGACGCGTTATTCTATGGAGTGTTTTATACGAGTGATGAAAGATGATGCGAAAGTACGTTTTAGTTTGAGTCAAAACTTTTACATTAAAATTGAGATGTGGGAAAAAAATTTTTGGGAGGGTGTGAAAGTGTAAAGAAATTTTGTTTCAAAAGTTTTGAATATAATTATGAAGTTCGAAAGTGTTTTGCTATAGAGTGTGAAAATGTTGTGTGTTTATCTTGAGGTTTGAATGACGTAAATTGTGGTAGATGATGATCTATGAGATGGCGAATTGTGTCGTGAACGTAGAGTACCTAAAATATAAGCCTAGTTGACCGCGCGAATCATAGTTCTAAATTGAAAACTTAACTATTGCTTCTCTGAGCAACGAATCGTACGAGAACATGAAAGTTGAGGCAAACCCTTAAGTCAAGGTGCGAGACAAGAAGAGCTGAAGCTAAGTGATATTTTCATGCAAAGACGAACGGTCATACTCGCGATTTAAATTAGTATAGTGTAATCTTGCGTGAGTGGCAACACGATGGAGATGATCTTCATACCCTGCTAAGGAGCACGAGGATGACAAAAATACCCTACGAGGATAATCTTTATGACATGCAGAGAACTTTATGAAGATATGGACTCCGACTATCATTATTAGTGGCATTGACAAGAAGAATCTCAGCGTAGAATCCACAGTTCTTAGAGCGATGTTACCAGTCTCGGCTTGCGAAAGATGAACGAGGTGATGCGACTTTAATAGCTATAAAAAAACAAATTTAATCAACAGTTCTTACTTGGATTCTAAGAAGTTATTTTTTTCAGGACCTTTCAAATAATCGTGAGCCCTTGTCTATTTAACAGCTTGTTTCATTCACCCCCTGCAAGTGATGCATATTATTTCTTTTCCTCCATTGAGTCATAACTCACTTTCAATTCTTGGAAAGTGGTGTTGCCTTCATAACTTTGGACAATTGGATTGATTGTAGTCTTCCTTGCCTTATTATTTATACGAACAATATTTTGACTTTGTGAGCCTTTGCTATTGAACTTCATTCCTAAGGCTGCTTGCAGTTATGTCCTTCAATATAGGCATGTTTCACAGACATGTTTTCTATGGGATATTCTTCTTTGAACTTTTGTTCAGCTTTTCATTTTATAACCATGTTTGTGTCAAGTTCTTTCTCATACAGTGAAATTCTTTTTGGTTCAGTTCCACTATATGTATTCTTTCCATAATAGAACCATTCTTTTTACAAAACAAAGTTAAGGCCTACATTTTGTACCTTGCCTTAACAAACTTAATCCACTTGATTTTTTTCAAAAGCCACTTTGACTTTGGTTGCCTTTCACAAACATATGAACCCATTGATGTGATTATATTATTCCACATTATGATTTTCGTTGAACCATGATCAGTACCGCTTTGTGACAACTGCCTATATTTCTCAATCCTCATACAACTGATCATTTTTTTTCTCAACCCTATAAGTCATTATCCATTGATATGTGGACCTTTCAAATTTGGTCGAACAACTGAATTATCTTGTTTGGTAGCCTACTATGAGAATTGACTTTAATTCGATTCCATCCCATATTTATGACCTATCTTATGTTCTTTCAAGCTCCGTGGGGATGATCATAACCAATTGTTACAATTCGAAATCAGTTCATATCCAAGTTAAGACTGTTTGATTAAACTTTGAGTTCTTGATACATATTCTGAGTTCTTGATGCAACATTTGCAAGGAGAGGCAAATTTCTTTTCAAGCCTCGGGCAAAGAGCCGACTATCTTATATGGGATCTCCATGAACCGACGAACCTCCATAATCTCCGCACTACAAGCAACCATGATGATAAGAAAAGGGCGTCCGGCGTATCTTGTGTACTTGAACGGAGAGGAAAAGAAGGATTTGAGAGTGGAAGACGTGGCAATAGTACGAGATTTTCCCGATGTGTTTTCCGAAGCATTGCCTGGACCGCTACCCGACAGACAATTAGAGTTCACTATTGATTTGGAATCAGGGTCTGCGCCAGTATCGAAGGCGCCATACCGAATGGCCCCTAAAGAGTTGCAGAGTTGAAGATTCAGTTGGAAGAACTGCTAGATTTGGGATTTATTCGACCTAGTGTGTCACCGTGGGGAGCGCTAGTGTTGTTCGTAAAGAAAAAGGATGGCACGAGGGGATGTGCCTAAGACTGCTTTTCGCACTCGTTATGGCCATTATGAAATCGTTGTGATGCCATTTGGGCTGACCAACGCCCCGGCCGTCTTCATGGACTTGATGAACCAAGTTTTCCATGAGTATCTCGACAAGTTCATGCTAGTCTTTATCGACGATGTTTTAGTATACTCGAAGAACGAGGAGGAACATGGATGGCATTTACAAACAATGTTGGAAACGTTGCGAAAGGAGAAGCTTTATGCCAAGTTTAGTAAGTGTGAGTTTTGGTTGACTCGAGGGAACTTTCTTGGTCATATTGTGACGGCAAATGGGATTCAAGTAGACCCAGCAAAGGTCGAGGCCGTGCAAAATTGGAAACCGCCGAAAACGCCGAGTGAAATCTGCAGTTTCTTGGGATTGGCAGGATACTATCGACGTTTCATTGAAGGATTCTCTAAAATTGCGAGACCCATGACACCATTGCTAAAGAAGAGAATCAAAGTAGTTTGGACGCCGGAGTGCGAGGCGAGTTTCCAACTGTTGAAGGAGAAGTTGACGACAGCACCGGTCCTAGCCGTGCCGACAACCGACAAAGACTTCGCCGTCTATACTGATGCATCAAAAGTAGGACTTGGATGCGTGTTGATGCAAGATGGGAAAGTGATAGCATACGCTCCCCGACAGTTGAGACCGAATGAATTGAATTTTCCGACTCATGATTTGGAGTTAGCAGCAGTGGTGCATGCACTGAAAATTTGGAGACACCATCTCTATGGAGTGAGATGCGAGATATATACGGATCACAAGAGTCTCGAGTATTTCATTGAGCAGAAGGAGCTAAACATGCGACAACGACGTTGGTTAGAGATTGTGAAAGATTATGACTGTGGTATTCACTATCATTCGGGCAAGGCGAACGTAGTAGCCGATGCTTTGAGTAGAAAGAACCAATCGCAATTGGCTTATTTCCTAACGGAAGAGGAAGCGTTGATTCGCGAATTCGACAAAATGGGATTGGAAATAGTAAAAGCGCCCGAGACAGTGGGAGGAAGAATCGCGACGCTAGTGATTGAGCCAGATTTGAGAACCAGGCTCATAGAAGCCCAACGACGCGATGAGAAGTTGGAAGAGTTACGTGTGAAGGTGAGAACCGAGACCCTTGATCATTACCGTGAGGAGGCGGATAATGCTTTGACGTACGATGGACGATTGTGTGTGCCGAGCGATGAGGTGCTAAAAGATGAGATTTTGAGTGAAGCGCACGACACGCCTTACACTGCTCACCCCGGAAGCACGAAGATGTATCGAGATTTGAAGCAACGTTTTTGGTGGAATGGAATGAAAGGAGACGTGGCGTCGTATGTGGAGCGATGTCTAGCATGCCAACAAGTGAAGGCCTTACACCAACGACCATGTGGGAAATTGCAACCACTTGAAATTCTCGAATGGAAGTGGGAGCACCTAGCTATGGATTTCGTGACGAGTTTTGTCAAAGTCACAGAAGGGAAACACTGCAATTTGGGTGATCATCGATCGACTGACTAAAAGCGCGCACTTTTTACAAATTCGAATTACTTATGGCGCGGACAAGTTAGCAAAGCTCTACGTGCATGAGATTGTGCGTTTGCATGGTGTGCCAAAGACCTTTGTGTCCGACCGTGATACGAAGTTCACATCAAAGTTTTGGATGAGTATGCAACGGGAATTGGGCACACAACTGAATTTCAACACTGCTTACCACCCGATATCAGACGGTCAGTCAGAGAGGTCGATTTAAACGCTTGAGGATATGCTGTGAGCCATTGTCCTAGATCGAGGAGAAAGTTGGGAAACTGTTCTACCGTTGGTTGAATTCGCCTACAACAATAGCTACCAAGTGACGATCGATATGGCTCCGTACGAAGCCTTGTATGGCAGGAAGTGTCAATCACCACTCTATTGGGATGAAGTTGGCGAGAGGAAGATGTTAGGACCCGACGCTATAGAGGAAATGACTGAAATTGTGCATCAAAACCGCGCAAGGATCAAGGAAGCTCAGGATAGGCAGAAGTCGTATGCTGACGTGCGTCGAACGGAGATCAAATTCAACGTGGGTGACAAAGTGTTCTTGAAAGTATCCCCGACGAGAGGAGTTGTGAGATTTGGAGTGAAAGGCAAGCTGAAACCCCGCTTTGTAGGACCGTACGAGATTATTGATGAAGTAGGCCCTGTAGCGTACCGCTTGGCGTTACCTCCCAGCTTTGGCAACGTGCACAACGTGTTCCATGTGTCGCAGTTGCGCAAGTACGTGTTCGACCCCAAGCATGTGATTCATCAAGAGGAAGTGATCTTGACCCCCGACATGAGCTACGAGGAACGACCCGAGGCAATCCTAGATCGGAAGGTGCAAGAGTTACGAAACAAGTCGATAGTATCCGTGAAGGTGTTGTGGAAACACCATGGTCCCGAGGAAGCCACGTGGGAGTTAGAAGATAGAATGAAAGAAAAGTTCCCCGAGTTGTTTATGTGAGACGTTTAAATTTCGGGACGAAATTTCTGTTAAGAGGGGAAGGATGTAACATCCCAGAATTTTGTGACTTTTATTTAATATGTTGATTTTGATATTTAAGCTATGAAATTGATTGTTTCTATGTGATTAAGTGGATTATGTGAAGTAATTCTCGTGGGTGATATGGAGTGAAGTATATGATACTTTTATATATTTTACGATGTCGGGAATTAATTAAGTGGGATCATGCATTTTTATTCTAGCCATTCTAATTGGGAATTTTCGGCCCCCTTCAATTTTTCAAAATTAATATTCTCTTCTTGGATTTAATAAATTGTTTTGGGATATATATCCAAATTAAATCCAAACCAAATTATCCCTAATTTGTGCTACATGAAATTCGAACTCTAGCCTACTTCTTTTGGGAGTTTTAAAAAAAATCCTCTATTTAATAGGAGGATGAATTATTTCTTTTGATTTAATTAGTGCCTCATTGATTCCCTTCTTTTATTTTAAATCCAATTAAATCATACCACATTTTATTTCCACACCCTAATTAAATTAATATTTGAAATATTTTCCTTGTGGCAATTTAAAGCCAAATTTCGCCCCTTCCCTATTTTGGAGAAATCATATTTGTTCCTATTTTTGTGGAATCTCTTCCATACAAATAACTACCAAATAAATACCTATGCCTAATTAAATGGGGATGTGAATATTTTCCTTTTGTGTTGCTCTCCATATCACATGCCCCTTTTTGTTTAATTTCCTTGAGGAAATTTATTTAATTGTTACCTATTTTATGAGAGTCTTTTCCTATAAAGAAATTACCAAATTTAAATCTTATTCTATTTAATTGAGGATTTAAATAATTTCCTTGTGCATTCCTCTTTAATTTTCGGCCCCCACCTTATTTTTCCTACTTGGAGATTTAATTTATTTTGTTCCCTTGTTTATGGAATGTCCACTTTTTTTTTATTTCCTAAATTGTGGATATATTTCTCTCCAAGTAAATACCAAATAATTCCTTGTTAATTCCCAGCCATAATTTTCGAAAATTATGCCTTCTCTGTAATTGTGGGATTTTAATTATTGGCCCCTATTTTATTCCCCTACAATTAATTAAATTTTGCATTTTACCTAGAACTATAAAATCACCTAAACTAAACCCTAGCCCCCATTTTTCTTCCTACCCTAGCTGTCCACCCTTTCCCCCCCTCTCTCTCACATGCCTCTCCTCTCCCTCTCCATATTCTCTCCAAAAATCCACCATTCATCCTTGTTCTTGCGTCCGTTGGAGTTGATTTTCAAGAGTATCCGATGAATCCATAAGTTCTTGTTTCTACCGATTCGTTTTTATCAAGAAAGGTATATTTGATTCATTCTCCCTCTTTCTTCTCATTTAATCCTTGTTCTTGAACCCTACACGTGTATATCAAGTGTAGGAATCATAGATCGTAAAATTTTATCGGTGGGAATTTTTGTTTGCATGAGAACTTGGATGAATATGCGATTTTGAATGAGTTTATGTGAAGTTTGATTTGAATCCTTGGTGAATGATGTGAGTTTATGTGAGAGCATGATTGTGATAAACTTTTAAGCATGATTGTGTGTTATAAGCATGAAAAAAATTGTGTTTGGATGATAGAGGAAGAAACCTATTTTCGAAATTCTTAAGCCTGAAATCTGTGATGTTCGGACAGTGGATTCCGACGTGTGTTTGACCAAAGAAACAATTGAATTTTGACACGAAATTTTAACAGAGTAAATTCTAAGGTGTTTTCTGTGTTGTGTGTGAATTTTAGACCTTTTTGATGAAAGATGAATTTATAATAAATTTTTGAAATTGACTGTGCAATTCTGCCAGAAACTTGTATTCTCGCCCAGAAAGTTTTATTTTCTATTTGACCGACCAAATGGCCTCCTTTTGATGTGAATTTTGAACTAGATGAAATTTGAAGTGTCTTCTGAGTTTTGTAAAAATATTAGCCTCGTTGTACATCGGATGAATTTTTGGTAAATTGTTCAATGGAACTGCACAGTGCTGCCTGAATTTTTATGTTCCGACCAGAGAGTTATATTATTGTTTTGACTGACCAAATGACGTGATTTTGGTGTGGAATTTTAACTGGATGAACTTGAATGTGTCTTCTGTGTTGTGACCAAATCTTAGTCTGATATGAGGTCGTATGGATTTCTGGTGATTTTTACAAACCAACCGCGCAGTTCTGCCAGATTTATTGTTATGTGGAAATATCACTTGTTGCCAAGTTTGAGTGAATTATATGATGCACGTATGATTTAGGAATGTATCCTATGACGTGATTATGTGTGACACATTGAGAAATATTATGGCATGTTTTCCTTATGTTGATGAATGTTGGGATGGGTAAATTTAAGAGAATGATAAAAGGAACGATAGGACATGCATGATAATGTGAATTGATGGAAGGCTGATTTGTATCGTGGTTTGGCAAGGGTTATTGTGTGTACGTGAGCACAAGGAACGAGGGTTGCCTTAAGTGGAAATTGAATTGTTTAAGCAAACGAGGTGGGCTTTCTTTTCAAATCTCTTTATTTTCCGAAAATACGTTGTGGTGTTATAAGGGTGGTTTAACTTGTTATGTCATGCCATGTTATTTTTGTTTGTGAGATTGTTGTCTGATGCCTAGTTCGTCTGAGCTTGCTCCGTTAGGCTATATGGCTGTGTTGTGAAATGAAATCGGGTCTGGGTAGGGCCGAAAACCCTATCAGGCTGTGTACACTGGTGGGATCGTGAGCCGTCCTTGCTAGTCGGCCGGTCTCGTGGGCGAATAGTGTGGTCACACTTTCGTCGCACTGTAATATGACGATTGTGATTGATGGATTGATGAGAAAAGTGGGGAGATAAATTGTTTGGCCAGACTTTGAAATATATTTGTGTTCTCGTGATATTTGTTAACTACATATAAAACTCGAGATCACTGGTATAAATGACATAACTATATAAAAATGTTTTCGGCATGAGCCCATTGAGTACAACAAGTAGCCCTGCATATGTTTTCTTTATGTGCAGGTTGAGCGGGATGTTGCAGTGGATGTTGAGTTGGGTGCGTTGTATCTTCATACATAGACGTCACCCTTGACTCTCTTGCTGCTATATTTTTGAACTATGCCTCAAGACCTTATTCCATTTCGTACTGTGTTTGAACAGGTTTAATTGTGTTAGGCTTTAATCTAATGTTTATCTTATTTCTCTAAAATGGTTTCTTGTGAACTAAACCCAAATGTTTCCTTATGGAAGTTAATTGTTTTTTTTTATTTCTCCGCTGCTTATTTTGAAAAATCATTTTGTCTTAAGTCGTTGCTAATTAAAAATAAATTTATAACATTAAGTTCATTAAACTAAAAATTTGTTGTCTAAACCTTTAATGAACTAAAATATTATTCCTTTAAGCTAATTAAGCTTTCATAAACTGTTATCCTTGTATGTCGTCGTTATTGTTGTCCCTTTCATAAACCGTTATCCTTGTATGTCGTCGTTATTGTTGTCCCTTGGTCACGATCGACTCGTTTGTAGTACCCCTAGTTTGGGCGGTCGTGACAGGCAATAAGGAAGGCCTGTGTAATGTAGGCAATAATCCCCTGATTCAACCATCTAGAAGGCAGTAGTATTACCTTTAACTCTGTTTCTTTTTGTAAATTGTGTTTTTGACTTCGTTCTCACACTTAGTCATGTGTATGGACTAAGTGTGAGAAGTTTGTGGAAGTTGTTGTCTGTTTTGCCTATTTGTATATTTTTAGCATGCGTTGATCGCTAGCACTGTCTCACACTTAGCCCAATGTCTGGTCTAAGTGTGAAAAGTTTCCCTTGTTTGTTGTGCCGTTGCCTGTGCCTAACCCTTTTTTCCACTGCATCCAGTCCCTCGAGGACGAGTTCATATGTAGTGGGAAGGGGGGATGGGTTAGTTACAGTAGAATAATACATGCTAAAATTTTTCAAAAATAACATATTCCAGTTAGTAATAAAATAGGCAATATGCATGAAATTGGATAAATGGAAGACTTGATTACCTTTTGGAAGAGTTAGAAAAAGGATTCAGTATGCTCTCATGTAAAAACTTGGTTGCAAAAACTTGATCAATTTGAACGACGCAAGTATGATGGAAACGCTCAATTTCTGAACCAAATGTGAAGCCTCTCTATATGTGAGTTATAAGCCAAAAGTAGAACACTTTCTACTATTTTTACAAAAGATATTTTTACGAGAGGCTGACTTTTAGTATTGAGATGAAAATTGCACAAGTAGTATGGACTAAAGGGCATTAGGACTTAACCACTTGAGCCGTTTCTTTTCCTCCGTTCCACAAACCCGCCTCACTAATCAAGGCACCCCTTAGTTAACCACTTTGCGCCCAAACACCCTTACCCATTCTTTGAAGCCTTAAGACCAAATACAAGTTTCATATCACATGAGAAAAGAGGGTCAAAGAGATGAAGTTTGTCAAGGGAAACAAAAGGGGATAACAATGGAAAGATCGAAATAAAGGGTAGCCGGGTTGATCAAGTTAGACAATCGGGTTGATCGTATAAAAAATGATGAAAAGGTTTGTGAAAAAGAAAAGGCATGAAATAGTTGTAACCTGACCCAAAAAATCAAAAGTAAACAAATATGCCGAAAGTTATAAGGCTAAAGGTCGAAATTTGATCGAGAAGGAGCTTCAAGAAGAGGAAAAAATAAATATCCCAATTTTGATCCAGAGAGTTTAGTCAAATCTTTGGCTTTTCGACTCATGTGATTTTTCTTTAAAATTTTATATTTGAACTTAGAACCCCTAGGACCCTACCCTAATACGTTACTACCCTTGAGCCCCGTTACAACCCAAAACAAAGACCTTAAGGAACTATCTTGTGCAGTCCGATTCAAAGTATTAAATTTATGGAAACACCGAGTGAACAGTCCTAACATCTCTGGTGAGAAATGAGTGACTGAGTGAATCCAACAGTGGTTTTTAAATTGAACAATCTTGACAAGCTGACACCTTGATCAAGCAAAAGCGAAAGAGAAGGAACACAAGCTACTGGCAAATGGATTAACCTCGACCTCGGGTATTATTGTCGGAAAATTATCCGGTCTAATGCATGTGAATATGTGTTTTTATCTTAAGGTCTTATTTCTCTTTTCGTTTTTTTTCTTTTACTTGTGAAATAAGTAACCATGCCTGAAATTTGCCTTATCTTTTTCTTTTCTTTTTCGTTATACTTGAGGACAAGTATGTTTTAAGTGTGAGCAGTTTGATAAGGCTTATTTCATGCATCAGTTTAAGGGTAAAATGTATGCTACTTGATCGGTTTATCGCGCAAAACAAGTGTTAAATGTGCAGAAATGCCACTTGACCAAGGCAGCAAGGCCGAACTGATCAAACAAGTACAAAAGGCGATAAAAGGCCAAGAATCGGGGGAGTTGATCAAGGGGGAGTGATCAAGCAGTTAGGCGCGGACCGCTGACTTCTAGAAGAAGAACACGTGAGGAAATGAGCTGGATATGGCGCACCATTCTGTTATCAAGGACGACGTTCTAGAAGGGGACACGTGCTAGCTTATGAGACGCAAGGACGGAGCTGAGTTAGGAATCTGTTACTTAAAAGCGTCGTCATTCTAAAAGGAAGGGAACGTAGCAATCAATGAGTCGCTCATTCTCAGCATGAGCGAATATTCCCTGTCAAGATCGTTATCCAGCTAGAGGCCGAATCGAGCTTATAAATAGAGGGCGTGCCATCACAAAGGAATCCGATACTTTACTCTCCGTCTAGTTTAGCTTAGCGTAGTTATCTAGCGTAGTTCAGCTCTCTAGCTTAGTTTAGTTCAGCTTTCTAGCTTAGTTTAGTTCAGTTCTCTAGCTTAGCTTAGATAGCTTAGTGAAAAGGGCGACCGAAGGGAGCGCTGCAGAATACTCATTTCTGTTAGCGTTATCTTAAGTTTCCCGCTGAGATTTTTCTTAGTTCTTACCGCTTTCTTAGCTTCTGAAGTGTTAGATTAGTTTAAATTTCACGCTGTACTTAGTTTTTAGTTTAATCAAAGGTATTTTAGTTTACATTCTCCCAATTACTTTTCTGTTGTTAACTGCAATTTACTTGTCCCAGTAGTTAATGTTTCATTGATCAAGCTAGCTATTTAAATTCTGCCTAGAGTAAAGACAATAGTTAAAAACTCCCAAGTTAAAGCGTGGCAACAGCCAACCCCCCTGTTCACTACTCACACACTCGACACACCAACTTCTCTGTGGGATCGACCCCGAACTTGCCGCTTTACTATTAAAGTTGTGCAAAATTGGGAGTTTATAAATTACTTTGTCAAGGAAGAAAGAGCGAGAGCAAGACTGCAGTGATTAAGTGGCAACGAAAATTTGTTAATTGATCCGACCGGTTCGGTTATCATTCCATATAACTTGATCCGCATTCTAATCGTGTTTTCGCCTCTTTCCAAGCCCGGCGAAGCTCTTAGCCATCTCATTCGCCTTATGCCACCGTCTGTGTGCATCTCTGACTCCTACCGCAGTGTTAGATGGTGGCACTGGAGGTCGCGGGGTTGTGAGTACAAAGCTGTACTCTTCAGCTGTAAGAACTATGTCGAAATTTTTTGTCCATTCTATGTAATTTTGGCCCTCGAGTTTACTTTCTTTTAGAATTGCAGATAGAGGATTGAATGTCATCTTGACGATTTGATTTGCACTGCAAAACAGAGTATTTACTATTTGTGATAATCTTATGTAAGATGTTTGATTAGATTAACCATAAAACTTTTCAAAGTCTTACAACTATAAAATTAAAATTTTGTACCCTCCAGAGTATTTACTGTTTACAACACCGACGTATAGTCTAAAACCACAGAGTGGCATGGCCGCCTAATGTTGCCTAAGCAAGACCACCTTTTTTAGCATTACAGAGTCTCATTTCTACAACACACTCTCATAACAATGCTTATGTGTTGCTAACAAGATCAAGCTATCTCATAAATTCTGTGTGAACTTCGGAATCTCGTAGTTTCTTAGGATTATTGTCCCCACAGAGCAGGTGGCGAAATTATTGGAAACCACATTCTAGTTCATACTATTAATTTTTTAGAAGTCCGCCCTCATGAACTTGCTGTTTTCTTAGGATTATTGTCCCCATAGAGCAGGTGGTGATAATATTAGAAAAAGGCTTCATAAATTGCAGACCAATTGATGGAGACCAAATACAAACGTTGAGTTCGTAATTATAGCTTAGATATTTGGGTTATGGTTTTTCTTTAATTATCGTTAGCCTTTTGGCAGACAAAAGCTTAATTAAATTCTGTTGGTATTTAATTTGCTGGAAAATCAAATCTTTAGTTTTATGTTGTTATCTTCCTTTAGGAAACTATTAAATTATTCCCATCCATATCATCTAGGAATCAAAATAATATTATTTATTTCCATAGATATAGAAAATAATAAAAATATTCCTAAAATCTAGGTAAATCTTCCAAAAAGATTTTATTTCCATTATATAATAATATTTTAATGATATCTTTTAATAAAATAATTAAATAATCCTTCATCGTTATCTCATCGTTATCTCATCGCACGAGGTTCGCACGAGGTTCGCATGAAGCGTCTTGGCCGTGGCATGCAGGTGGCGCGCCAGTGTCTCGGCCGCCTGGCTCGTCGGGTGTCGCATCTTCTGGGCAAGAAGCGCTCACGTCGGTGCCGCTCCTCTCGGCCAGATGCGCCGCTCCTGTCTCGGCGCGTTGATCCGTCGGGTGTCAACGCTTCTCAGCCAGGCGCGCACGCGGCGGCGCGCGCCTCTCGGCCAGCGTCTCGATGCAAGTCTCAGCCATTCGAGCCGTCGGGGTGGCGCGAGCTCTCGGCCAGCGGCGCGTACGGTGGCGCGCCCGCTCTCGGCCAGCTCCGACCACCCTTCCTTCCGCCTAGGGTTCCAGCTCTCGGCGCCTGGTGTCTCGGACAAACCACCACTCCGTGCTAGCCTTCACGTTGGCCTTGGTGCGGGGGCCGGCTCGGGGTTGCGGTCTCAGCCGGCGTCGCGCTCGAGCCCACGCTTGACTGCGCGTCGTCCCGTGATCGTGATCCCTCGGCACCCACTGAATCGACAACCCTATTTCACGTTCGCGCGTGGTGCAATCCGTCTCAGCGGGAGCGCCGACGGATCGCACGTCTCGTACGATCGAGTAATTCAAGTCCTTTGATTCGATAGTTCTTGAGTTCATCATGCATAATAAATTAAACAAAACACCAAGAACATGCTTCGCAATCAAATAATACATGCATACATGAATTTCGCGAAATTTAAATCCAAATAATCAGAACCAAAGACTGACTCCGATACCAATTGAAGGGGTTGGCAGCGGAAGCGTCCGTAAAATCCGATCACATAATTTGATTTATTTAGCAGATTATTTAGACAATTTCTATTCGCGTAATTATCACATGTATCATGCTCATAACTTGAATTAAAACATGCTTTAGCATATTAAATCCCTAAAACATGCTTACTACAGAATTAGCCAATTTACCTCGTTGATTCAATCAAGAATCGATGATGGCTTGCTCCGTCTCCACGTGAAGATTTTCAGTACTCGACCTCGGATCTTCTGACTGGTGTCCCGGACTATACACTGATATTTGTGTGGGCAAATCTCACCAGCGTACTAGGACTTGAATAACGAAGACAGAACTCTGCTCACGGAGGAAGCAATTTTCGAACTCTCTCTCTCTTTGAGGGGGACGAAAATTCTTAGTAATAATTATTCCTCTATCTTTCTGTCTCCATTATTCTCCTATTTATATTAAGTCACATATTGGGCACAGTTAGGGATCTAAGGAAGAATTTGGATCAGGCCTCACCCAATTAGCTTTTTACTAATTAAATTGAACCCACAATTTAATATAAGCTTATATTGGAATATTACAAGCAGCCACTATAGAAGTAATATTGCACTGCCTCTCCAAATCCGAAATTTGGAGTATTCCGGGTTTCCTTTTTAAGTAATTTATTTCCTGTACTTAAGATGGAAACATCCATTAATTAATTAATGTCTGCTATGGACTTAATTAATTAACATATTTTAATCTTCAAGAGTGGACTCAACAAGAAACTCTTATTTATTATTCAAAGAGTAATTAAACTCCAACTAGCTAGGTTTCGAATAATAAAACCTTGTTTTGAGCTCCTCTCGTGGATGTTATCAAACGAGACTCTCCTCGCGCACGATTCAACGTAATAGCAATCGTAGCACCGATAGATAACGATCACCACTACCCAATATACCTGGATTGTTGGGTAACGAAAAACTCGCACCTTTGGTAAGTCAAAGTAGTAGATACTCAATATCGTATGCTCAATGCTGACGTACATTGATTAAGAAATTAATTATCAAGACCTCGTCTTTCAGTAGATAGCATAAAGACATGTCTTGTTGTTAGATCCATTCAGTGCTATACCACACCAACGTCATCTTATTTCAATAAGGCTTAGAAATAATCGGACTGACATTGCAACCTTTCACGATAGGTAGTCTAGGCCTATCTGGGTTGTGAAATTCTGTTTTTTCTTTGTTCAGAACTGACCGTGTTACCTTAAATTGGACGACGCCCACAACCGGTCTACTAAAACAAAGAGTTAGACTTTGTTACGTTCTTATACATTTAAATATGCAATAAACAACCATTAAATATAAAACATAACAACATTTTGACAAAAATAATCTGTTTTATTTATTGGAAAATAGCTTATAGAGTTTTACAGTATTCAATCACTCGAAAGGTGATTTCTAGTGTACAAACTCTAACATTCTTACCATAAGAAATAAACGATACTGGTGTGGTATAGAAATGAAGGATCTAACAGTTCAGATAACTCTTTCTTGCTATTTACTGAAATACGAGGTATCAGTGATTATTATTCCTTAATAATTTTTATACAAGATTGAGCATACAATATTGATTATGCACTACTTTGATGTATCAAATAGTGCAAATTTTTCACAATCCAAAACTCCTTTATTTTGGGTAGTGGTGTGTTAGAGTTTGTATACTAGAAATCACCTTTCTAGTAATTGAATACTGTAAAAACTCTTATATTATTTTCCAAGGAATAAAACAAAATATTTTCATCATAATGTTGTTATGTTTTATATTTAATGGATGTTTATTGCATATTTAAATCTATAAGAGACTTAACCAAGTCTACGTCTTTGTTTTAATAGATCGGTTGTGAGCGATATCCACTTTAAGGTAACACGGTCAGTTCTGAACAAAGAAAAACAAGAATTTCACAACCCAGATAGGCCTAGACTACTTATCGTGAAAGGTTGCAATGTCAGTCTGCATATTTCCAAGCCTTACAGAAATAAGATGACATTGGTGTGGTAGAGCACTGAATGGATCTAACAACTAGACGAGTCTTTATGCTATATACTGAAAGATGAGGTCTTGATAATTATTTATTTCATAATAAATGTACGTTAGCACTGAGCATACGGTATTAATTACTCTATGAATAATAAATAAGCGTTTCTTGCTGGGTCCACTCTTAGAATTAAAAAGATGTTAATTAATTAAGTTCATAGCAGACATTAATTAATTAATGGACATTTCTACCTTAAGCGCGGGAAATGAACAACAAACAATGGAAACCCGAATTACTTGTAATTTCAGATTTGGATGAGCAGTGCAATATTATTTCTGCAGTGACTGCTAATAATACTCCAATATAAGCTTGTATTAAATTGTTGGTTCAATTTAATTAGTAAAAAGCTAATTGGAGGAGGCTATATCCAAAACTTCCATAGATCACTGACTGGGCCCAATATGTAACTTAATATAAATAGGAGAATAAAGGTGACAGAAAATACACTTAATTTTAATTGGAAATTTTCATCCCCCTCTCCCATATTGAAGAGGACGAGTTTTCTCCTTCAGTTCTCCTCCTTGAGATCGATTTCTGTCTTAGTATCCTGGTGAGATCAGTCCACACTTATATCAGCATACAGTTTGGGAACCAGTTAGAAGATCCGTAGTCTAGTACTCGACATCTTCACGAGGGGAAGTACCGAGCAATCTTCGATTCTTTAGAGAATCGCCGATGTATTATTCATAATCTATAGAAAAAGCATGTTTTAGTTTTCAATTATACTTAAAGATGATTTATTTCAAGTTATGAGTATGATACATGTGATAACTGCGCGAAAAGAATTTGTCTAAATAATTTGCTAAATAGATCAGAATTATTATGTAATTGATTTATGATGCACTTCCGCTGCCAACCCCTTCAATTCGTATCAGAGCCAGTCTTCGGCTCTGATTATTTGGATTTAAATTTTGCGAAATTAATGTATGCATGAGTTATTTGATTGCGAAGCATGTTCTAGTATTTAGTTGTTATTATTTTATGCATGATGAACTAAGAACAATCAAATCAAAGAACTTGAATTGTTCGAGCATACGAGACTTGTGATCCATCGGCGCTCGCGCTGAGACGGATCGCGCTATGTGTATTCGAAGCAGGGATGTCAAAACAGTGGGAGCATGGGACGACGATCACGGGCGACGCGTATATGAGCGAGGGCTCGTACGTGCCGCCGACCGAGACTGCGAGCCATACGCGGATCCCGGAATTGGGTCGACGATGGGGCTGGTGTGGTACGGCGGCTCGTCCGAGAACCTGCCAAGACACCACGAGCTACCGCCCCGAACCGTAGGCGGAAGATCCCCGAGAGTTGCATTCGGTGCTGGCCGAGAGCACCGTGCCCTGGCGCGGGTGATATGGATCCATGTAATTCATGATCCATTAACCCAAGAATTATACCCTTGATGATATTTGATCTACCAATTTTTTGTGAAATTATTTTCAATTTCCAAGGCAATCAAAGATAAAACAATAGATCCAACAAAAGCTATTGAATCTAAGCTAAAAGAAGGAAGATCAACAAAGATAATGTGGATTAAGAGATGAATGTCATTGATGGAATAAGCTAAGGCAGTTACACCATACTAACAAGCATCCATGGCCAAGTATTCAAGGAAAAGCACAATCCTCAAAGCATACCTCTACTTGATCCATGCTTCACTAAGAATTGATGGATTCCAGCAACCTAAAACTAGAAATTGGATAAGAAACCCTCTTCAAGAGGAACAAATCTCTCAAGCATCTAATTTCATCAAAAACTCTCCAGAAAAATGAGAAAATGGCCCACAAAATCTAGCCTCTGCATGAGCCACCCACCCTTACGGCATAGCCGTCCAAGAGCCACCTGTTAGGGTTTGTATACTAGAAATCATCTTCCGAGTGATTGAACACTGTAAAAACTCTAATTATTATTTTTCAATGAATGCAACAAATTATTTTTGTCATGATGTTGTTATGTTTTACATTTAATGGATGTTTATTGCATATTTAAATGTACAAGCGAACATAACAAAGTCTAAGTCTTTGTTTTAGTAGACCGGTTGTGGGCTGCGCTCAATTTAAGGTACGCGGTCAGTCCTGAACAAAGAAAAATAATAATTTCACAACCTAGATAGGCCTAGAATACCTATCGTGAAAGGTTGCAATGTCAGTCCGACTATTTCTAAGCCTTATTGGAATAAGATGACGTTGGTGTGGTATAGCACTGAATGGATCTAACAGCAAGACGAGTCTTTATGCTATCTACTGAAAGACGAGGTCTTGATAATTAATTTCATAATCAATGTACGTTAGCATTGAGCATACGATATTGAGCATCTACTACTTTGACTTACCAAAGGTGCGGGTTTTTCATCACCCAACGATCCAAGTATATTGGGTAGTGGTGATCATTATCTGGCGGTGCTAGGATTGCTATTATGTTGAATCTTGCGCGAGGAGAGTCTCGTTTGATAACATCCACAAGAGGAGCTCGAAACAAAGTTTTATTATTCGAAACCTAGCTAGTTGGAGTTTTATTACTCTATGAATAATAAATAAGAGTTTCTTGCTAAGTCCACTCTTGGAGATTAAAATATGTTAATTAAGTCCATAGCAGGCATTGATTAATTAATGGATGTTTCTATCTTTAACACAGGAAATGAATTACACACACAAAAGGAAACCCGAAATACTTGTAATTTTGGATTTGGAAAGGCAGTGCAATATTACTTCTGTAGTGACTGCTTGTAATATTCCAGTATAAGCTTGTATTAAATTGTGGGTTCAATTTAATTAGTAAAAAGCTAATTGGGTGAGGCCATGTCCAAATTCTTCCTTAGATCCCTGTCTGGGCCCAATATGTGACTTAATATAAATAGGAGAATAAAGGACACAGAAAATACACTTTTTTCCTAATCATAATTTTCGTCCCTTTCTATCTAGAGAGAGAATAAAAAATTGCTCTCCTTCCGTGAGCAGTTTTTTGTCATCGTTATTTAAGTCCTAGTACACTGGTGAGATTTGCCCACACAAATATCAGTATACAGTCCGGGACACCAGCCAGAAGATCCAAGGTCGAGTTCTCAAGATCTTCACGTAGACAACACGCAAGCCATCTTCGATTCTCAAGTGAATCAATGAGGTAAATTGGCTAACTCCGTAGTACGCATGTTTTAGGGATATTTTGTGCTAAAGCATGTTTATAATTCAAGCTGCGAGCATGATACATGTGATAATTACGCAAATAGAGTTTGTC